>NC_079335.1:137566714-137886714 GCF_029582105.1 Oenanthe melanoleuca
TTATTCTTTTTCATGCTTAACAAACTTTTTTGAAAGACATATTTAATTTTTAACTCATATGAATTTCTTGGTAGATTTTGTGTTGAACAGAAGACAAAAGTTAATTCTCAATGATCTTACCAAATTCTGGTTTCAATTGCTAACAGAAATTGCTAAATGCTGTAAAAGTGCACACCAATACATATGGACATTCCCTCTCTTGCCCTGGGAATAACTATTTTCTTGCTTCTCAGTGCAGTGAGTATGAGTATCCAACCATTTTAAAGTGCTCCCCAAAGTGAGAACACAGAAAATTTTAGGCAAGTTTGACCAAGATAGTAGCTTATGATTCTCAAAGAAAATTAGTAGTCCTACATCTCCAATTATTTAGTGTAGACCAGCTGCCCCAGGGCAGACCAAGCAGTACAGGTAATCTCATCCTCTGTATTTTGAAGGAGCACTGCTAAAGAAAACAAAATTGGCATTTTAAGGCCTGAAACAGGGAGACAAATACTGGTGAATATATGTTTCATGAAAGGAAAGCTCAAACTAAGTCAGGACAGTAAGATCAATGGATGACTAGAAGGTGGAGTTTAAATGGAGAACAGCAAAAAATGAATAATTTTCAATATTAAAATGTCTTCCATCAATATGTCAATAAATGCTTCCAATTCAAAACTGAAATGGCAGGCTTCTTTGAATTACCTATTACTAACATACAATAGAAAGCAGGAAATAAGCAGAAATTGTCTTGAAAACTAAGATTGAAGCATTGACACAGTGCATTTCATCACTCAATATTTTTGACACCGGTTTTTAGTGTATTGCCATTGTTCCTGCAAGAACCACGGACCAGCACACCACTGTGTAAATTGCCATTCTGTTTTATAGTAGAAAGCATCTGAAAAGTTGACTATTTGTAGTGATTGCAGAAAGTTCTTAATTTCTGTTGTTCCAGTACACATCTTCCCCTGTAAACTCTGTATGAATTTACAAAGATATCTCAAACATTCATAGCAACAATTCATGCAGAGGATCGAGGAATCAAAGAATAGTTTTGGTTGGATTTTACTAAAAGTCTAATATTTTACCCACCATTACCCTTTTATTACCAGTGAAAATATTTCAAATAGTCCTAATTATAATCATTACCCTTTAATTCTGGGTAGTGGAGTAAGTTCCCAAAACTACAGGTTTTGGCAGAGTTTAATACATGCAAAAGACCAATAGAAAATGAGGACAAAAATCTGACTATAAAATCAAGATAATCCTTAGAGTCCTCCATGATTACAAACAGCTTTTAAAACATCTTATGGGTGTCAATGCGCTTTAAGATATTTACAAAGTAGCACTTCTGTAAAGGCATTTGTTTTGAATTAATCTCCTGAGAATGGAAGATGGGAGGAGAGTAAAAAGGAATGGCAAGGGAGATTCTAATTCTACTGGCCAGCAAATTAGTCATGAAAAGTCAGGTTACAGGAAGGAATGAAGATCCATTTAATTTATAATTAAATATCCCTTTTAACAAATCAAGCAGATATAATACCAACAAAGGAAGCAGGAATTGTTTAGTAAAAAATAAGCTGAATGAAATTGAGATTCCTTTGATGTGAAGAAATAAAACAGATTTTTAAAATCGCATTATCTTAGTCTGAAAAGAAAAGGTTGCCTCCTCAGCACACTGAAATGTATCAATTTCAAGAGAGGATAACAACGAAGACCAAAATAAAACTGAAGTAAAGTCTATCTAAGGATATAACTGTGAAGGATTATAACATAAAGAGACAGTCCAGAGCCGCAGACCGTAATACATCTGAGAAGAATTGGAGATTCTAGTTTCCTCTTTACTGGTGATTAAAGCCCATGAAAGTAATAGAAATAAAAATGCTAGAATGAAGTAGGAGACAGGAAGAGATACTGTTGCAAAAGGAGTAAAGGATGATTCAGAATTGCAAGTTTTTTAAATATTTAGTTTTCTGAAATTATATTTCTAGCCAATGTGCCTGCACATGTACACAAATATATTTATGTATGTAATTATAAAAGGTAAGTTCAGACTTTTGCAATACTACTTGTGGAAAATATAATTTTAATTATAATATAATAATAATAATAATATAATTATAAAATATAATTTTTGTCAGAACACAAAATTGTTAGGTAATCCTTGGATACTGGGATAGCTGTATTTTTCTAATCCTACAGTTGTTATGAAATGAGCTGTAGGATGTGCTGTGAGGTGTGTTTGCTTTGCCAGACGTTTGAGAAGAATAAGAGTTGTTATTCTGTAGTTTTGACTTCATCTAAGTGTGGTCTTCTCTGAGATCTAAAAATGTCTTCATGAATAACCTTTCCCAGAGGCCAACAGAAAATCCTCCTCAGGCTGAATCTTGTCTCCTGTCTCCTACAGAAGATGTCTATTGGAAATATATTCTACAATGGATCTAAGAGTTTGATTCTTTCTTTCTTTCTTTCTTTCTTTCTTTCTTTCTTTCTTTCTTTCTTTCTTTCTTTCTTTCTTTCTTTCTTTCTTTCTTTCTTTCTTTCTTTCTTTCTTTTTCTTTCTCGTTCTATGGTTCTTTCGTTAGTTCATTTTCTTTCTTTCTTGTTCTTTCATTCTTTCATTTATTTTCATTCTTCTTATTCTTTCGTTCTTTTTCTTTCTCATTCTATCATTCTTTCATTCATTCATTTTCTTCTTTCTCGTTCTACTGTTCTTTTGTTCTTTTTCTTTCTTTCTCATTCTTTCATACTTTCTTTCGTTCTTTCTTTTATTCTTTTTCTTTCTTTCCCGTTCTATCATTCTTTCATTTGTTCATTTTCTTTCTTTCCTGTTCTATCGTTCTCTCTTACATTTGTTTTTTCTTTCTTTCTTGTTCTTTCGTTCTTTCTTTCATTAATTTTCTTTCTTTCTCGTTCTTTTGTTTATTCTTTCTCGTTATTTCGTTCTTTCATTCATTCATTTTCTTTCTTTTTCGTTCTTTTGTTCATTCATTTTCTTTCTTTCTCGTTCTTTTGTCCGTTCATTTTCTTTCTTTCTAGTTCTTTCTTTCTTTCATTCGTTCATTTTCTTTCTTTCTCGTTCTTCCTTTCTTCTTTCTTTTTACTTTCTCTTTTTTCTTTCTTTCTTTTCTTTCTTTATCTTTCTCTTTCCTTTTTCTTTCTTTCTCTTTCTTTTATTTTTCTTTCTATTTCTCTTTCTCATTCTATTTATTTATTTTCTTTCTGTTTCTTTCTGTTTCTCTTTATTTTCTTTCTTTCTGTCTTTGTCTTTCTTTTCTTTCACTTTCTTTTTCTTTCTTTCTCTCTCTCTCTTTCTCTCTCTCTTTCTTTCTCTCTTTCTCATTTTTTTCTCTCACTTTTTTTCCACTATTTCTCTCTTTTCTTTCTCTCTTTCTTTCTGTCTTTTGTGAAATAATTGGAGTTTAGTGGCTTCCTAAGCCTGTTGCAAAAGACAAAATAATTAACCACTGTGAAAGATCATGTCAGGCCAGCAGCTATTTATTTGGAAAGAAAACTAAAGTCAGAATAGAATATTGAAGTAGAGCAGCAATTTGCTGAACAAGTACTAAAATTAAGATGATTGGTCAATTATTTTTCAAAAACAGCTCATAATAGTACCTTCCAGTCTTGAAATTTGATGTCAGTGTGATACCTTTATCAGACAGATAAAATTAACATTTCCAGGGCAAGGAAGAAATAACAAGAAACTTTCTGGTGGTAAAAAAAGTTCTTTCTTAAATGATTTTTAAAGGTTTTAAAAATATTAATTTGAATATAATTAAAATGTCTTAATAGTGATTCTTTGTCCAAATATAATTTCCTACAAGTTTCCCAGAAAATGTGGGTTTGATCTCATCACAAGTTCAAAATATGCTCTGTGCATTGTGGTCCATGGTCACTGCCTAAAACTGAAGGAAGCCACATTCTTTCAGACCTAAACATATTAAATTCAGAACAAAATAGAAACAAAATATCATTCAGCCTAAATTAAATGTTTCTAAAGCCTGTGAGCAATATGACTGTATCATCTGTTTGGAAAGATGTTTCAATTTTTCTTCACTCATTGCATGAGGTTACATAATAATCAAATTTACTGTAAATGTTCACTTCATCACCTGAAGTAAAATGAGCTTCCTTTCCTTTTTTATGAAGATTGTTTTGCAGTTCCTAGATTTTTTTTTTTTAATCATACTGCTTTGAGTCATCCTATAATTTAATATATTAAAAGAAAAAAATAATTCAGATCACATTCTTCTCATGGAATTTAACCAAACTGCCTAAAAGAAACAAGTGCCTATCCATGCTCCTAATTGATTTTCTTCTTTCAGATATTAGAGAACCAGCTAAGCTTAGTTAGGGCACAGCATTTCTAGTAGATATGAATGCCCTTTTTATTCCTGGCTTTCCAGAAACCTCTTGCTAATATTTGGCACAGCACTAAATTTCATAAATCATAAGACTGTCCTTGGGATATGTGTGGAGGGAGATCTTCCTTAATGGGAATAGGCACACCCTTCAGGCACAAGATTCCTTGTGACTTTTCACAGATTATTTCTGATTGTTTTTAAGTTCTCTTGAACATTTTCGAGCCTAAGACATACTTTTTGTGTTCTTAGTTCCTGGAAAAATTATCAGGTATTTGAAATGTGCTTTTTTACAATTTTAGGATTGGAGGGTTTGACTTGTGTTTGCCAATTTTAATATATTTAATTTCTTTTAGAGATAAGATTTAGGAGCAAATGCAAGGCAGGCTTAAAACTTAAAAGGGTATTAGAAGAAATTTATTACTAACACACAAAGAAAATTCAGAATAAGATTTCCAGATTATTCCCTCCTTCCCCTCCTTCATTCCACATTTCTTAACAACAACATACAGAAAACACTTCAGTCAGTTATCTACTTAAATAATCATTTCAGTTCACTCTAGAGAGCAAAGTTCCTTTTTTTTGGTTTAAGCTTAGGGGGGTGTCTTCACTTTGACAGTCTGCATCCACCCAGCTCTACAAACCATTAATTTCCTCCTATTTCCACAGTCCCTTCAGAGCTGTGCTAAGGGTTACATTACACACTTGGGGTATTACTTTTTGTTTGCTGAAAAACAAAAATTCTCTTCATCTCTCTTTTCTATTAAATGTCTCTGTCCATATTTCCAGTCCCAAAACTGAGAGCCCCATTTCCTTAGGGCAAAAAGGTCTTCTTTTCAAGCACTTAACCTCCCCAAGTATATTTCACAGTTTAAAGGAATTTTAGTGTAGTCACAGTTCCTTTATAGCCCACAAAAAAAAAAGGGTTTTCAGCTACTTAACAGTGGCATCTTTTCAATCTCTTCCTATCTGAAAAACTTAGCTTTTATTTCGCTGACTTCAGTAGACTCTTATTCCTCTCATTCGGGGGAGCTCAAGAGATCCAGAATCTCATCCAGGCACCAAAAAGTTTAAACTTGCATCCAAAAAGTGAAAGAGCTCGGCCAAGCCACGCTGGGAAAAACGTGGCCGGCAGGGACCACATGGAAAAAAGCTGGACTTCTTTCCACCGCATGGTCAGCTGGGGGCCTCTCCTCTCAGAATCAGGGGGAAGGGAGAGGGCCTTGGTGGGGTCCCCCATGCCCCGCTCAGCCATGCTGCATGGAAAAAAGAAACCGGGCTGAGCCGAGCCGAGCCAGGAGCCCTGCCGGGGCCGGGGCTAGGGCCGGGGCCCCGAGCCAAGCCGAGCCAAGCCAAGCCGTGCTGGGGCTGGGTCGGGGGGCCAGGAGCCATGCCGAGCCAAGCCAAGCCGTGCTGGGGCTGGGTCGGGGGGCCAGGAGCCATGCCGGGGCTGGGTCAGGGGACCAGGAGCTCTGCCAGGGCCGGGGCTAGGGCCGGGGCCATGAACCAAGCCGAGCCAAGCTGGGGCCGGGGCTGGGGGGCCAGGAGCCATGCCGGGGCCCTGCCTCACCAGGCCCAGGGCCGGGGCCCAGAGTCAAGCCAAGCCGGGGGGCCAGGAGCCGTGCCGGGGCCCTGCTGGGTCTGGGGATGGGGCCGGGGCCGGAGCCCTGAGCAGAGCCAAGCCAAGCCAAGCCAAGCCGGGGCTGGGCTGGGGGGCCAGGAGCCGTGCCGGGGCCCTGCCTCACCAGGCCCGGGGCCAGGCCCAGAGCCAAGCCAAGCCAAGCCGGGCTGGGCTGGGGGGCCAGGAGCCGTGCCAGGGCCCTGCCTCACCAGGCCCGGGGCCAGGCCCAGAGCCAAACCAAGCCAAGCTGGGGCTGAGTTGAGGGGCCAGGAGCCGTGCCAGGGCCTTGCCTTGCCGGGCCCGGGGCCAGGCCCAGAGCCAAGCCAAGCCAAGCCGGGGCTGGGTTGGGGGGCCAGGAGCCGTGCCAGGGCCCTGCCTTGCCGGGCCCGGGGCCAAGGCCACGGCCAGAGGCCACCTCCTCTCCAAGGAGGCCGGAAGCCAAAGAGGCCAATTTAGCTTTACCAATGTGATTTGTGAAAGCGAAATAACTTTTTAATTGGTTCCCCAAGCTGTCCACCGCTAAATCAGCTCTCGATTGGTCCCCGCAGCTCACAAGGAAAGCCCCCAGAGAGGGGACAGCCCTCCTGTTCCCCGGGCCCTGTGCTGCTCTGCTCAAGTGGCTCCACTGCCCCCACCACCCCTCCATGTGAAACCAGCACACAGAATTAGAATCTAATTATGCGTATTGCAGTAAAGGGGAGAGAACTTATTCATGAGTGCAGACGGCGAAATAAGCAGGAATCCAAGATATGCCAAGGTGTTTGCACACTATGATTATAGATTAAGACACTTATTTAAAAATTGTTTTTACTTAAACACCCTTCTGCAGGCCTTGCCCCCCCAAAAAAACAAAAACAAAACACCACACAAAAAATCAAAACCAAAACCAAAAAACAACAACAAAAAAAAAACAAAACAAAAAAAAAACAAAAAAAACAAAAAAAAACCCAAAAAACTAAGGAACAGTTGTTTCTGTGTTGAAGTTTCTAGAATACAGTTCCAATGAGCACATTCCACTTTATATCTCTTGCTGTCTGTATATACATCCATCCATCTATCTATCTATCTGTCTATCTATCTATCTATCTATCTATCTATCTGTCTATCTATCTGTTTATTTATCTATCTAACATCTCAGAGAAGTCATCAAGGACGTTACATGGAGATGATCTTCCTAGACATTTTCATCATGACAGGTTTGAATTTACATTGAAAACAAGCAGAAGTGTTTTTAAAATGTCTTTTTTTTTCTTTTCTCAAAATTTTTTAAACAATGAAATGTTTTCATTTAATATATATGACTGATCATATTTCAATACTTCATGGATATTACTCTGTTTATAACAGTTCTTCATGGGTTTTAATGGAGCTATTTCATGAATTTTAATCCAGATAATAGAACTTTCATTGAAATTCACAATGTCCAATTTCTAATTGGAAATAATAAAGAAAAATAAATTACTATTTTTAATTCTTAAATTACACCACTTTGAAAGCAAAGGTCTTCAGTAAAACTACTGATGGGAATATCAGCTTCATAGACCAAGCTTATCCAAAGTTTACAGGTTTTTCACTTTACAAGTTGGCAAATTGGAAAAGCATTGAGCTTAAATGTGTAACACCTAACTTAATTACAAAAATAATATAGGAGAAAGGGATGCCACATGGAGAAAAAGAGAACAGAAAAGTAGTAATGAGATTTTGAGGTTTTGACCATCATAGATTCATGGAGAGACAAGAGTCTTTAAGAGCTGTGACAGTAGCAAGACTGTAATAACCATGGAATAAAATACAGTGGTGGTTATTTGGCCTTAATAGGATTCTACTTTTGTGAAACATGCTGGGAGATTTAGAATAGGCTACAAAGAGAGACAGAATGACACAAATTGGATTTAGCTACTAGTTTCATAAGAATTTATGGGGCCAATAAAGCAGGTGGAGTCACACTTGACAGTTTTAGGGGATTGAAACAAGGGAGTTCCAAGGCAAAAGCTATATAAAACATACAGTTGGAAGGACAAAGTTCACAAAACAACAACACAAAAATGTGCACTTTCCAAAAGGAAATTGCAGCATTTATTATTGCATTTTTCTTAAAGGCATTTACAGATTGCTTTTCTTACACCACAGGTCAGTAGTATTAACGTTTTTTGTAAATAAATTGACCACTAAACTCTGTCACTTTTTTGAGCACTGCTTTATCACTCATTGTTGTTAGCTGATATTTTCTAATACTGATTAAATGAGACATCATGCCATTGGCATGTGTTTACTATTTTACTATAATAATCATCATAAAATAACTAGAAATTTTGTTATGCAGAGTAAGTAAAGAAAAAAAACACTGACAAAGAAAGCAGTAGTTATTTCTTTATCATATATTTCTTTATAAAACAGACTAATCAATTTCACTGCTATTTATCACAAGGCATCCAACAGAATGCCTAATTATTGTATGATGATTGTTATAGTAAAATAGTAAACAAAAATGGTCACTAGCAGTGTAGACAAGAAGCAAAAGGTTTGAGGAAGTCTAAGATTTTACCCAAGATGACATTTTTCTAAACTTAAAAGTAAATATTGACTTTTGAAATCTCTGTGAAATATTAGTTTTAAATTCAGCATTTTCTGTAATAAATATTGAATACTAAAAGTAAAGTAGAAGAGATTAAAAATTATGGAAGATTATGTACAAAGCAGCTTTTTCTGTAGACATATCCTTCCTCCCTTTACTCTGCTGCATTCTTTGAAACCTCCAGCTATTTCAGAGTGGACTGAGCAGAATGCAACAGTATCCATACAAAATGCAGAATCCACATTTTTACCAACATTTCTGCATGAAAGTCTTTCTGACCAGCTTATGGTAAAAAAGATGCAGGAAAGCTTATTTATACGAAGTAGAGAAGAGTAGAGGAGAAAACAGGTATAGAAAAGCTGTTGGTTGAAATATTAGGATGTGAGCTTAAATAACAATGTGCTGATTAATGTGTATGGGATTACATCAGCACAGGGATCTTACACTTTATATAAATGTACAAAGAAAAGGAAATATGTCATGGGGCACTCTAATACTCCAGTTCTAGCTTTTAACTCAGTATAACTTATAAATTTCCTTCTTTAACTGAGGCTAGAGATAATGAATATACATGTATCGCTGCATGTGAAAAGAGATATGAAAGAGATATCTTTTGATATTGAGTAGGTGGCTATGGGCATCTTATAATTATGAAATCTATTCACACCAGACAGGTCAAAGCATTTCTATGACTCTCTTTCTCCTGTCTTATATTCATATTGTTTGTGGTAATGATTTGATACATTTCAAGTCCTGACAGTAATAGCAAATGTCCAATAAAAAGTTCATTATAGATCTAAAATGATATTCTTTGAGTATTTTAAGATGGGCAAAGTCTACTTCTTCCAAATTGTCTCATTACAACTGCCACAAAACCTTCCCTAACCCTGATGCATTTGAACAATTGTATTAATGATGACAAGCATGAAATCTGGTAGCTTTGGACACCTTTTCACTTGACTGAAGATTGTTAAATAATTCATTCCTGGCTGTCCTCATTTGTTTCTTGCTTTTAAGTTCCACATGGGATTTAACTGAGGTTTGTAGCTATTTCATACTTAATGACAAGTTTCTCAGTAGGAAGATTTTTCCAGGCTCTTACATCTTTACCACAGGTACACATCTGTGTGATTAGCTGAAGAAATGCATGATTGAGCCAAGATATTTGCATGAGTAGGTGGGAACCCATGAAGCAAATTAAACAGCTCCATCAGCTAAAGCCATTTAAAAAATACATATCACAAGGAGGAATACACTGTGTGCAAAGATCCTGAGGCAGTCAGGGGCTCTCATGTGGAAGGCAAGGATTAGGGGTGTTAAGCAGTGCAGGCTATGCTTGTGGATTAGCTGACAAGTGGACCCCAAAACCTGCAGCTGTTGGCAATGCCTGAGACAAAGGAAACCCTGGAGGCTACACAAGGGCCATGCATGGTGTGTTTGACAGACTTGCTATTTATTACTTTTAATTTCATGAGCACAAGCTTGTCTTTGCTTTTATTGTCTTTCCTCTCAGTCTGATGTGATACCTTGGCTCTGTTCAAGCAGATATTCAGAAAAGTAGCATAGTCATTGCAATGCTGAGAACTGCAACCTTTCTGATGTAGCAGCTCACCTCTTTGAGTAGAATAAATGAAGTTTCCAGTGTTCTGGTACATTGAATAGATAAACATGTATTAGAACAGCGATTCATCAAAGAGAAGCACACCTGAAAGTCTGTTACATTATAGTTGAAAAGCTGAACCTAGCAGGAAACATTTTGATGAAGAATAGGCAAGAAATTGCAAAGAAACCTCTTTTCCCCAAACCTAAACTCCCAGGTTTTTGGTTTTATTTCTTGTTTTCCATCCTTGGAAAATTAAATAATGAATTATGTTTTGATAGAATCTTCTGTAACCTATTCTTTGTGTCTGTGAATCAAAATTATGTTCACTATATTGATAACAACACTATTATATAATTGTGAAGTAGGTGTACTCGTAAAGGCAGTGATTCTTTGGGGCAGAAAATATTTGAAAGCCTAAATAACAAGGAATTTTATAAGTCCATGACTAAAGCTAAGATTTTTCATTTACAGTCAAGCACGACTGAATCTGCTTTTTGACATATAGGTAATTCTTCCATGTGAAAATTGACTTCTATGGCTGAAGTTTGATTTTCTTTTTTCTCTACACTAAATTTGCACAATATGAATAATGTCATTTATGAACCTGTATGCTTAAGCACAAGCATCTGCATGTGTGTGCAAATTTAGATCACACATTACATCACTTTCCTTCCTGGTAAATCATGTTGCTTTACAGGTGAGTGGGTCCATATCTAAAGCTGAAGAAATATTTTTCTCCTTTCTGAGTGGTTGTGAAGCAGGGATCAAAATTCTGTCTCCCTCAGAGGAGCAGCTCTGGAAGCCAGAATGACCTTGGGCTCAACAAGAAACTTCACTGTCAAATGATCTTAAGAGAATATAAATTAAAAGTATGAGTAAAACATAAATTGAAAGTATGAGTAAAACATGAGGTTTGTATTCAACGTCCTTTTAGGGGAACTTTGTACACTTCTTAGATTTAACAATCAAAGCTGACTGAGATAGTTGTGATATACAGAAAAATTACCCAATACCAGGGAAGAGGGCTATGGAGGTATTTTTGAATCCAAGTCCATTTAGCAAATAATCTAAGCAGATGAATAAAGGTGTGTGGGATTTCTGAGAACAAAAGGATCCTTTTCCCACAGCTGTATTCATAATTCAAGAAGGGTGTTAATAAACTGCAGAGGGCTCAGAGAAAAGCTGTGACTAAAGTACTGTATGATTTGCCTCTATTCTAAAAGAAGGAAGGATCTCTGTCTGTTTATCTTACCAAAGAGAAGGTTAAAGGGTATGATATACATGGGGTATGCTCCAAAGCAGGAGAAGAAAATTGATAATAGAGGGATCTTCAATCTACTTTATACAGACAAAATGAGATTGAGAATGGAGTCTGTCAAATGAACACGAGAATGCTAATGCAGTTTTTAGCGAACATAGTTAACCACATGAAAAACTTCTGGAGAATTTTGGTCAGTTCCATGCCAGCAGCAATAGAAACAGGGTATTTTTCTCAAGTATGTACAACATACTTGTGTGAAGTGGGAGTGGGAAGTGTTTTGGGAAAATGTGTGACTTGTGCAAAATTTCAAACTGGAATCAATGCGCTCTCTACCAGATTTTTAATTTGAGGCTGTACGTTGTGTAGCACCATGCTTGTTTTGTCATTGCTTTTAATGAGTTGAGATCTTAATTCTAGATTATCTGTGTTAATTTTTTTAATTATGCCTTCTGTAGACTTGGTATTCTGAAATTTGTACATAGATTTTTTCCTGATAGATGAGCCACAGAAAAAAGAAATAAAATACAGGTAGCTGAATAAGAGTGGCTTTACTATTATAGGACCAACTGATAATGAAATAGACCAGCAGAGCTTTTTTATTAGATGATATTTTAAAGTGCAAGCTCACAGGAAGTCATAGGTGCCAAGATTAACATGAACTTCTACTAGAAGTAACAGAATAGAAACACCCTACAAACCAGTCTTGTCTGGAGTGGACTAATTATTGATCAATTGTGTTCAAATCTCTGGTGAACTAATAAAATAATTTTTGAAGTTTGCTGGAAAATAATCTTTTCTACTCAGGAACCATTTGACAAAAATAAATTAATCTAGGGAGCCCCTTCTAGCTTTAATTCCTCACACTGTAAGCCATTTCCAGGCTGCAATTCCTAACACTGTTATCAGTATTTTTACCTAAGTTTATTTTACACCGTGTACCTTGAAGCTGAAATAAGAATGAAATATGTAGAAGTAAATCCTGTAGCTCTTCTGTCTTCCTTTCCAGGCCAAAGATGTCCTCATGACTTCCATGCTTAACTGAGGATTATGCAATTAGAAAATTTTGTCCTTGTCTATTTTATTTATTTTTGTCTTTTTTAAAAGATTATCTTTGCGCAAGTCAGGAGTATATCCTACATTCACAAGTTCATTTTTTAAATTAAATTTCACTAAGGTGTGAAGGTGTGAATTTTGAATTCTTGGTCATTCATTTCCCATTTTATTAATTCTAAGAAGTCAATATAATCATGTAAACTTTCAACAGCAATGTAGAAATTGTGCTTTCTAAACTTTTAAAGAATTAAGAGTTTAAAGAATGAGCACCTAATGTGTGTGTAACTGTGTGTACTCACAGGTGCACATACATTTTGTGTTTATGCACACAAACACACAGAAGGATGCAGCTAATTTGAATTTTGGGATCTGCTCTGCAATACATATGGTGTGGTAGATGTACTTTAAATTTATATTTGTGAGAATGTGGTATGGTCTAGAGCCTGTAGTGATGAAGTGGGTCTTGTTTTCTTCCCACTCTGCCAGGCTCATTTATTGGCCCCTGAGGAAATTTTCCCTGTTGAAAATGTTTTAATCTGCCTCTAATAAGTAGTATTTAAGATATCTGGAAGGAAGAAGGAGAAATAGTCAGTAGGTCCTGTTCATATTCCAGATGTTGTTGAGTCTTACACATTCTGTCAGCCAGTCCTTCCCACTAGGCCATTGCTACTGGATAATAGCCAGGTGATAGTGTGTAATCACTGTCTGTGAGGGTGGTTCCTTGTGTCTTGTGTCACTGGCCTTTACAATGTATTCATATGTAGACCTTAATTTGGGATCTTTACACATTTATTTCTAAGGTAACGTATCATAGTGTACCAAACACAATGCCTAAAACTGGGATCCTTCAGAACTTCTGGTAAAAATAATTACCATCTTAATTATTTGTGAAAGTAAATATGAATTGGGTTTTTCTTTTATTAGATGTTATGGATGCTGGGATGAAAGATGGATGCTCCTTGAAAGAGTTTATCCTTGTCAGAAATGGTCAACAAGGCAGTTGTAGATGGACTTGATCTTTTCTGTATTAGAGCACAAACAAACCTCCAGCCTGGAAGATGTACTTGCCAGATCTCACTTCAGCTGGGGAATTTGCAGCTCAGAAATATCAGAAATTGGCAATGTCACTGACACCCAAAACTGTTACAATTATCCTTTTATGGTTTTGCTAGTTGGATTCTTTTTTTCCCAAACTTAATTATAGCTGATCAAAACTATAGCAACAGTCAGTGTTTTATGTCTTTGTTCAGTTGTGCTTAATGTTTAATAGCCTCAGAGGGAGAAACAATTTCAAGTTAGTGCCAGGTCATACCTGAGCCAGTTGCTAAAGATGTGATTGGTTAGCTTTAATATGTTTAGCTCCTGACATCATTTGGAGATCCTTTTTTCATAATATGATCAGTATTTAGCCTATGTTATTTTCTCTACAAATGCCTATAATAGTCAGTCTTGTTATGTAGGTTGATATGCAAATAAAAAGTTTCAAGAAATTCATGTGAATCCCAAAGCTTTGCAGCAAAAGGGAACAGAGTTGAAATCAAGCAATTTCTAATTTTTAGCTAACATTTGCTGAAATATCTTTCACTGTTTGAGCATCTCCAGTCAACAGGAGCCAATATCCTCATGTTGTCTGTAGAATGCACAGCTGCACTAATCAGATCTTTCCTTGCTCTGAAATTCCTCTTTTTGCTTAGTCTAGCTGGGTTCTCTGTCAATACAGCTGATTGCTATGGTTACAGACTGCCTGCTGAATGTTAGGCCTGAATAGGCTGTAGAAGAAAATATTTTACTACAGATAGGTAAATATTAGTCTTTTCTTATTGGAATATTATATACATTTATTTAAAATTTTGTTGAAAATATTTTTTTTTTGCAACAGCCACTGTACCAAGCATTTAACAACTAATAACTTTTAAACAAATAACAAGACTTTGACAGTGTGGAATACTTAAGTTTCTCTGTTCTCTCTCATGACCTGTGAAGAACTGTGTACTGCCAGGTAAATACAGAAGAATATGCTATTTTGACCATTTTCCTTCAGGCTTATGTTATTGTTTCTTCATGTTTTGAAAGTGGGAATGTAGCTGATTGGGATGGGGTAGCTGATTGATATTCACGTGTGCAGTACGGACATTGTGTGGCAGGAGCTGGCAACAAGAATGAAAGAAAACATCCAGGCTTCACATTCCTTGCAAAATCAAGACCATAGTGGTCTATGGTATATCCTTGCCAAATGTATTTATTGCTTTAAATATTGTTATAAGTATCTGTCTTTTCATTTAACTTAATTTGATCAACCAAATCAAATAGCTTTTTGAAATCCACTATAATTTTATGGGCTTTAGACAAAAAAGAGTAATTGAAAATCAAAGATTTATACCTACACAGGTTTTGCTCAGGTCAGTTAGGAATTCTAACCCTCCTGACGTGAGGCTAAGCAAAGAACATGCAGTATGCTTTTCTTTTTACAATTGCATCTTCAGGGGTCAACAAAAGGAAGAGTGTAAGGACATTCCCAGAATACTAACTGCTATAAATTAGGGCTATATAACTAGACTACTGCAGTCAGTTCATACTTATTTATGTTTTGTGACTTTTAAAGTAAAATCAGATTATTTCATTTTACTAGAATTTAACAGCTTTTATTAGATTAGTAGGAATTGCAGATTTCATTGAAACTTTATGCAGTCACAAATGAAACCACAGCTTTAAGGTTCCTAGGAATTTCATAGGAAGAATATTGCCATCCTTAAAGAAAAGTTATAATTTTATTTTAAATGCAAAATTCAGAAGACTTCACTTTTACACTCTCAGTATATCCCTCAGTATTGCATGGTATCACTACACATCCACACTTTCATCAGCAGATGCAATGGCCTTTATGAAGCATTTCTAAAACAGCTACCAGCCTCTGCAGCAGAAGTTATTTAAAATTATTCTCAAAAGAGTGCTAGAAAAAAAAAACAAAACAAAAAACCCACCAAACAACAAAACACAGAAGCTGGAGCCAACAGCTAAATAATGAGTTTTAAATAGTATTGGGAGAAAGCCAGTATAGCAACTGTTTCTGGACAGAATTCATAATCTGTTTTATTCTGTGCTGAATGTCATAAACTACCTTTCTAATCATGCTCAAATGTGCTGCAAGCTCATTCAAGAACATAACATCCCTGAACAACAGTGTTATGGCACCTTGCAAGTTAAATCTAGAGAAATGCTGAATGGCATTCTCTACAATTCCTTCTCTCTAAAAGATGTACAAAAGTCTGAATGCACACAAATTTTGATAGAAAGGATGCACAATGAGCAGACATTTTTCTATCCTGTCACAAGGGATGCCAGATATATCAAACAGTGATGATAAAGGATTATAAACCTTTGAATCCTGTGGCAAACTGGCCTGTGGTGTGTTCTGTATGTCATAGCATTTAAAGCAGCAGGAAGCAGAGTGCTACAGCTGCTGCTGTAGATGCTGCAATCTTCTCCTGTAAGCAGACTATATCTGTGCCATCTCTCAGGGTGGATAAATGCTTATGACATCATTGGACAGGTTGAAAAGAAAGTCTGGAGCCTTCAGCCCAAAGTAGGGCTAGGTTCAGGTTAGAGGAAATGGCTCAGGGATGTGTCCAATGGAGCTATGAGCCTTCTAAGCTGAAGAGATCCACCTGGTTCAGTGTTTCACAATCTGCATTATGTGCCTATTATGTCTTAATGGAATTTCTCTTGCTGCAATTTCTGTTCATTATTTCTCTATTTTTTTGCTCCCTTAATTCTCTTTTGTCCAAAAACACAGGCTCCATCTCTACAATCAACTTGCTGGGAAGAAAAAGCAGCAATTAATTTCTTTCCATTGCTTTTCTCTACTACAAGTTTATCTGTGTTTTCTCTTTAGGTATTACATAGGCACAAATGCATGTCCAGGAAATGCCTGAGTAAAAGCCCTTCCTCTGTGAAGGCAGGGGAATGTCCTGTGTGAGTCTGGTTGCTTCCAACACAGGAATAGACACTGCTCAGGAGATATATTTTCTCTAACAGTTTTTCTTCTGCATAAGATCCTGGTGGAAAAGAGATGCTTTTACCAGCACTTAAGTATATAAGGAATCTGTATCCAGGACTATTTTCAAAGAGAATGATTCCTTTGGGCAGAAATTTTGTGCTGAACAGGCAAGAACACACAGTTGCTATTTGAAGTTGTCAATACCATTGCCTGGTCAATACCATTTTTGCAAAAATTACTGGTGTTTTTTTAAGATGTCAGTCTAAACACAAAAAAAAAAAGACTGGACATTATATTTTGAAAATGATTAACAAAAAAAACCTGCATATAATAGTAAGAAGTAGTCAGAATCTGCTTTTAAAAGGGGATGTTTAAAAATGGTTTTATAGGAATGAGGAGGAGAAGAGTGTGATGAAACTATGCACAATTATTTGTTGCAAAAGTATCATATATATTCTCCTCATTTATTCTGATGCCAATTCAGTCTGAATAAAAGTAGCATTGCTGGCACTAACATGTGGCAAGCTCTGAGAGTGTTTACATGATTGCCATACCAATTATGAATAATCTTTTAGGTAAAGAACAAAAGGCATGAATTTTTTATCCAATTATATATTTTCCTTTTTTTTCCCCTTATTTTTCCTTTTCTGAATTGTTAAATGAATAGTTCTTTCAAAAGGATTTTTTCCAGCAATGAATAATAAGGCCATGTCTTCTCCAAGATGTCACATTGATCCAGATTGTTCTCTCTAATTGCTTTGATTTAATGTTATTGAACTGAAACTCTTATTACCACTGTAATGCAGTAAGTCTTAAGGTGGACTCCTTTGAAATCGGTGCATCCACATGTATTGTTTTTTTTTTTTTTTCAAATTCAGCTATCATTATATCCTTTCTTGTTATCATATATATATCATGTACAGCCTACCACAAGCAATTAACTAGCAGGCCAGGGAGATTTCAACCGACAGGAAAAAAATCACAAACTTCAGTAATCCTTTCCAAGTATCCATTAGCTTGGCAGCATTGTATTTACCATATAGAATACTGAAAATATAAAGAAGATTGTACCCTGGATGAAGTGTTATAAGGCCACAGCAAGCATACTGAGCACATACCCTGACACATAAATAAACAGGAACTCTGCCAGTGTGATCCTCTTCCCATGCCCTGAGCATTCATCATGGCACAGGTCATCATATGGAAGGTCATCACT
Source organism: Oenanthe melanoleuca (assembly GCF_029582105.1). Taxonomy (NCBI): domain Eukaryota; kingdom Metazoa; phylum Chordata; class Aves; order Passeriformes; family Muscicapidae; genus Oenanthe; species Oenanthe melanoleuca. The sequence goes on from NC_079335.1 coordinate 137,584,387, forward strand.
TAAGGGAGAATTCTAGGAAAGTCAGTTCAAACACTGATTTTTACATTCCAAATAGCTATATAGGATCAGATTACTGACATTTCTGTCTGCTTTCTGGAATCAGAAAGGAAATATTTTTGCATTGCAGACAAGAGAACCAGTAGTGTTGTGAGACCATCATTTTTGAAGGTCCAGTTGACTCCCTGCTTTCATGCATTTTGGAGCCTTTTACTGGGCTATGGCCAAGAGAAAGGAGACATTTAACTTCACTCTAGGGACTTTAAAGTGTCAGTGATGTGTACTTTGGAAGAGTGGAAGTGGTGCTGGGATGAGGAAGTGGTGTTGCCATTTGCCAAGACACATTATTATGTGCTCCATGTATTGTCTGCTTCATTTCACCCAACATCTGTGAAATGTAAAGAGGAATCCTGGAGAATAAGTCAGCTAAGTGGACATGAAGGACTTGGAAGATTAGAGCTGTCTAGAACAATGCACTTCAAAATCTCCTGCACAATCACTGCAGTGTTTCTCTGAAGTTCCAGGGGAGAGTAGGTCTGGGTAATTAATAGGTGGCAAACAAGAAAATGTTAAGGGGAACTGGTTCTTCCTGCTAAAAGTTCTTGATGGCTTGTCTTTCTCCATGCCAAAATGAGTGTTCTGAAGGAATAGAAATTATGGGAAGTTTTCTTTCTCCACAAAGGCAATAAAAAGGGAAAACGTGAGAGTAGGGTTACTATGCTGGGATAATCTTTGAAGTATTTGCAGATGTTGTTGTGATTTAACCCCAGGTGGCAGCTAAGCCCCATAGAGCCAGTCACTCACCCCTTTCCCCCAAAGGATGAGGGTGACAACTGGAAGAATGAAAATGAGAAAACTCACAGATTGAGATAAAGGCAGTTTTGTAGGGGAGGCAGATCTGCACACAAGCAAAACAAAATAAGGAATTCATTCACCACTTTCCATTGTCAGACAGATATTCACCTTTCTCCAGGACAGCAGAGCTCCATCACATGCAATTGTGATTTGGGAAGACAAATACAATCAGTCCAAATATTCCCATCTTCCCTTCTTCTCCCTACAACTGTATACACAGACCATGACACCATATGGTGTGGGACATCTATCTTTGGTCAGGTGGGGTCAGCTGTCCCAGTTGTGTCACCTCCCAGACTCTTGTGCACCCCCAGCCTCCTCTCTGGTGGAGTGGGGTGAGAGACAGAAAATGTCTTGGCTCTGGTTAAGCCCTGCTCAGCAATAACAAAAACATTCTATATCATCAATACTGTTTCCAGCTCAGATCCAAAACACAGCACCACACCATCTACTGTAAACAAAATTAACCCCATCCCAGTCAAAACCAGCACAAATTCCTGTGAAAAATATGCTTCCTTTCTGTGTAAACAAATATTTTGGGAATGTTTCAGACATGATTTGACTGAAAATTGCCACTAGTATTACTATTTGTATGCTTAGTATTTTGGTGGACTTCAGTATGTTTGCATAAAGTGCAAAATGCTGGAAACTAAAGACAGTACTTTCTCTTGCTTTAGCCTAGAGTTTTCATTGGGGTGGGAGATACTAGGAATATAAATTTAAAAGCATGCCACATATAGCAAAGACCATACTAAGACAAACTATATGCCTTCACTGTAACTAAAAGGCTCCTGTAGATGAGTTCTTAAATATATTAATTCTCCCTGTAAACATGAACTAATCTCCACAAAACTCTCTATATAAAAATATTATAAGATAGTAAAGACTTTTAACTTAAGATAATTCTTTCCTATGTGTAAGGAGGTTTCTGTAGGACATGAAGTGAAAAGCTAAATTGCAGCCAAAACTAGGGCTATCCTACCCCAAAAATATTCTTATTTTACTAAGGTAGTCATCAATGAGATTGCTCCAGAGCTCTTTGCTCACGTGTTGCATACAGTTATGATGTGATTAGGAACTCTTTGGGATAGGCACTTTCTCTGTTAGTCTGCTTTCTTTTAATGGGTGAGCATATCCCAGTCTTCCTTGAATGCTCTGGACACTACTACTACAGTATTATTTTCCTAGAAAAGTTTGTCTTTACTATCCACTTTGTCTACTTTACATTTGCAAGAGGAAGAGGAGCTGGGAATTAAGAGGAACACACCCATTGCCATCTGCAGAGTCTGACTGCGCTGATTCAGGTTGGGGGAGGTGTGTGCACTGTGAGGCCCCAAAATACTCATCCATGTGCTGCAGATTGGGATTTACTGTGCATGTTTCATATGATTGCTGTGTGACCAGTCTCTGTGATCATTCCATGAATGAGGCATGTGCTGTGCCACTGCAGGTGGGAGAGGCTGTGATGGCAATTGAAACACTTGCTGCAGTGGAGAGGCCCCAGTCTCAGCACAAGATCAGATATTTTACTGTTCTACCAGAGGATTTCAAACAAGCCACAGGATTTCTCTCCTTCCCCTGCAGGTAATAATATACAAGTGACACAAGGCTCAGTGCAGCATTAGTGTCTCTCAGATAAGCAAACGAGCATTAGCTAGTTAAATAAACACACTAAACAGCCATATTTTGCTTCAACAAAGTATATTGAGCAACATTGCCCTTTAGGGGATATATAAAGTAGAACTAAGCTACTAAAAATGTAAATTTATTCCTCAGCATATTGCTGTTCAAACTGGGAATATTCAGATTCTCTGAGGCATTTCTGGATAATTTTATCAGTTTATGGCCACAGTACTTCAGGGCCAGATAATAATGTTAGTTCCTTAAAATGAAATCAAAGGAAAGCAATTTTTTTCCTATTTGACAGTTCTGGAGGTCCCAAAGTCCTCTTCAGTTTGTCATCTTAATTCAACTTATCTCAGCTTGTTCAAATTAATATATGGTGTCAGAACACAGGGAAATATGAACCAAAGTTAAGTAATTCATAGTGTCATTTCCAGTATGTTATTATCATATTTTCGTATCATGTGCATTCTATAAAATCTAGGACCAGTTTAACAGATCTCTGCCAGCAAGGTAAGAAAAATGTTGAACTTAATGAGAATGTTACAAATAACAGTAGAACCAAACCCAGAATTTGGCATTTTGTGGTTGAAATTTATTCATTCATTTATTCATTCCCTCATACATTCATTCATTGAAAGTGTTCTCACTGACTTCCTTGGAAGCAGCTGTGCATGTTATAAAGAGGAAATGTAATAAGGGTGAAGGAACATGTAACACAGTTTCAATTGCATATTCTCCATATAATGTATTGCTAAATTAATGTCTGATTTCTAGACCATTATGTCTTGATAGCTGTTGTAATCTTAAAAATAAGACCACTAGGAAAGTCAGTTCCATTCATGTTCTGGATGTCAGGCTGGAAATACTTACAGAGAAGTAAATTAGGTTATGATTCCAAAGAATTTTAAATATTATCTTTTAGATAATATTAAGGTACCAGAGAAAATAATTGTGTTCCTGACAGACAAGAAGAGACAAAATGTGCCAGTAGTACCTTCTGCCACTCCCCAGTTCCCACATAGATTTAAAGAGAGGGCACACTGGCTTATTGCAAGGTTTTATTTTCTTCATATTTTTGGAGCCTGCTTTCTGCATTAATAATTAATGTAATGTGAATTATTATGAGATACAATGGGAAAACCCCCTTATATGCTTGTAGTACACTAAGTTTTAGTACTCAAAAGAGTACAAAAAAATTTCAAATTTTGAGTTTGTTTAATTAGTGTTATTTGATACAAAAGTGCATAAATTATCTGCACCAGCTTCATCCCCAATATTGTCAGAGATATGTGAAATTATGTCCATGGTGTCTCATTCTCTATGTTGTACAAACTTCTTCCCCCCTAAACTGCAAAACTTCAATAAATTTAATAAATATGATGGGGAATGAGAAGATAAATTGCCTAAATCCAAGGATGAAACTTGCAAGTAGTATAAAAGTAGTTATGAATTTGAGAAAAACTATGTATGTTAGAAATACTGCCTACAGTTGGAAAAAAAACAAACCCTAAACAGAGCAACAGAAACAGCAACAGCAATTATATATTTAGGAGTATTCCGGCACTTTAATGGATTTATTACTTCATATGAGATAAAAATGTCTGAAAATTTATGTCAAAAGTTACAAAAAGACAGAAAAATATGTTCTTTTGATATACAAATATATGTTTATTAGCAGACAGATTTTACCAGTGACAGACATGCAAACAAAAATATTTCTGTTTACATTTCCTCCCAGATATGAATTTCTCCAGAAAACCTGTTCCTATTATTTGTTATTGTCACCCTATACTGAGAAAGAAGGACAGACTACTTACAACCCTCTGTTGAAAGTTTTCTTTCTTTAATAAACTTTACCAGTAGAACATAAATGTCACTAAAATCTGACAGTTGTTAATGATTTTAAGGGATTATTTTCTATTATTTAGGTGTTATTTATTGTTTAGATTGTAAAGCAACTACAGAAAACCCAAGTCTTCATTATACTTCCAAACCATTGAAATCTAGACACAATTTAGCCTTTGATCTAGTTCTCAGCATGAATTTCACTATTCTTCTAGGGTTTTTTTTTAAAAATATGTATCTCATATAATCTCATATAATGTCTCTCCTGACATCAATACCTGAATGTCTCTCAATAGCCCATTATGGTGCAGTCATCAAGTTGGCAGTGCAATGCAGTTCTTTGTTCTGGAATCCACACTTCAAAGATTATGTTAACAAATTGGAATGCAGCAAGCAAATGACCTACAAGAATGCTCAAGGTCTGGAAGTCTGCTATGAAATACAGAAACTCTGCATCTGTTTAATTTATCTAAGAGATTAAGAGCTGTCTTGATCCTATTCTACAGGAAAAGTATTTTAGATAGTAGATTAATTTTTAATCTAGCAGAAAAGAAAGTGCTAAAGGATGCAGAAGTTTAAAGCTGATATATGACACATTCAGTCTAGAAACAAGGTGAATATACATAACAAAGAAATAATTTAAGTATGTGACAAACTTACTTTGGCATGTTGTATATAGTCCAACAGTTGAATATTACATTTTTGACTTCTTTTCTTTTTAATGATGGCCTGCAGTTAAAAGAATGCTCAAGTTTTATAATCAGCAAGTGATTTTTTTTTTATTTTTTCACTGACAAGAAGAAAATACATGTTCAAAGTTTCTATTTTTCCATCTGGCACACATGTAGTAAACGTGTATTGAACAACCTAATTTCGTGTTTCACAGTAAGACACTTGTGACTCAAAATTTGGAGTTTACCCTGATCAAAAAAATTTTGCTGTCTATGCACTTGAGTTAAATATTGTTTCCTAACATGGAGTCTAGGGATTGTATTTCTGGTACCAAACCACAGTGCACAGAAACCCCTTCCCAAAGCAACCTGCAAATTTGGCATAATCCTTTTTATGTCCCCATGGGAATTTCTGCACCTTATATCCAGACTGTGACAGGCTGGTAGTTTTAGCAATATTCTCACCACTGAGGTTTGTTGACCTGAACCTCAAAAAGAAGAGAGGGATACAGAATCAGTTGCTCCTCACTGCACAGTTATGAAATGTGGGAATAAACAGCATTTTCTGCAAGTCTGTTCCTTCACTGGCTGTTAAAAGATATTGCCACTGCAATTGCTTTTGTGGGGGAACTTGAATTCTCAGATTTGTGATATGTGTCTCTGAGCTCAACTCCAGGACACAATCCTTAGAGGACTTTGTAGGAGAAATATCTAATTTCTGTGTGATTACTAACTTATTGCAATGATCACATTTTTTCAGAGTTCTTAAGAGATCATTTTAGGTACAGAGAACACCTCTGAGCACTCATAAAATTTTCATGTGTAAAGTGAGCACTGATGAGTTTGGATGGCTATCATTACCTTATATTTGAGCACTGGGGTCAGGTTGGTACTATCAGATTTAGCAGTGTAAATCTCATTTTAAGAATATAAATACTACTGCCTATCTGGGCCTTATACTTTAGGATTTTATAAGAGCTCAGCACCTGGTGCTTCCATCTAGAGCCTCGGATATGCTGCTGGGTATTATCTGTTTCTGTGCTATGCTGCACACAGATAATCTGCTTGACCAGACATTGCACTGACTGACCCTCTGTGAGGATATATTAGTCCTTCACTACTTTTCTGCCTCCCACTTCCTTACTCAGCATTCTCTTAATTTCTCATATTCTCACTTCTGCTGTGTACTATTTGGTTTCGATATTCGTTTTTTGTCTCAAAGTTTTTCCTGGTTTTACTTATAGTCCACACTGGTAGTATTAGCCATGAAATTGGCACTGCACATTAACAGCACAATGTAGGTTTTCCTTCTTGTGAGACTCAGACACTACTGATCTGTGAACTGCTTAAAACCTATCTGTCTGTATACTGTTAAACGTTATTGAAGTAAGACTACATTGAACTCTTGAACTGGAACCCCTGGAATACCGCTTAAGACCTAATTGTTAATAAACCATTTTATCAAATAGGTAGTTTTGTGTCAGATATTGTACTGTAAAGTCACAAATACAAATATCTTAAAGGGTTAAATTATTGCTTATGCCACAACTGTACAGCAGGACAGTCAGTGAACTGTTTTGAGCTATGTCTCATTAGAAAGGAAAATAAATAGGCTTTTAATAATGAAATCTTCCTCTTCACACTTTATTTTGTTTCCAGTACAGATAGTTCCTATCCCAATCTGATATTCAAGTAGTTCCTATGCAGAATGAAAAACAAAGATGTAAAATTTTAGAGATTAACTGAAAACAATCATATCTCTTTAATAAAGCTATCCTTATTATGGTTTTATGAAAAAAAATTTCTCTCATGAAATCTGATGACAATAATAAAGTGCACCACTTTTAAAATTTTTTTTAAAAAATAATAACAAAAGAAGATGAAGAACATCATTAATGTATTTTTATAATCATGTACACATGCTATGGGTAATGTCAGTGCAATAGGTAACTACATTCATTTTAACTAGATCAAAGATTAAATCAAAGCTGCCTCATCCTTGTATAATTTTTCCTAGCAAACTAGACATGACAGATTTTCTTTCATTCAACGTTCAGTCTTTACGTTGCTGTTTACCATTAAAGGCTGGATGATTATCCTAAAATTTGTTTCATTCTTTTAATAAAATAGAATTTACACTCTGAGTTTAGACCATTTTGGATTTTTTAACATAAAGAACTCAGATATACCACACATCATGAAAACTGTGCCTTCTCTATAACATGTTTTTCCCTGTTTTTATGAAATCCTGAATCTCTGGGCAGAATTGCAATTTATTAAATGTCATGGATGGGTCATCTGACCAGTAGTTTGAGCAAGAAATTCATATCCCATGATTCTGAAGGTTGAAAGGTTAATACATAACAGATGCTGCTTTGGAGGAAACCATTCCAGGCAATGCTTTTCAATCAATGAGATGCTATTATGAGCAATAGAACCAATTTCTTTTAATCAATGAACATTTATTACGACATTTACTAAGAGAAGCTCTATGCAGTTCTTATAAACCATTCTGAAATCTTTGAAAAACAATTCTTTTTGTTTTTGAAGCCTTTTTATGCTGTCTCTAGTTTTGCTCATTTTAAGGTAGTACACTGGGTTTACACTCAACCTTCCTGATTTAAAAGCAGCAAAAGAATCTTGGTAGCAAACATGCATTTGAAGCTGAGGTGCAGTAAGGGCTGTGTGAGAGTCCTGCTGGGCAGTGGGGAGCTCTGAGCACTGGGAGAACCCACCACAAATAGCTCAGCCCACTTCTTCAGAATGGAAGATTTTGTTCAGACTGATGGCCATCAGTTCCCATCCTCAGCAGGAGCTGTTCTTGCCTGTGTGGCAACACCACATTTTGCACCTTACTTCCATATTGAGTGTTGAATAAAATTATAAGCATAATTGAGCAAGGATTGATCATAACAGTGAGAGCTCCATCAGCACAGGTAACATCACCCCATCAGGGCCCACAGACATGTGTATGTCCAGTTCTCTTAAACATTCCCTCACCTCACCCTTTTCACTAAAACATTTCCACTGGCCCAGCCTTTGCTGTGGCCCCTGGGACCTGAGGTATCTGGAGGTGATTTGGTGAATCAGCCTTTTCTCTATGCTGTCTAACAAGGTACTCTGTCTTGTTAAACAATGGCCCTGCATTTTCCTCAATCTCCCTTCTTTCACCTATGTACAGGTAGAAAGTTTTTTTGGCATTGCCATCCCTGGCCATATTTAATTTCCCTTGGGCTTTAATTTTTCTAACTTCATCCCTGGGTTGTCAGAGAATGTTTCTGTGTTTCTCCCATGTTCCCTATCCTTGCTTCCTCCCTTTGGATGGTTTCCTCTTTTCTCTCAGTTTGGTTATGAGCTCTGTTCCTCCACAAAGACCTTCAGGCTTTTTTACCTAATTTCATATTTATTGGCAAGACCTACTCTTGAAAATGGAGGAGGTGATTTTTGGCTATTTTACAGCTTTCTTGCACAGGACTTTGCAAACAGACCTGTGAGAGGCTGAAGCCTGAGAGCATGCTCTCAGTTTGAGACCACATGTGACTCAATTGTTTCTTTTTCAAATTTGTTTAAAATTCTTAACTTCTCTGCATTTGAAATGTCATTGATGATTTTTTGTGGCAAAGCAGGCCATTTAAAAGCTCCCCAGAAGACCATGGATACAATTTTTAAGCAATTTGAAGACCCACAGAGATATATTTAATAGTGTATATATATACTTTACTCTATATTATTTTACCCAGGTTATACTGATGTGTATGAATATATAAGAGAAATAAAATATGAAAGACTGTTTTGTTAATAAAATCTGTGCATATGGTTTACTCTCAGTAATGCTCTTCTCTGAAAATATTGTGTCACTTTCTTTGTAAGTATGTGGAATTAAGTATACATTCTTTTTAAAGAATTATTTGTCCTAAAAATAGTGGTGAAAAAATTAAGTGTTCTCCATAATTCTCCTCCACACTTATTTCCATTCCATCTATTCTGCAGACTACAGGGAAAATTTCAAATTGGTAAGAAAGAAAAGCATAAGTGTTAAAACAGTCATATAAAATGTGGAAAGAAATGCTTTCAGGTTGTTTTTTTTGTTTGTTTGTTTGTCTGGATTTTTTTGTTTTTTTTTTTGTTTTTTTTTGTTTGTTTGTTTGTTTTTAGCTCAAGGTGTTCTATTTTTGTAGCAGTATTAATCTTACATATTATATCATCAAGTATAAGAAGAAAATGCACAAAATAATTTTTAGCAGCACAGTCTACTTTCATAATGAGCTTTCTAAAACAATACAGCAGTGCTCCTCTCATTATTTGATTGTCTAAGTGAAAATAACACAGAAGCAGAGATGCAGCAAGAGGAGCTGGCTCCATGTCAGATGTCTTGTACAGAGAAAAAGTACAGCTTTCATTCCAGGATGTCTGCAAAAACCACTGGACATCTTGCCAAATGCCATCTTTTGTAAAGAAAAGAAAAACAGTCTGTCTAACACATGTTAGCAAGGCAGCCCAGGTGGACATTTGAGGAAGAAAATGAGCAGCAAAATGGCACTGTTACAAAGCTGTCTCAGCTGGCAAGGAATTTACCCCAAGGCTGTCCCACCTTGAGCAAAGCATGCAGTGCCAAACCACGGAGAATGGTTTTCACATCACGAGGGACCAGAGGAACTGTGAGGCCTCTGTGCTTCTCTGGATACACCCTGGGTCAAGTCCATGACATTAATCATGACAAATTTCAGAGTGGCTGTATTTCCTGGGAAAATGGCCTATAAAGATGAAGAATCTCCTCTCTTTCTATTGAAAAGTGAAATAATAGAGTACTGACTGCACAGGGTTGTATCTCATAAGCATGCCTTGCAAAACAATCATCACAGGCTGTGCTGACTTCCACTGTGATCATGGGAAGAGGAAATCAGGTTGCATTTTCTGCCCTCCTTTCTGGACCCTGCATTAAGGTATTTGTTTCAGAAGACTGCTTTAAGAGAAGATTGGAATGGTCATAGACTTGAACACTGGTACCAAATTCCACATCCCTGTTGCCACTCACTGCCAGTGCCTTATGAAGAAGGTGGAAACTGCATAAAATGTATTACATGAGCTGGAGGTCTTTGCACATATTGGTGAGTGCTATTGCTTGTGTAGATTTGACTCCATCACAAGGACAGAGGGACCTGATTCCACAGTTTGGGAAGAAGGTGCCAGTGGCTACTCACCAGTGCAGAGCAATTCAGGGACAGGAGCATCAACATAAACATGTGTACAGATGAATGAAACTGTCATGTGAAGAGAATATTTAGAGAATACCCAGGTCCTTGTGAACTGTTTAAATGAATTCATGAAGAATCACTATCTAGGAAATAAATCCATAACTAACCAACCAGAAATAGACCTCAACAGACTCACCTACAGGCTTTTTCATACTTTTTTTCCCAATAATTCCCAAAACACAAGCTCAGAACAACTCAGGCTGTGTCTTGCAATAGCTCTTCCAGATCTTTCTGACTTAGTCAGGTGGAAGAATTGACCCATTTCCTTATTAGTTTTCTTGCCACTGTTTCCAACATACAGGATATGGTACATATAAGAAAGTGATATTTACTCATGCTGGAAATTAATATTTCCAAATACTTGAAGTTGTCTTACAGTCTTTAATATCTATCATGTTTTCTAAAAATCACTTCTATATAGTTTAGGTGATAGAAATAGTTTATCATTGTAAATAACAATATAATGCAATAAAACATCTTCTAGAGCTTTATGTCAAAGTTAGCACTGATCTAGATCTTTGAATTTGTGAGTTTCTGACACATTTTAAATGTTATATTGGGATTCTTTATTAGTAGGTACATGAAGTGGCATTTACTGCAATTCTATTTAGTCCCTTTGACAAGTCATAGATTTTACTAAAAAATTCCACAACCTATCAGAAGATTTCTTGTGTTTTAAATTAATTATATTAAAGACCAGTTTGAAGTAAACTATTTTTGAAATTTAATTCTGAACAGAATAGCAAACAATTTGCAAAACTAAGATTTTTCAAAATCTTTGGGAATTTTTTTCCTGGATCAGTTCAATATTAGGATGAGGGTTTTTGGTGTGGTTTTTTTTTTTTATTTTTTAAGATTGGCTGTACTTTCATAGCTTTTTTTTTTCCCCACCAAATATTTTGTGGAATGCATCTATGCTGATTATGATCTTTAAAGCACTTTCTTTCCTATTGATATAATGAGTCAGATTATCAGCTTTCCCTTTTAAACTCTCATATCCCCACATATCCTGTTTTCTTTCCCTGTTATTCTTGTTTTTAATTAAAGGACTTTCCAAGGAAAAATTTTTCTCCTTAAGGAGTAAAATTCAACACATTGTATATATAGTTAACATTTCATTGTTACAAATGTATGTGAATATAATAAAAATGCAGATTTTTTTAACATTAATAATATATTTATATTGTGAACACTTCAATTATATATGCAATTAAACTTATTTTCTTTTACTTTTCCTTTCCTGTTTACACCTTGACATGGGCACAGATAAATGAATCTATGGCTTAAGTTTGTCCTATTTTGTTTTCTTGTGTAGACATTTTTCATATACTCAAGTGTTTTTCAATAGCCAGACTCAATATAGTTTTTTATAAAGAAGGATCACTTTATTTAGCATGAATGAAGTATCCTTGCCCTGGGCTTAAGGTAGCTGTATGATTTTAGATTATAAATTAAAGAACAATCTCAACATCTGCATGTGATACAGGAGTGTTATTTCTTCTGCCAAGGAAAAGCCACGCTGTCATGTTCACTGTTGTTTCCAATATTTCATTCTGAAGATGGTGGGATGCAGAGGTGAGTGCTGAATCCTCCTGTGATAGCTTACAAAATTCCTAATTGCTTTTGCCAAAACATGACTGACTAGTTTAGAAGGATGCTGCTTTTACAGAGGCCATAGCTGATGAGGCAGTGAGAGACCCAGCCCTTCTGTCCCTTCTGCAGGCAGCAGTGAATCAGCAAACCTTTTCACATGTCAGTTAGACTGCACTTGTTCATGAATAAATGAAGTCACCACAGTGCAAAGTTTGTGGCCAAATGACTTGTGAGGAATCACTCTCTCAGCATGTTTGATTTGACTTCCAGATGTTTTTTATTTACCTTTATGAATCTGTGAGGTTTGTGAAGGACCCTGGGCATGTGGCAAGTGCACATCTGTCCACAGCAGCAGCTGCTCCTCTGCTCCCTTTGGAATGCAGTCATGGCAGAAGAGACTCTCAGCTCTTGGATCCAAAGCCACACACTGCTCTGGACTTGCTCATTGTCAGCCAGCACCAGTAACCTCTCAGAAGTTACATGATGTTTTATGGACACCTTCTTGCTGCCCCTATCCCCAGTCTGTAGAACTCAGGGCATCCAGGTGCATTTTCTTGCATCTTATTGTTGCAGATAATACCAGCCTCAAGAAATAGAAAGAAATGTTCAGAATTCCATGACAAATAAAAATTTAAATGAAAAATATATCTCTTGACAGCTCTTCTATCACTTTCACCTCTGCTGAGATTATCATCTATGCTTATTTGGATATCCAGATATGGAAACAAAATAGAGACAAACCACAGTACTACACTACAGTCCAGTCTGCTTCACTTCCAATCTGCTATAATAGTGGCATAGACAATGAATGAAACTGGCAGATCAGGTCCTCCTGTGGTTTTTATTGTCTACTGGAGTAAGAATAAAGAACAGTTAGAAATACCAGAATATTTTCTAGTTTTCTAGTTTACCACCCAGCTCCATTATTTCTAACTATCACTGGTTTTGTTATCTAAGTGCATCCTTACAATGTATAATGGCAGAATAAAGTGGAAAGACTTTCAGTTTCTAACTGGTCTTATTTAAAAAAAAAAAAAAAATTTGAAAAGAAAAGGAATAGAAAAAAATATTTAAGGACATCACTTAGCTTTGTTTTCACACTTATCCTGGGGTTGGAGCAGTGCATGCCCTGAGCCTGCCTGGCTGAGAGTGAGTCTGGGGCAAGGGACAGGCAGGGAGGTTTGAAGCCTGGTGGAGTGTTCTCCCTTTTCCTCCTTGTGAAGACCTCAGGGTGAGTGTCCTGTGCAGTTCATGGCCTGTGATATGCTGTTCACAGAATATGTTTTCCCTCAGTTTCTCACTGGTGTCTGCTGCCTGATGGCTGGGGCAGCTGCCAGACTGTATTTTACCAAATGCCCTGGTCTGCATCTCTCTTGGATCTGAGCTGTGGGCCTGTCACTCACCTACTGAGCTGTGATGGGGCTTAAAACCTCTGGTCAGCAGAGTGTAGCTAAATACAATTTTGCATACAGTAAAGGGAAGGAGTAAATTTGGACACGCCAATGGAATTAAACTTCTTCCAGAAATCCATTGTCATTAGCGCCCAAAGGCTTCATTAAATCTCCATTTATCCTGGCATTTATCATCTTTTCTGTCAAATGTAGCCTTCAAAGGATGCCTGCAAGTCATTGAGAGGGCTGTACTGCATGACTGCACGGTGCTCCATTTACTGCAGACACTGTAAGAACAACAAAACTATTCATTATACATTTGCCCATCCTGGAAGCATCAGTTTCATTTAGCCAGAATCTCCACTTTTTTCAGTTCATTTCTATGTAAAATTCAAGGTGTTGTCTCTGATCTGTTAAGCTCTGTGTGATTTGTTTCTTGGCCTTAACCAAGGCAGTTAATGTCAAGATTGTCACATCACATTAACAACCTTTCCAAGCTGCTGGACACCAGTCTGAGTCAGATTGAATCACTTAAAAAGGGAAATTCAGTTACAACACAGGCTAACAGCTGGGATTGCAAGTCTAGTCATGTACCCAGAAATGCAGCAGTGCTTCTGAGAATCTGGGTATACTGGAATTAATATTTGTGGGTTTTTCCTAGAATACATCAGACAACCTTAAGGTAAACATGTTTCCCAATGCAGAATGTCTATTAGAAATATTCTCAGTGAAAGAATCTATTTTTCAAAGAGCTCATGCAGAATATTAAACTATTTAATAATTTTATTGTCTTTAAAGGTATGGAATTTTTAGTAAGTACAACATAAGAAATAAAAAATTGAATAGATTCTTGGTATTGCACCACTGAAGGAACAATGTGAAACACAAAATAATGCCTATAATCTATGATTTTCCTAATTTTTTGTTGGCTTAAGTTCCCCCTCTTCTAAGAGTGACCATCATATCCCAGCAGAGCAGGGCACACATTTGCAGACACCTGAACAGGTGCCCATAATCCAAGAAGCAGTGAGCTGCAGCATCAGCTGAGCACCTCAGGAAGAAGAAGCAGAACTGAGGAAACACAGCTGCACATTAGCTGTATTCATATACAGATTAGAAGAAATGAAAGACACCATGAAGGAAAAAACAGAATGAAAATCCAACCAAGAGTAAAAATATTAATTTAAAAGTAATTGTTAGATGCTAATAATAAAGAGGATCAGAAGTTTGCTTCCTTTTCTCATCTAGAACTTATTATTATTGTCACTCCAAAAACAGTTTTTGTGAAAAAAACCCAACAAAATGTAAGAAGAATATATTGACTCTTTGAAGCCTTTTGAAATGATGCTACATTGAGGATATGTTGCATGTAATGAAACAAGTAAGTGGCCTTTTCTGCACCAGTAAATTAGAGTCAGAATTCTATGGAAAAAAGAGAGAGTGGTAACTCAAACAATATGCACATCTTTGGTCAGAACCATGGTGAAATAGAAGAAAACATTAGTGGCCATATTTTTGAGACACATTTTTTTCAATTTTTTATTATGTTTTTTATTATTTTTATTATTTATTGTTTATTATAATGTTTATTATTATTTTTTATTATTTTTTTTTAATATGCCTGTGATGATATCACTTTATTTAAGGCCTTACTGATACTGAGAAGTACCTGGATACTCAAATAATCCCATCTATTTCAGGGTGACTTGCCTTCCCATTAGGATTCTAGTGACATAAAATAAGACTTCAGGAATAAACAGTGATTCTGAAATTGTTAGTAGGCATCTAATTAGATTTTACTAATTAGTTCCTATTAAGTTAAATTGAAAGTTAAAAATACACTCAATTAGACACCAGAAATAGAACTAGGACCCCTGAAATTATCCTAATCACAATAGTGTTGAAACTTGCTGCTGAACTGTGCATTAGTTGAGAGGATTACAATGAGCAGTTCTGCACACTTTGGATCAGTGAATACAAAAAATGTTTTGTTTCATTTTAGAAACTGTCTATTTTGGCATGTAATTCCCATGGAGAGTTTCAGCCCAAGGTTCAGGGTGCTGCAGACTGAGACATTCTTTGGGCATGTGTCATAACAGGGCTGTGAAACACCATCAGTCCTGCTTGGCAGAGGAATGGCAGAGCTGGAAGGAAAATGGGCAGGAAGTGATCTGTGATATTTTTCAGGTTTCAAATGAATTGGGTACCTAGCATAAGTTTATTTGGTGAGGTAAATTTTCTGCACTTACTAGCTTTATAATGGGAATGGAGGCCTAACTATTTATAGCATATATTTTAAAACCCTTTTCTAGCAGCAACAGTGTGAAGATTTAAACATTTTAAAAAGTATGTACAGCTGAAAACAAGAAGTGTAGCAAGTTATTTTACATCACAGTTGCTGGCTGTTTCTGTTGGAAATATTTTTTAGCAAATCCAAGATATGACAATAATAGGAAGAATAACATGTTAATGAAATGGCTGCTGTGTATCACACACTTGGCTCTGTGAGCAGCTGCTGAACTGACCCAGATCACAAGAGGATGAGCATGAGAAGCAATTGTTCAAGGGACAAGGGGGAGCAGAGAGTAGGAAAGGACGAAAATCACCTGGTCTGTGATGCCTGCAAGGGAGATACTGCTGATATCCAACAGTTTAATAATAGCACAAGACTCAAGGGGCTGTTCCTCCCTGACTCAGCCTTAATTGGGAAGGCTAACTTTAAAATTGTTTCCTTGGCAAAACCTTTTCATGAATATAGATAGCTAAAACACCCTAGGTTTATCCACCCCAACCTATTCATGGCTGGTGGAGGGAGGTAATAAAAAATACATTTTTTCCAAACCAGGGAACTAGTTAAAGTATCATGATTTGCCATAAGCTCCTAACATTTAATCAGATGCATATCAAATGCCTTGGTCATGTAGTTTAAAGAGTTTTTTTTTATTGTGACTTTTTTCTTCTGCCCATTGATATTTAACTGCTTAGTGTAAGCTTATAAAAATAAAATTCAAGCTGTCTTCACAGGAAAAAGTTGTTATTTAGAACTTGGAGCTTATATTTTAATATTTTAAATATTTAAATATTTTTAAAATGAGGGAAAAATGAAAATTACTCCTGTGAGAAAGACAATTCTCCTTTGGTTCTATAATTATTTTCTTAGGAAATATAGGTCAGCATTTCTTTGACTTTTCTTATCAGGGATTCTTTAAAATTTATAGTGTAGAGAAATGAAAATGGGTGAATATTAAGCTATTACCCAAATAAAACCAACTATGTTTAAAAAGCGTATATAAACTGTCTGATCAAAGAAATTTTTTCAAATTGCCAGAAAAGTAATTTAAATATTTTCGTTTTACTTTTGACCCGTTTTACTTTTGACCCGTTTTACTTTTTCTTTTTTTTTTTTTTTTTTTTTTTTAGTGAAAAATATGTTATTTTGAAACCTTTTATTTAACAAATAATCTAGATTTTTCCTGTTTGAACATGGAGTGGTCCCAAATAGCATTTTACAGACATTTATTGTACATGCCTGCTTGATACAGTGCTAATGGTGAATAAATTTATAGGACACTCATTAGTTTTGACATAAGTAAAAGACTTAAGCAAAAAAAGTAAGAAAGCAGGGAACCTAAATAAAATATGAATTTTGGCTAAAAGTTTGACTTAAAAGCATGAGTGCTTGAGTGCTTTTGGAAAGGATATTTAAATTTGTATTTAAGATATCCAAGTTGTCAGATGGAACTCTGTTGAGGGAACAACTGCTATAGGGAATGTAAAAGCAGGGATTAAGGACATTTAAGTACTGTACTGAGGTTGTTAGAGATTACATTTTTCTAATTTAAGATACAGTATATGTTTCATTCTGAGTCATGGAAGGAGGAGAGTAGGGATGTATAGTTAATACAAATTGCTAAGAATAAAAAGTGGGGAGGAAAATCCCTACTGCCTTTATCCTAATTTGAATCTGCACTTAAGAAGAAGAGTGACTATAATTGCTCTAGGGCAATGCCAGTGAAATAAGCTAAATTAATACTAGTTATGAAGCAAGATTAAAGAAGTTCAGCTTTTTCTCCTCATTTAAGAAGAAGAGATTTCACAGTGACATAGCTGAATTTTCTAAAAATATGAGGAGTGAAGATTACCAGAAGCAGAGAACAAAACATTAAGACAAAAATGAACTTACAAAATTGGCAAAAGAGAGGACATATGCAGAACTGTTTCAGATAAATAGGGCTGCTCCTAGAGAACCTTTTACCAGAAGAGAGAAGACATGCAAACTCAGGAGAAGAGAGACAGTCTTCTAAGCAGAAAGTTGGTGCAATTTAATATAAAGAAAACCAGAAACTGAAACTTTTTGAGAAATGAGTCTGGACTAACTGATAACAAGAGACACGTTTTCAGCTAAAACTCAAACAACTTTTTCCAAAGCCTAAATATAAAAGAGAAGGGTTGTGGGTTTTTTCTCTCTTTACTCCTCTTTTCCCAGGCACACATATCCTTGCTTCTGTTTAATAACTCGTGATTTCAAAGTAGATTTGCTGCAGTCATCCCTGAACAAGAGGGTAAAGAAAACTTGTTGGTATTTACAGTAGTATATAGATAATACCTGGAAGTAGATGCTCATGCATTTTGGATAAGGACAAAGACATAATGGGATAAAGACATAATGGGGAGCAGTAAGAGCAGAAATCAGTAATTTGTGTTTTGTGTGTGATTTGAATTAAGAAGCATTGGTACCTCAAGAAATGCAATTGGTTTTCACATTCTGATAGCTTTTGTAAAAATGTATGGGTAACTGATATTACAGGTTTAAATTTTGATTTATCCTTTAACAGTGTCTTCATAGCAAGAGCTAATGTGTTGTTGGACAATGTGGGTTTTTTACACTGGCAGAGCTGCTTTCCTAGTAGAAGTCTGCTGTTATTTTAAAGAGAACATGTAATCCTGTGGTGATTCCACATATCAGGAATACCTATGATTCTCACATCTCAAAAAATGAAACACTAGATTGAAAACAATAAAGTGAAGAATGAAGAAGACAATCAAAGGCAGGGAATCCTGTATTTTTACAGCAGGTAATTAATTGTCTGGAAAAGTATCTTTCTTAGCCTGGGAAGAGGTGACTAGAAATATGACATGACTAGAGGAAAGAAATTAGAGCCATGAAGAATCTATTTTGGAAATTATTTATTCACTGTTTCCCCAACAGAGATGGGATGGAGACAGTTTGTAGAAATTTGTCAGGTCGCCATTAAAGGAAATGTCAGCCTCACTCAATTACACTGTGCAACACATTTTGTCACAGAATACTCTTGATACTACTCTTAGCTAGCTTCCAAAAAGTAATTAGGCAAATTCTTGAATGAAAGTCTTGGAAACAAAAGTTAAGAATTCTTTCAGACAAAAAATTTTCTTAAAACTGGGGAAGCATGCTGGAAGCAAAGCATTTCTCTGTGTTTGATTGCATTTTATATGTTAATCCCAAGCATCCAATCCCAAAAATCACAAAATGCAAGATACTTGACGAGGTGGACCTTGACTGATGCAAGACAACTTTTTCTCAACACAGTCATAAAGATACAAATAGTATCCATATAGCACTAAGGCAAACATTTACCTTCTAGCTGAGTAGGGGGAAAAAATGTTCAGAAACAGCAAAACTTCTAGCTGTTTGCACATGCTGACATTTTAATAAATATGATTTTCAATTATATTCCAAAAGGAAATGACATTTTAGGTTTCCATCTCATTAGCTTGATAAATCAAATCTATTTAAAAATTGTGATTAATTTAAAACACTTTCTGACATGGTGCAAGAACAAGTATACTGATGCTGGTTACATAACAATTTATACCACAGATCCCTTTGGAACCTCTTTGAGTATCTCATTCCTTACTATTTTTATGGGATTTTGGAGGTCTTCATTATTTGTCATTTCTGGATTGACTGTTTCATATTTCACTGAAGTTACTTTTTGTGATAACTTGCTTTGATCATTTTGGTACCAGAGCTAAGAACCATATTGCTACCTACACATTTCATATTAGGGATAATCCTGCCACAAATCTTCTCTTGATCCTTGCAGTTATCTGCTGCTAGCTCTGTGGAAGTAATTTTCATTTCTAGAATTTCAAGGTTATATACAGCAACACAGCAGGTAAGACAGGCATGTTACCTTCTCTGCTTCAACACACTTGTTTTGCTTGCTTGTAATTGAATCTGAATCTATTTGTTGTTTTATTAAATACATTCCATTGTTTTAGCAGAAGATTGAGGTGTCAATTACTTGTACTGTATTTACAGATTCAAATATTGCCATGGTCTTTATTTTCTTTTTTGGCCCCACAAGGAAGATGGTCACATACACCAAACCTTTCCTGACAGATGTTTGTCTTATGTAAATATTTATGTAATACAAATTCTGGGTCCTTCCAAGATCCTGACTGTGATGTTGAATGGTTCTGGTTTCAAGATGTTTTTCTTTGCAATTTCCAATGTAGATCTTCTTTGAAGCAATTTAAAATCCTTGCCTCTTGCTTTTGCCTAAAAAGAACAAAGATAAAACCTTATTCCCATTTGTCCCCACTGCAAATTTTCACACTTCTGAAGACTTGTCATATTTCTGCTGTGTGTCCAGTTCTCTAACAGAAACCTAGTTCTTACTAGCTTTCAGAAAATGTATTCTAGTTCTTTGATCATTGTTTTTGTTCTCTTATGCATTGTCTTCTCATAGTTCTCATCATTTACTGCATCAGGTGAAGGAAGATAAAATGTTTAAGGTAGTAAAATATCTCAAATAGTTTGCTTTAAACTATTAAAAGTTTTAGGTAATTTATAAAGTTGTATAAGTCTTTTAGTTGAAGACTTCACATAACTTTTTTCCCTTTTTTTCCTCCCTTAGAGAAAATTATATTTATCTTAGAATATTTCAGTGTACAACAGCAATAGTATAAGTAGTTGTTACCTCTGTTAAAACACACGTTTGATTGAAATGCAGATTAAAAAAAAAAGAACTCATATGTGGTTTAAAGAAACTACTCTATTGTCATACTGTGTTTCTTCCTAGCCTTTATCCATCTCCCACTTAAAATTAAAGCAAACAAAAAACCAAGCAAACAAACAAACCAACAAACACAGGGACTGGACTTGCTTATTTATATATGGAACAGCACTTGCTCATATATGCTATTAATACATTGATTATTCCATTTTAATGGCTGTTTCAACTATGATTGTACAATTGTTTTGTAGCTTGCTGAAATTACAGCTTCTATATTACATTGCACAAATTATAAATTGCAATAAAAAACTTATCAGAATATGTTTATGTGAATATGTTGTAATTGTCAGGCAGTTGTTCATAAGTGATCTGAGATATCAAAAAGGGAACAAGTAACATCATTGTTGAAAAGATTAAAGAAATATGATTCTGAAAACAGGTTGTCATATGCCAGAATCAAAAATAAGGTGTGTAGAATAATCATGGATATTGTATGAGGGATGAGGTATTGTGATGAGAGACAAGTGCTGAAATCAAGGAAATATCATACAGGGAAAATGAATGAGTGGCGTGTGGAGACTTTGATTGGGAGGTACAACTGATGAGGCAAAGCAAGAGGGATTCATCAATAGAGCAGAGAACAAGGAAGTTAAAAGAAAATCTTTGATACTGTCCTGAAGTATCTTAAATCATTCAGCCTTCCTTGCAAAGTCATCAAGACAGCAGATGGCAGGGCCCTAATGAGACTAGAAAACATCAATACCTGCTTTGAAAGAAGACTTCTAGAACTATACAAAACACTGAGGGAAATTCCAGTCTTGAGTAGGAGTGAAATGCCCTCTATAGAGAACAATATCCATACATAGTTACTGCCAAGCTAGCAATAAACAGTTATAAATTGTATATCCAATATTATTTTACATAATCTAATTATACAAACATAATATCTACTTAAATTTTAAGGATGGCATGGTTCAGTCTCCATGGAGAAGGCACCAGTAAGTTTTCCTGTTCATAATGCACAGTAAGTCTTTGTGGAACTGCCTAAATGATTAAATTGGAGATTATAAGAATATGAAGATTTAAACAGAATTAATGTGCTTCAGGGTGCATATCCTGTGTGCATATATTGCATAGTCAAGAGTGTAGGTAATTTAGGTACAGTTTTATCAGGCATTCAGTCTTTTTCTGAAACTGATTTCACAACTGGAGCCTAAGCCTTAAAATCTCTTTCCCCCTCAATGTCTCCTGCCTCCTTCCCTTTTAAAGAAATATGTTTTCACCTGTTGCAGAAATGCTTTCTCTCTCTTTTTCATTTCTGTGAATTTTCTTTCTCCAGCTTCCCTCATCAAGTAAAAGTCATATGAAAATTTCAATGACAAGAGGCAGAATACAAAGAACTGGCATTAAGAGCAACTTGATTTTAATTTCATTATAAGATTAAGATTCATTTTCCTCTCCATTCCACCTTCTCCCTTTTCCTTAGTTATTTTTAATTTCCCATTCCCACACTGTCCATCATCACTGTTTTCCTCTGCCTTTCCTGCTTGTCATGTGCTATTTTTTTTCACTTAAAATGTATTAGATATTTTATTTCTACTAATTTCTTATCTTTATTTATAGGAGAGAAACAACTTTTTTTTTTTCCTTGATGATTACAAAATAAAGAATCTCAGAAAATAAGAAGTTATTTCCATTAAAAATTTGCAGAAGCTGTAGAAGCTTCCTAATGGAGAAAGCAGAAGGCTGTGGACAGTGGTGCAAATAATCAGCTCATACCCTTCTAACAGACAAGGGAGAGCTAAATGAGTGTGAAACTGCACAATAATCAATCTCCTATGGGAATAAGATTCTGCTGCATTTCATTAGAGATCGTTTCAAGGGCAAGATGGAAAGGACAAGACTCAGCAACTGTACAGAAGGCAGGAGCAGGCTCTGACTATACAGCAAGTCCTACAAAGGGCATAATCCTATCCTCAGCTACCTTGCACTCCTTTTCATCTGCCCAACAACAAATGTAAAAACCCAAAAAACCCACTGAAATGCAGTGCATGGTATTTTAAACAGCAGGACAGGCAGCAGTGAAATTTGAAATGTCAGCACTGGAGAACACTGAAGTTCTGTTTTGGGGCTGCCATTCTGCTACAGTGGCACACAGTAAAAGCAGAACTAAAGGCTGGGTGGTGCCTCACTGCAGTTACAGCTTCCTGGTGGTGGGGGGCCAGCAGAGGGGTGCTGATTTTTCCCTCTCAGCAAGAGGACGCCTGGAAATGGAATGAAGCTGCATCAGGGAGGCTCAGACTGGACATTAGGAGCAGACCCAACCAGAAATGGCTGGTCACAGGCTCCCAAGAGGGGTGGCTGCAGAACCAAACCTGTCAGTGTCCAGTAAACATTTAGAGAATACTGTTAGTGATCCTGTTTAGAGCTGGGCAGTCCTGCAAAGAGCAGAGACTTGGGCTCAATGATCCTTATGGGTGGCTTCCAACTCACAGTATTCCAATTCTACCAGTCTGAACAGCTGTCCACAAAAGCAAACCTGTTTAACAAAAACACCCCAATACTTTCATGCTGTTCTTCATGTATTGCCTTGCTTCTTAAGTAATTTGAGATAGTTTATATTTCAGATTTGCAGAAAATTCATAATTAATTCTGTTGCCTGGAAACACATCCGAGGTGAATTTTAGACCCAGCTACAGCAAGGGAATGCTGGAGGATGGCTTAGGCTGGGTATGATACAGCTGAGACCCCTGTCCAAATGCAAAATTCTTTCAGGTCATACAAGATGTATTCTATTGAAAATATTTTAAGCCTTTCTAAAAAAACAGTGTTGTGAACTTGGAATGAGCAATTAGGTTTATTTGGTTTTTTTATTTAATTAAACTCTCTGCACCTAAACCAGATTAATATCTCTAAAAGGAAGATCTGCCATCAGCCAGACTTTAGCTCATAGTTCCATGTTCAACATTTCTCCTTTTTTTGGGTTTTCACTTGGTTGTTCTCTCCACACCCTTTAGCATCAAATGAACATTCACACAATGTTTTGAGGGGGCCATGCCTGTTCTTCATGCTTGAATACAACTTTATTACAAACAGAACCATCTCTAGAAACCATGGCAGTGCAGCTTGAAAGGAAGGAGGAACAAAATATGGCCTAAGAAAATTTGTGAGTAACTAGGATCAGTGGATGGATGGCTCAGGAAACTCTCCCTTGCAAAATAAAAACAAACAAAAAAAAAAAGCAGCTAGCAAAGATTGAGGCATAAAACCATAGGAAGCTGTGAAACTGATTTCCAGGGTTAGAGATATGGGAATAGCTTTCATATGTGTAAGAGCAGATGGATTCAGAACAAGCTAGTGTGCTCAGAGAGCTGGAATCAGAAACCTAGAATCAGAACCATTAAGGTTGGAAAAGACCCTTAAGATCATTTGTTCAACCATAAACCATCACTATCACATCCATATCCAGCACCAAGCCTTGTCCCTAATGCCACATCTTCATGTCCTTTAAAGAGATCCAGGGGCTGGGACTCAGCCACTTGGGCATTGGCAGGGGCAGCAGAGCTCCTGTGCAGCCCAGCAAAACCCTCAACCAAAGACCCAACATTTGTAGCCACAGAAATGATGTATGGGAAATGGACTTTAGGACTCTATTTGTCTAAAAAAAAAAAAAAAAATCTAGTCGTGGAGTGCTATGTGAAGAGCAAAGAAAGGGGGTTTATACCTCAGGAACCAGCAGCTGATTTCAGAGCCTGTGCTTGTGTATGGGATGCAGATGGAATCCCCTGGAAATGGGGTTTCTCTTTCAGGCCAGTTTTCTTCTGAAGGACTCTTTGCTGCACTTCAGAAGCCCTCTCCTTCCTTTTTCAATAGTTATCTATATCTATATTTTATATGTATGTGTGCATGTATATCAATCTATATATCTTAGGCTTTTATATTATTTCCAACTCCCCCCAGAAAAATATAAAAATAGCTGCAAAAAAGTGGGATTTTCTTAAAATAGGAAAGCTTCCTGAGTATTATATCTATGCCAATATTTCTTTTCTGTTAAAATTTTAAATGTTAAAATTTTTTTTAACATTTTCTATTTTTTTCCCTCAGCTGTGTCCTACTTCAGGACTGAAGATAATTCTCTTCTTAACTCTGTTTCTGTAAAGATCAATGGTGAGCTGATAAAGCAGACATCTGAAATAAATGCAGAATAATTATGAGCACTGGCATATCATGATTTGGACTTTAATTACCTGTTAGAAGTAGACTAGATGAGATAATAATAATAATAATAATAATAATAATAACAATAATCATAATCATAATCATAATAATCATAATATATCTTATTGGATATTTTTGTCTTTGCTTTACTTAACATGCCCAAAAGTTGTTTTTTTTATAGTTTTGGATGCTTAATGGATACATAGGTTCTGTTGCTATTAGCCCATAATATAAGATCATTGTAGCAGAAGACACCAGGAAATAAAAATGAGTTGCTTTCAGGAAATTGTTGTAATTTTTTATTGTTGAGTCAAAAAAAGAATTCAGTTCTGGCTCTCTGTGTCAGTTTAAAGGAGCTCATTGCTGCTAGAACAACTGGTCAAATTAGGAGGATAATGTCCCCAGTCCAATCCATATTGTCATTTCAAATCAAAATCAGTAATAATTTCTAGCATGATTGTGGTTTTCTACAAATGCTAGAAATGTAAGTAAAGAAGGAGGAATTTGACTCTTTAGCCTTGAATGAAGATGTCAATATATAAGACCTGTCAGAAAATCATGTGAAGAGAGCAAGGAGAGAACTGTAATATCATGATAACAAACATACAGAAAAGACATCTAATTTTGCTGTCAGCAAAATTTTCTTATGTGTTAAAAGGCCTTGAGATCAAAGTAAAAGAAATTAACAGCTTAACTACCTCAGTAACTAGCACAGAATCTGTGTGAATTGAGATCTCAAGCCTCAAAAGAACAAATAAAGCAGAGCCTGTATTACTTCTGACTGAGATGGGCTCATTGACTGTGATATGCTGAGAGAAATCAGAGATACTAAGGGCAGAAAGAACAACTGTACTGCAATGCCCCATGCAGACTGGTCAGATGTCACACTGGAATGTGAGTCAGAGTTAAATTTTTGGGTGTTTTCCCAGAGTGCCCAGAGAACAGGCCCAGAGGAGAGCACAGCCCTGAACTTGCTTCAGAGCAATCTGCAGGACTTGGCTCAAAACCAAGATATCCTGATTCTATGATCCTAAAGTTTTAACACCAATCTATTAAAAAAAAAAAGCAAACCAAAAAAAAACCAAAAAAAACCCCACCACTTTCCTGCTGCTATAGGGAATTCAAACCATATCAGCAAATGGTCACTGCAGAAATGCCACAACAATTGGGTCATCCCTAAAGAAGCAAAAGAAGTAACCTCAGGTAAGTTAAACTTCACTAAGAGGAATGATGTGGAAATGCAGACGATTAAAAGATAGCTAAGATAATTGCATTCCTATGTTTAGTTTTTAATGTCACTGAAGATGCCATCCTGGCAGCATTGTGCCAGTACAAAATAGCTGCTGGGAAAGAGTTGAGAACAAGAAGAGGGAAGGAAGATGTCATTCAAAAAGGTGAAGTAGCATCTAAATGAGGAAAACAGTAATGATCCAATAGAGCATATGATCCAAATGATCATAAACTCTGTAAATTTGCATGTAAAAGTATAATATAATGTAATAAAAATTGCATGAATAGGTAGGCAATCTAATGGTATCAAAACCAGTACCTGATCCTTTTTCCTTCATTAGGAGTGAAGAACCTGCCCAGAAAGTGATTATATTTTGTAATAGAAAATGAGTGATTTGACTGAAGATGTATAAAGATGGTTAAAGACAGCCATATGTTTGACAAAAAGTTATACATTTGGATTAAAACAGGAAAAAAAAAGATGAATACTTTAGTATATATCAAGTGATTTGCTAAAAGTAAAACTACTTTTGAGATCTACATTGATGTAAAAAAAGTCTGGAAAAAGCAAACATTCAGAAGAATGGACATTTTAACTCATGACATGAAAAAAAATGAACTTCACTATTGGTTTTGTTAGGGTTTTGTTAGCATTTCATAATTTTGGAGTTTAGTTGTTTTTTTTTTTTCTGCACTGTTAGTATATCAAGATTGTAAACTTCGTAAAGTTTGTAAATCCTATTAAATCTCCTGTCCTTGTGTATATTCTGCTCTACAAAGGAAGAACATAGGTGTTAATGAAATTTTCATTTTTGAAGCAACATTGACAGACACAAAAATCAAGAGGTGAATACATTAGGTTCTTCACTAATCAAAAACAAAAGAATAATTTGTCAAAGAAAACGATGCTAATGTCAAATTTGTAGTTTTTTGCTTCAGGGGCAGAATTTCCCTCACTGTTCAGAAACATATGTCTCACCAAAGAAACCATATTTTTTTATTCTTTTGACCTCTCAGATCACTCACAGCCTTCTTGTGATTTACAGTTCTTTACATAACTGCTGTATTTTCCCAGGGGCTGTCATTTCCCTCCTTTAAGAATTAGGATTCAGCGGCTGCACAGACACGTGTAGGTGAAACACCTTCCAGCAGGCTGCTGCTGTTTCCTGGTTACCTGTCCTGCTGAGATCTCGGGCTCTGGGCTCTGGCTGACCTCCTTGCCAGCTCAGCACAGTTTCTGCACAGCTGCTGTGGCTGTAGACATTCCTCTGCTGTGCACAGCACGTGCCAAAGCCTGCAGGAGCAGAGGCCAGTGTACCTGCACTGCCTAGCTCTCTGTTCTACCTATACTGTTCTTTTCAAACACGAGGAAAGGTTCCTTTATCTCCATAAAACTTGGTATTCTGTTGTTGTTTGGCCCTTCAGGGCAGTGCATCCTTTTTTTTTTTTTTTTTTTTCCCCCACCAAATCAATGTAAACTGATGGGGTGGATGTCTTTGTCTATTAAAATTGGAATGGTTACCCGACTGCATAAGCAAATGAATGCATACTGTCATTTCAAGGAGTGAGTGCTCATCCAAAGATCAAGATAAATATATGTTTTTGAATATATTTACTCCAAGAGAAGGTCAGTTTGCTTTAACCAGAAGGTTTCAAACATCTGTTTTACAAGTCAAACTATTGGAGGAATGATGCTTAGACAGCTATATTATTCCCTTTGGAATAATTTGCTCATTCTCAGCCATGTTTTTTGCATATACCCTGCTCTTATTGTGTTTGTACACATTGTACTGTTAAACAGAATTATCCTCCATAGGATGCTATTCAAAATATTTTGCAGTGTGAGGTTTTAAAGTGACCCTGTGAATGCTGCATGTAACATTTCCTGCTCCAACAGAGGTCACAAAGAACCCACAGCAAGTCAAGTGGCTCTCTAGCAAACCTGGGACCCCTTATTATTTCACAAGTAAACTTAGACAAGTAAATATTTTTTCTAAACCCACACAAGTCACACAAACACACGCACTCATAACCCAAAACCATCCCCCAAAAAACCAGAGGGGGTGGGATTGTCTCTGCTTATACCCATGACTGTGAGGCATTTGGAACATAATAAGCAGAATCAGCTGAAATAAAAGTATAAATTGAGATGGTCTTTTGGGTAGATATCTGTCTCCCACATATTTCCTTGTAAAAATAATACAATTTTAAGAGATTTTGTAGTAACAGTAAGAACTACTATGATTTCCACAGTAATCTCCATTCTTTATGCTAACCATGTTCCAATACCTGAAATACAACACACCAACCTGGCTGGGGGCAGTAAATGGTAGCAAGCATTTGCTTTCTATTTTTAATATTGTCAGCAGCAATAGTCATATAGAAATAGTCATTGCTATGTGATACAACCAGTAATTATTTTGAGTTCACTGGGGAGTTTTTATGAAATAAATGAACATGCTGTAAGCCATTTGTTGGACAAATACAGAAAGACTTCATCTGTTGGAATGACTTTCACATGTACACTATTAAAATTTTTACTGGTGAAAAATCATTCTTTTCTGAACAGAAGTAATTTGACATAGTGATAATAAGATTTATTTATTTATTTATTTATTTATTTATTTATTTATTTATTTATTTTGCCTGTATGTCTTTGATAAGCACAGTCGAGCTTAGGAGAATTTTGCATGGTGACTTGCAGTGTAAAAGTGAATTTTAGCATACAAAATTCTCTGTTTCCTTAACCCAGAAAAAAGCAAATAAAGCAGTTGTAGTACATGAATTAAAATTTGAAGATTCCATCCTCCCCTTCCTTTTCCATCTGGAAAAGGGAAATAGTTTTTTTTTTTGTTTGTTTTTTTTTTTCCTTTTTTTTTTTTTTTTCCTTAGGACAGAAGTACTTTTTCTGTGAACTGTCTCCACACAAAAGCTTACAGAGCTGAATATGATATCTTGTCTTATCACTTCTGAACAGACTCTGGAGTTTGAAAAGTCTTCTGAAATTTGCTTAACTTGCCGTTTCCTAATATAATGAGGAAATCAATGTGTCTTGCTTTTAGAAATGCTGGTGGCTTCAGAATAATTTGAGAGTCAGCAAGGATAAGCAGAAATGAAACTGCAAGTACTTGCTCATCATTGAAGTATCTGAGATGATTTAGAAATAAAAATGTGCTAATTTACTATTGTCAGGGAGAATATGTCATTCCTACACACTCAGTGCTCTGAGCATTTTTTGAACAAGCTAATTCAGGCTTTGGGGGCTTCTGAATGAAACCTGCAGGGGTGTCCATACCCACCACTCTGAAAATGAGCAGGGCTGCAAAAAGGGATGGCAGCAGGGGAACAGCTCTGTGGATGAAATGCAGCAAGGGAACAGCTGTGGGGATGAAATGCAGCAGAGAACAGCTGTGGGGATGAAATGCAGCAGAGGAACAGCTGTGGGGATGAAATGCAGCAGAGAACAGCTCTGGGGATGAAATGCAGCAGGGGAACAGCTCTGGGGATGAAATGCAGCAGAGGAACAGCTGTGGGGATGAAATGCAGCAGAGAACAGCTCTGGGGATGAAATGCTGCAGGGGAACAGCTGTGGGGATGAAATGCAGCAGGAGAACAGCTCTGGGGATGAAATGCAGCAGAGGAACAGCTCTGGGGATGAAATGCAGCAGGGGAACAGCTGTGGGGATGAAATGCAGCAGAGAACAGCTCTGGGGGATGAAATGCAGCAGGGGAACAGCTGTGGGCATGAAATGCAGCAGAGAACAGCTCTGGGGATGAAATGCAGCAGAAGAACAGCTCTCGGGATGAAATGCAGCAGAGGAACAGCTGTGGGGATGAAATGCAGCAGGGGAACAGCTCTGGGGATGAAATGCAGCAGAGAACAGCTGTGGGGATGAAATGCAGCAGAGGAACAGCTCTGGGGATGAAATGCTGCAGGGGAACAGCTGTGGGGATGAAATGCAGCAGAAGAACAGCTGTGGGCATGAAATGCAGCAGGGAACAGCTCTGGGGATGAAATGCAGCAAGGGAACAGCTCTGGGGATGAAATGCAGCAGGGGAACAGCTCTGGGGATGAAATGCAGCAGTGGGAAGCATGAGCTCCTTATTGAGCAAATCCCAGACCTTCACTCCCTCAAACCAGCTTTCTCCTGGCAAGACTAGGGTCAGACCTGGTCACTTATCACTGAAGGAAATCTAAAACTGTTAGTGAGTATATGTATGAGTACATGCTCTCATGTTTAAAGAGTATCAACAAATGTATCACAAATACATTACAAAGGGAATTCTTTAAATAAGAAAATTATTTGTGGATTACAATCTGAGTGTATTTATCTTTAGCACTGTCTATGCACCTTAGCATTTCCTTAGTGTTGTTGTTGAGGGTTTGTGGGGGGATTTTAGTCTGTGTGTAAAGTAGAGAAGCTAAATTTCAGTTTGACATTCAGGTAATTTTCCAGTCAACTGCTACTGCAGAGGATTATTTGAATGAGACCACACTAATTTTAATGAAGTCCAAAGTTTAAATTAGATACAGCAGTACGTAGGTTTAATGCAGAAGTTATTTAAAATGACATTTTACATGGAGTTATTCACATGATTGCATTTTGATCTGGTTCCTCAACCAAAATTTTGTGAAAAGCTTATTTCAGAATAACTGTTTTGATCAACTTGAAATATTTCTACATTTTAAACATTTCATTTGAGTTTATTTTAGCTTTTTTCAATTTTAAAACAGAAATTTCAAACACTAAGAGAATAAAATGGAACATTAGCATTTTTTTTCTAAGCTTTTATTGTTGGTTCAAGAAAAATACTTTCTAAATTTAATTTTCTCCCAAATTAAAAGAGCAGAGATTAATTACATGTAATTTGAAGCATATATATTCTGCCTGTTTATAAGAGCTGTATCTAACTTTTTCACTGTTTCTTGCAACTCTATCCAATTTTCTTATTCTACCTTGTTGCATGTTGATGAGCATTTTTCTATGATAGGATTTGACTAAACCCCCAATGTTTTTGGAGAAATTCACTCCCAGCTATCAGCAATGACTGTTGAAAGAAGTCTCCCTTTATCCATCTGAAACCTTTCTCCTGATCTTAATTCCACCTGTACTGAAGAGTCTTAACAAACCTTCCAGCTTTCTTTAATATGAGGGCTGTTCTCAAACCTAGACTCAAAGGATGCCCAACTCTATCCTCAATATCCTCCCATTCCCCACACCAGAGTGTTTTAGATTATAAACTGAGAACAATTAAAGGCTCTAGTGGCTGAGATGCAAACATACATTAATCCTGTTGGCTGGAGTTGAGAACAGTTTGTAGCCAGGCTACTAAAAAAATAAAAATCTGGAATAAAAATTTAGGAGAATATTTTGAAATACTTGTCACTGTTGATGCAGTACCAATGCTTCCAGTGTGGACAAAAGTCAGGCAGACTTTAGGAATGCTTTATAACTCAAACAATCATAAAGGCAAATAACATCCTTGCCACTAGAGAGAGCTCTCACACTAAAATAATAGAACATTGCTTTATGCTTTTTTTTGGGAGTTGAAGAAAAAATGCAAGAGGGAAAAAATTGAACCATCTGGACTCATGATGGGAAGATATGACCTGACAAAAAGAAGAGTCCAGAGGCTGGTTCCAGCTGGACATGGGGAGAGGGGAACATGTTGTCTTCATTCTTCACTGTGGCAGATTCTGCCTGGATCCCATGAAAGGGAATAAGAAATGTCTGAAAGCAAATAGGTTTATTTTTCCACTTTTGGCAGAGAAAATTTGAGTTGATGGGACATATGGTAGTTGCTCCTATCTTTTCATTCTATACAGGCAAAGCCAAACAGAGTAAGAATGGTTGTGTGTTTTGCCATTTTCAGAAGGGGCCAAAATCTGTCCCCAGAAGAAAACCACGAAGACTTAGCAATGTTATTCAAAGATGTTCCTGTTTCTAAAAGCATGGAGGAAAAGACTGCAATCAGCTTTTTATCTTAGCAGCCATGAATGAAAATCAGTGCTACAGAACACCAGGAACAGAATTGGTATCTGCAGCAGAGCAGGTTGTAATGGGAAACTTCAGGGCAAGATGATGGAGGAGTTCAAGTCAAGAGAAAGGATATTTTTGAGCATAGTTTTGAGTACTTTAGTAAACCTATATTCAAGAATGACAGACATTTGAGGAAACTGACACAGGAAATTTTGGATAGTGTTTCTTGTTTTTTAGAGCAGTATTTAAATTTCAGTGAAAGTGTTCTGCATTGATTAAGCTGTTAGAAATAAACAATTCTGGTAAACATTTTCAAGCTAAGGAAGAGAATATGTTTGGGGAAAGTATAGAAAACTTAGAGTCCCACTTGTTCCTCTTTCTCCTTCACTTCCACATCCTCCACATACAAAAGCTGAACATGAAAACTTTAAGGGTTTGAATTTCCTGATTTTGTGACTAAGGCTCTAGTCTACCATCCAGAAAATGAAAATGCAATAAGTTTTATCATGTTATTCAGGTCTAATGTTATTTATTACTTGAGAATTTGTATTAATTTTGGCCCTTTTAAATTAAACATGTAATTTCAATAAGCTTCTGAAGGATAGATGCCTCATATTCCCAGGGGATCAAAGAGGACTCATAGTCTTCTGTCAAATCCTGAGATTTCTTTACAAAAGCAGACAATCCAACAGAGAGATTAAATACTTTTTTGTCATAAAAGATGTAGTTAGTGGCATGAAAGACAGGCAAAGGAGTGTTGTTATAATCATTTATCTAAGAAGTTTCTTAATTTGGCATTTGTGTGAATCTAAACCCTTTTGAAATGACTTGTGAATTCAGTCATCTGTGTGACCAGAGACAACTTTGTGATTGTGTGCAAGGCTGGGTCCCTAATTACTCTGAGATCTAAAGCAATTAAAATTATACAGTTTTCCCCTCCATCAACTTTCCTGTCTGAGAAAAACTTCCTTTGTTTTTTACCTCAAACTCTCAATACTCCTTAAGATACAGCAATAGACTAAAACAAGTTTGGACTGAGAACACAGGAATTTTCATACTCTCTGTGTCCATTTTCTCCCAGTTTACAGGAAGGTATTTGCCTACTTGCCATTTTCTTCCACTCTCTTCTGCCTGCCTTTTGCTTGGATTCTGCTTCCCTATTCAGCATTATGCTACAAGAACAGGAGTTTCATGCAAATGAATAGTTAATGTTATAGAAAGAAAGCAGGGGGTAACTGGACAGGTAACATGAGATGCCTATAAATATCCCAGGGTATTCTTAGTTGCCTCTGCTTCTGAACAAATCATCCCCTCATCAGTTTGATTAACCTAATAAGAGCTGAAATATTTATTTTTTACCTCTGCCAACAGAATTGTTACTATTCTACTGAGAAATAGCCTTTTACCTCAGGCTTCAGTAAAGTCACTCAAGGACAGACGTTCCTTTTCACAATCAATTTAATTCAAGTCATTAACCAAGAAGCCCAAAGAAGTTTATAGACCTTAAAAATACAAATAACAGAGTGTGCTACGTCTTTAATTAGTAACACTCCAGATTTGAAATGATGACCTAGAGGTATATAACTCCATAGCCCATTACCAATCCCCTGAGCCACTCCAATCTGTCAGAGACCTTGTCCCTGCCTTACACTTTTAAGTAAGGTTAACAAAACCTAGAGACAAAATGGGGATTTTCATTTTTTTTTTCTCTTTTTGTTATAATTTTCAACTGTCTTTCAAAATGCTTAAAAAAAAAACTCCATAGTTTGTGGTAAAATACAAAATATTTGAAAATTTGCTAATATTTAAGAAAATGTGGCTTTCAATCCTTTTACAAAAATGTAAAAATTATTTTGGGAAATATATTTGATAAATCTTATTAAAGGTGAAAATTTTATATTTTAATTTTCTTCATTTTTTTTGTGTGTGGAACTAAATATAAAACAAATACCACCTTTTTAGCATGAGTTTAGTCATGTATTACTGTAGTGTTACCATACTCAACATCATCTCTGATCTCAGAAAGTCTTGCCAATATTTGTTTCCAATTTATAAACATGGGGGATATAAAACTACAAATTCAAATTTCCTTTGGAGGCAATACCTACCACGAAGTGGTAAAAAAAAACCCCACAGCTTTACTGTCCTTATGCCCTTAAAAGCAGCATCAAATTTTATAAATGTTGAGCATTACAGAATGTTTAAAAATGAGTTCCTAGTTTACAGAAATCCTGGAAATCAGCATTTACTCCTGTTTTGAAGATTACCATCTCAGGAATTTGTGAAATAAGTAATTCAAATATGTACTCAATACATTTTTTTCTTAGCTTTAAAGCTTTGAATATGTACTGCAATATATTGTCCATGCTTTACTTGTATGCTTTTCCTTCCTTTTTTTCAGGTTGATAATATTCAAACATTTCTAAATCACTTACCACATTGTGAGAACTCACATTTTGTGATGCCAGGATGATATAATTACTCTATTTATGAAATTTAATGGTTTTTTTCTGTTTAGCAAGAATTTTAATAGCAGTGTCTTTCCTGAAGCCATCAGGAAAGTGGACTGTGGACTTCACTTTTCTGAAGCCCACATGAACTGGACTGTGAACCTCTGTGAGAATTCTGAAACACCTCTTCAACCATCCAAGACTCACAACAGCAAGGGAGAGGCTCCTAGCTCCCAAGTGGATATGAAGGGCTTCAGAAAAATAATTCTTTGTCTCCTCTTGTCCTTCAGAGGAGGAATTTCATTCCTTGGGAGGATGCTTGGAGGTCAGATATTGTGTTTTTCCCACCTCCGTCCAAAATCACATAACAGGAGATAAAACAACACCAGTAGTAAGATATAGTTTGCTCATGAACTGATACTGATATTTCAAACCTAGAAATTTATTTTATTCATTTTTGTTAGTATGCTAGCTCAGACAACTGCATTATTATTGTCATCACTACTGCTGCTGAGTTCCTCGGGCTTGGTCCTTGAGATTTATGATTTTTCAATATATTTACACATTAGTTAAAGACATAGTTCTAGTAATAGAATGTAGAAGGACAAGAGGATGGGGCCAGCCCTTGCAGTGGTGCCCAATGACAGGATAAGGGACAATGGGCACAAACAGAAAGGCAGGAAGTTCTGTCTGAATATGAGGAAAAAACACTCTGATGCAGCACTGGAGCAGGCAGCTCAGAGAGAATGTGGTGTCTCCTCCTTTTGAGATATTCAAAACTCACCTGGACATGCAACCTGCTCTAAATGAAACTGCTTCAGCAGAGGGGCTCAACAAGATGCTCTTCAGAGGTTCTTTCTGACTCCAACCATTTTGTGATTCTCTGACAAACAACAGATGTTGCAGGTTTCTCCATGAATGCTTTCTCTAGACACTGTGGAGACAAATGCCCTTGGCCATCTGAAGCAGCTGCCTAAGGCAGAATGCAATTTCAGCCCTTTAGACAGTGAAATGGCAATAACAGAGGTTTCTGCTCTCTCTATCCCACAGTCTGTTCTTCTTTCTGTAACTGCTTTTAGATTTTAGATCTAGACCTGACTATTGTCTCTTCTCTGACAGCTTACCAGGCAGGGTGCTTTGCCATATATTTTTACATTCTTTATGCTACAGTTTACTTATTCAGTGTAGAGTGGATTATTTCCTTTTTTCCCCCATGAATGTCCATTGTCTGTATGGCACTGACAAAGCCAGACAAAGGATGCTCTTTTAGCAGCAAAGATTCAGGGTACCTCAACACAATGATCAAAAAGCCTGCCTGAATTATGCAAATCTGTTTAATTACAGCTTTTTTCCATGAAGCCTTTATGCCAGAAAGATAGTCTCAGCAACCTCAAAACTGAATATTTTGCAAACATTTTAGAATCTGCTAAGATAAAAGGATTTGTCTGTTTCAGGATCTATTCTGATTGATAATTTCTGTCAAATGGATTTTGACATTATAATTGAATGGTTGCAAACCTGAAAGTAAAAGTGACATTATATTCCCTTTGAACATGGAATGAAAGGAAGTGTACCTTATTATCACTAGGTATCTTGTTTAATCAATGTTATTCTTATTCCAAATTTTTATGGACAAGATACACAGTTGTTAAATTGGATACTACAACCAGATGCCTGCTCAGGGCTGGGGAACTTATAGGGAGAACAAATTGAGACCATCTCCCTGAAGAAAGATCTTGTACATATGTATTTTGAAGACACTGAAGTTTCTCTGGAGACATGTAGAAAAACTTTCCAGTTCTCTTAAATTAAGTAACTAGATTAATCCCATTAAAACATATCAATCAAGTGAACAGATTGTGTGCACATGAGCAATGTAAATTTTACTAGATATAACCCTGTATAATCAAAACTCTAGAAGACAACTTCATCCAGGCAATAAGATGCTTACAAATATTCTGAAGTTCTGAAAGAATCAAACTGTCAACTCATCCTCCAGCATCACCTCCCCATCTTACATACCTCAGCAAAAGGGACAGTAACTGCAGACTCCACTGCTCTAGACCATCATGATAAAAAAGAATTTGTGGGCTAGAGGTACTTCACTGGAAAAAAAAAGTTGCCACAATGGAATGTTTATGCTGTTCACATATTTAACTACACCACCAGCTAATTTTCCACATTCCAGGAGAATTCTGAGATAACCAAGTTGCAAAAATTAAATGAAGCATCAAAAAAAGATTTGGGCATAAAAAATATGGAAACACCACTTTGATATTAACTTTATGTGTGACAGGAGAACTAATATATCTTGCCATGGACCGCGACTTCATTTTGCAGG
This sequence comes from Oenanthe melanoleuca, assembly GCF_029582105.1. Classification (NCBI taxonomy): domain Eukaryota; kingdom Metazoa; phylum Chordata; class Aves; order Passeriformes; family Muscicapidae; genus Oenanthe; species Oenanthe melanoleuca. The sequence goes on from NC_079335.1 coordinate 137,620,841, forward strand.
ATATTTCATAAAGACAGAAATTAAAAAAAAATAGCTCATTAGGTTTTAACTTTTTAGGCATAAATCAATGAGAAAGCAAATTACTGGAAGACAACAAAGAAACCCTGAGATAATATGCATTAGCCTGAATAGTCCTGACAGGTAAATCATCCTTATTGATGGATAACCTCTCCAATGGGTTACATTTTAAATTAAAATTTCTATTAAACAAGAATTTGTTATCCAAGTAGATTTTCAGGTAGTCCATGGTCAGACATGCATTGAAACTTCAAGTAAAATAAATGCTTATAATATCACTGCTAGAGTGATTTAAAAAAAACATTTTAAGGCAGTGTTTGCTTATTCTATGTTTGTTTAACAATTCTGAAAAAAATACTATCTTTATTTTAACTACTGATTATCTCTTTCTTCTGAATTAACTTCAAATCCTTTGCTCATATTGAATCAAAGTGACTTCAAACAGAAGTCCATTTATTAAATATTTTATTAAGTCTTTCATTATGTATGCTTGTTAAGATCTTAATGGAGATGTTAAGTAATGGAATTTTACAAGTTCCTAAAATTTCATAAATCTCCATAAATTTTCTTTTTATGAGAAACCTGCTTTCATAGAGTCTGATTTTTTATTCATATGCAACAAAAATGTTAATATAGTGTAATTAAGCTAATATGATTTATCTTTTCACTCATTATATAAGTTAATTTTTGTTCTAAAGAAATCCTGTTTTCGAATTCTCTCCAGCAATGTAGAATTAAAGTAATTATGGCTTGGCACAGGAAATTAGTCATAAAGGGCCATGATTTCTAAACTAAATGGAAGTTTTCACAGGCTGGATTAGCCATATACTTTAGAAAAAGGGAGGATACAAAGGAAATAATTTGCAGTGCAACTTATTCTTAGTGTAAAAACTCACCTTTTTGGTACAACTTCTCCAGATGATAAGTAGTATATTAGCAGGGCAAGAATTTTGAATTTTTTAATCTATTTTCTATTTGTCCTTGCTGATTGACATCATTAACTTCTTTGGGTTTTTTAGTTGGTTTTTATTTTTTTATTTTTTTTTTTGTTTTGTTTTTGTTTTTGTTTTTGTTTTTGTTTTTTTGTTTTTGTTTTTTTTTTGTTTTTTTTTTTTTTTTCCTTTTCTTTGTTTGTTTGGAGTTTTTCTTTTGTTTTCTTCTGTTTTTATTTTAGAAACTGTGACGATCACACCAGTGTAACTGTCATAGCTTCCTTCCCAAATCTCTGACTGATGGAAGAATATTGACAGCTTCACAAGTGTGGATGTACCCATTGAAGCTCGTGGAAGTTCTTGCACATAAATTTACTAAACCAATGACTGTATGACAGATTTTATTGTGCTGCTAATGAAATATTTGCAGCCTCCATGACTCATGCCATCATTCACTGAGATCTTTGAAGCTTCTGCATTGAAGTAAAGAGATCTTATCAGGGTAAAACTGGTCTGGTGTTGATAAAGTGGGTACTGATGAGAATGAAATAGCCACAGCAAAGGGTGAATCTGACAACAAAAAATATAAGGCTACCTCTATCAACTTGATATTAAGTGCAATGAAATGAACTCTCCCTTGCCTAGAAAAGGCTGGCAACAGAGCCCCAACTAGGAAAATTAAAACACTGCTAGAGGTCAAAGGATGAACATGGCACAGTAAACCCATAGCCAGGGAGAAGAGAACAAAAGGATTTGGACTTGTTATTGCCAATAACATATTACAAGATATTGCACTCAAGAACTTAATAAACTACACTGATTGTCATCTACATCTGCAAAACCCTCTGAAATATGCAAATTAAGTTATAGTTACAGAATACACTTCAGGAGTGCTGGTTAGGACAGCTCTAAAGGAAAACTGGACTGTTTATGAAATCTACTTTGACCAATATAATGAATAAAATACTAAGTGAGAAAAAGGAAGTAGACTCCTTTATTCTTGAGAATTTAAAAATATTTGAAACTAGAAATCAAGACAAAACTAAAATTATCAAGTTGATTACGGTTTTTGCTGTTCAATGAAATCAAATGCTTCATGAGATTTAGTCCATGAATTTTTATTTGAGAAGCTTACCATGAGATGTCAGAGAGATGTAATTTCTATACATCTTCACATATGTGTCTGTGCTTGTATAAAATGCCCTAGTGCAGAATACAGACATCATCTTCTGTAGGATCACCAGTCCATGACATCAATTATGAAATGAGGTTTCCCCTTGAACTTTTTTCCTCTATTATATTTTCATTACTACATTCAGTGTAGGAGTTAGGCTGGACAATTTTCTCTCTGCCATGATGGATGATTATGACATGTTATGAATAAGAGGTGATTAAATATAAACTATGTGTTGTCCATCAATGCAGTTATTATGGAGGCTTTGTTATTAATATATTTTTAATTTCTCAGTTCATGGATGAAGGGATCAGCCTACATTAATAGTGCTACATAAAGGGATAATTTACTAAGATACCTGGTGCCCTAATCCTGATTCAGATAAACTTCCCATTAAAATCTGTGGAAATAGCACTGTGACTAAACCCTTTAGTTTGGTCCTAGATTCAGGGACAATCTTGTCCTATTCTACACAATAGGAAGTTTAATTCAGAATATTTATTCATAATAAATTTTAACCATCTGTTTAAGGAATATGCTGAAAATACAGTGTACAGATAATTTTCTTCTTGTTAAGAGAAGCAAAATTTATTTGATTCTCTACAATTTTGTCACATCCTTTAGCAATAAAAAGAAGTGGGTGAAGAAAGCACCTTAACCAACATCAAGCAGAAACTTGACTTGCCTCTGTATCTGCTTTCCAGCTTATGCAATGAAATCTATTGAAAATCATATATAAAAGTCCTTATAAAAGTCCTCAGAGACTGACTTAAAAGAGTTTTTCATAGGGTTTTTTTTTGGTGTGTGAAATGATAAATTCTTTTCCACTTTTTTTTCTCCTGTGGTTTTGACATATTAAGGAGTCAGCTACACATTCCTGCCTTTCCCCATTACCACTCTGCTTTTTTTCCCCTCCTTGAGTAACCACAGTGAATTGTGTTGCACAATGGGACAAAAAGTTTAGTAATACAAATAAATGGCAGAAAAACTTTTATTAATTTTCTTTTCAAAATCGATATTTTTATGATATTTTATGGTCTCTATTTTTTGTTTTATATTGTGCACTTAATGCACTTTGACTACAGATATTTCAGAATGTGATAAAATGCTGAGAAGAGGCAGGTTTTTAGGGAAATATATAGTAAAACAAATATGATGTGGTCAGAACATAGATTTTCTTTCCCTGGTAGACAATTCAGTGCAGAGCCAAGACTTTAAAAGAAAGAGGTTTTCTAGTTTGAGGAGAAAAGGAAGAGAAAGGACACATGAAGGATATCTTCAGCTTCAGTGAGCTATGGGAGGGGAAGGAATAGTACAAGGATGATTTAAAAAATCCTTTCAAGTAAATGAATGTATTGCAAGAGCTAATTTTATTCTGTGGACAAAATTTGGTGACAATGTTGTTCACACAGGGTTTGAGACAGCCTATGGCACCTCAGTGAGCCTGAAGGAGGCTGCAGGGGGACAGCAGAGCAACCCTGCTGACCTTCTTATCAATTAACTCTGATCAAAATCTTTCAATCCATGCAAATAACAGATGCAGCTCCTTTATTTTCCATTTAAGGAGGACATGAAGGTAGAAAAGTTTAACATTAGATGTAGCTGAACCCAGAGATGGAGGAATGGCTGGTTTATCCATTGACATTAAATTTTCTTCACATACTCTTGAAGTAAATGCTAGAGAGACAAAGCACTCTGTCAGTAGCCTAAAGTGAACAGGTTTTTGTTTGCCTATGAAAAAGGGTGTGTTTTCCATGATGCTCCTTGTCAGTTGCAAGTTTATTCCTACCTTATATAATGCCTATCTCTACTTTTTGCATAATATTATTCATTCCACTTAAAATGAAAAATGCAGAAATGGTGATTATAAAAGGAAACTAATTCGATGGAACTATTTAAATTCTTTCACAACAAATATTTTCAAGCTATTAGTACTTGGATGAAGACTAAAAGGAGAAGGAGGGAATCTGGAGAGGCAGTCAGTGGGCATAGGTAAGAGATCTAGAACTCACAGAAGCTGGTTATTGTCTTACCAATAATTTTGTTGAACTCAGAGTCAAATCATTAAAATAACAGTGAAGAAACAAGAAGAAAACAATTTGTCTGAATTTAAGCACATGACATATATTACCCATTTACAAAGTTGCTTTATCATCAGTACACCAATGAAGTGACTCCTCAATGCAGATAATTTCAGCCAATTTAAATATAAAACATTAATGAAGTCACATGTGAGGGGACAATCACAAATAGATTCTAGACCAAGTCTCAATCAATTTTTGGTTAATTGTATATTAAGTAAGAGTAATTAGTCAAGTTAGGGTTTTCTTTGTACAAATTACAGGTAATAAGCTTAATGTAGATATGACATAGTTCCTTAATTCTAGCCATTAAGGAAAGTAGATTTAACTCCATTAAGTAACCTCACTTAAATATGACAATAGATAACCGTGGTCATTAAACTAATGACATCTGTCATCAACATTGATGTCACCACTGTGACATGCATTCTTCCAGAATAAAGACTCAGTCAGTATTTCTGTTATAAAATGATTCAGGGGGGTGTAGCCTGGCTATTTTAAGTAATGGTGGAGGAAGAAACATTAAGTCTACCCAAGATAAAAGTTATTGAACAAGGTCAGCACCAGTAATGTCTATGGGGAAGTCTCTACAGTGTATGTGCATGTGGCAGAGCAGGATGAATTTTGATAAGGTAGAACTGTGAAATGGCATTTAACACATATATACCTACATCAATCTGCTTTAGAAAAACTGTCAGCACAGAACTCCTCAAAAAGCCTTATAGAGAGGAAACCTGCACAGTTTAAAGGCTCTCTATTTGTTCTGTTCTGAGTTCCTAGTCATCTTCAATTAGAGGATTCCAGTATATATTCCCAGTATGGAGTATTTGCTCCTTACACCTACAGACAAGCACAGATCAAGCCCTTACACATTTCTAAACAGCAGCTAATAGCTTCTGGTGGAAATATGAGTGATGTCTAATAAGTTTGCAAACTGCAAGTAGCTCACTTTGAGATATCCTCAGGGTATCTCCTGCTGTCTATACATTCAGATTTACAGAATAACCTGCTGTTCTGTAGCTGAAGTTATTAGCTCAGCACTGAAGAAGTGCTGAGGTTCTTAGCATAAAATTCATTCTCTACTATTTTTGCACACTCACTCCCTGTACTTTTTTACTGCTTCCTCAGTGCTCATTTATTATCTGGTTAGAAAAATATAAGTCAATGAGTATCCCTATCAGTCTGATAGAACTGGCTAGGGTACAGTGAAAATGATGCTAAAGAACAGAGAAGATGAATAATGTTTTAAAGTCAGGACAAGTATTATCACTGATATTGTTCTGCAGTACAGGATGGCATCTTCTGAACGAGGCTTGAGAGCAGAACACATCCTCCCTGGTCTCCCTGATGCCTTGTAGAGACCCCTTTTCCAGCACCTCTGTCTATCCCCTAAGCTTCTTCTGGAATTGCAGCAGCTTTTCTCAGCATTTGGGAGGAGATGGGACTTGCAACTCCATGTGTGCAGGGCAGACCTGTTCCAGGGGAAAGCAGCTTGCTTGCTTGCCTATTCTTGTGCAAGAATTAGACAAGACAGTTTGGTTTTTGTTTTTTTTTTTTTTTTTCCTTGATATTTCAGCACTGGACTTAAGTTTTCTGATTTTTAGCTTTGTTCCTTTGAATAATTGAATAAGGGAAAAGCACTCACACAGTTAGGAACACCACTGGGACATACCAGCTACGGCCTTCCCTTTTTGCATTTCCTTTTGCCCTTGCTCAGGAATTCTACAAATTATCTTCCTCTCTCCCCATAGGCAGCTCACTCCAGAGAGTGCAGCCTTTCTTCTACAGGCAGGGCCAGTGAGATCAGTCAGGCTCAAAGTCATGAGCTAAATAAAGTACCAGTATTTCTCACCAAAGGAGGAAGAAGGGAAATTGATACAGCCTTTGGGGTGCAGTAACTGCTGAACAGAACTCCATGAAAAGACTGCTTTGCTTAAGAGCTCTGGGCCATTCCTGCTGTTTTCTGGTGAGCAAGTAGGCAATAATTTATAATGCAATAAGAAAGTACTGTATGTTCTTTAAGTTCTCTTGCAAATAACAAGTGAGAAACTGCTGGAATGAAACTGATACTGTGAAGAACAAACAAACAAAAAAAACTTTAAAAAATTACAAACTATTGTAAAAGTCAATTGTACGAGATAAAAATGAAAATCACAGAACAATTTATCTGTTAGAACTACTATAGTGTTTTAAGAAAGAGAAAAATCGTTGTTTCAGCATGGTCAAAGCCCTGTTTTTTCTTTCATACTTACTTGGCAAAAGAGCTAAACTTCATGCTAAATGGAAATGGAAACTTAACAAAGTGTTTTTCACTTTCAGTTTCTAATACTTGATGTAAAGTAAGAAAAAGAAAGGATTGCTTTATTGATGAAAATCAATGCAGGTATGAAAGTAAACATAAGCAAAACACATTCAAGTGGACAAGTGAAAATAATTATAGCTCTAGACTGCTGGAGAGGTTATTGTTGATTTCTACAGAAAGGACTCTGTAGCACACATGGTGCCACAAACAGCTTTTCAAATGATGATTTCTTCAAAGGTAAAATCAAATGTCAAAACTTCTGCTAATCTACCTCAGTCAGTGAAATCACATGTCATAAAATGAAGATCTAATTATGGGGTTTTCTGTTGAAAGTTTGACAGCTAACATGCAATAGAGTTAAATATCCAGAAGGAAGTCTTTATTTTGCAAGTACAGATGAAAATTTAATGGGAGTTTGCATCCTATTCACTGCTACTCTGGATAATGGAGCAGATGTCTTCAACACACCTCTAAGTCAGTGAAATATACCTGCAAAACTCAGTGTGTGTGCAGCCCATTAGCACTGCAGCCATATCAGCAGGGCACAGCAGAGTGCAGTACCATGCCAAATGGCATTGTTGATTAAAGCCCTGCTAGATCCCATGAACAACATCTTGGTGCTCCCTGAAACCTTTCTTAGATGTTTTGAATATGTAATCAGTAATTCTATTTTAAATATAAATAGACTCCTCAAGAGACCCAGGGGATAGCTGGATAAAAAACCCTCTTCACATAATTTTCTAGACGTTAAAATTATTGGCGAAGGTTTGAAAGAAGGGGATGAAAACTTGCTCTTCCACTTGGTGTCTTTCCTCTCAGTGGCCTTCAAAGCTGTCAAAACACTAAAGATAATGAGATTCAACTTGGACAGTGACATCTTTCTGCCACCAACTCATTGCATATGGGGCAGTAGCCACAGATCACATAAAAATATCCATAAACCTCAGATTCATATCTGAAAAAGCCCAGTAAATAAATGGCTCAGCTACAGGCTAACAGGATTTTAGAGTGACCTCAACTGGTTCATCTTTGGAGAAAAGCACCAGGTGTATTTTAGGTAGCTGAATTTACATGGCATGTAGCCATTTTGAGCTGTCTTTATTCTGCAGCTTTCCCCCCAAGAATTTATCACTATGCTCAAGAACCACATCCTTTCAATATTTTACACAGTCAACTTTACAAGGTGGACTATGTTTCCACACAATGAGTTTTTTAACTTTGGATGATAAATCTTATGGACAAGGTGAAGGAATGGTCAAAGTAACTAGTTTGAGTTCATTTACACAAGAATTTTTTATAGGGACACTGAATATGGGTTTTATAGTTTATAAACCTTATGCAAAGAGAAATCGACCTTGTTATATGTAGAGAAATATGGATTTGAAGAGGTGGGTTTTTTGCTGTTATTTATGCTGGTTTAGGTCAGATGCCATTTACTCTTGGCTTTCCTAGAGAATATATCAGTACAGAAATAAGAAGTATGAGTCAAGACAAAAGAGGTTTTATGAGAACAGAACACATGAAATCTGAGAAATCAGGAATGATATGAACAATAGGTGTAAAAGGGTACCATTATAAGTAGGAAACTTCAGAAATATGTTTAAGGCAGTATGCTGTAAATATTATTTTAAATGTTCTTGGATAAAAAATACTGTCTTCTATATTTTTAGAAATTTGCAGAAGAAAAGTAAGCAAACAGGATTTAAAAAGCATATTGTATAGCTGTGACTCATGGGAAGGTGGACAAATCACTGTAGTATAAAACAAACACCAGAAGTATGAGATAAACTATTCAGATTGGTGAAAAATCCATGCTTCATAGTTGGTAATACAGAGCTGGAATGCTAATTGAGCAGGAAAGATAGTATTTTAAAAACTGATGGATTTAGCCAGTGATTGCATGTGAAAAACAGAGATAGAATTTCCAATTGTTACCAGTTTGGATGACCGGAGGGGAAAAAATTCAGTTTTTTGAAAAAGATCTAAAGGTAAAGAGGACAAAAAAAGGAAAAGTGCCTTTGGAAAGAAATTTTTTGATGAATGGTATAAATATTTGATTTTTGAGTCACATTAGAAAGCTCCTTTCTAAGGAACTAAAAAAGTGCAATGGACTGACAGCTACAACTTACTACTTTCCCAATCTCTCATTGGAGTTTAAAATGAAAATCTGTCAGACTAAAGATTTTTTTAATCTCTTCATAACAGAGACTGAAACTTTTCTAATCATATTCTGCAATAAAACAAAATCTATTTTAACAGATGTTTCAGAGGAAAAGAGATTATTAAGCAAATGTCAGGTCAAATAAAATTATGTGGAATGCCATATGAATGTGGGAAAATGTTACTTTTTTCTTTTTAGTTCTACTTACATTCTCAGAGAACCATTTTTTTGCTGCTGTGTCAATCTTGGAGTAATTCTGAGGAGCCCAAGGATTCTGACCTCTGTGTTCAGTGTTGCAGCATTTATTGCTGTAAAGGATGGGATAGCAGAACTTTTGGGGGGCAGAGGGGTTTAGGAGAACCAAAAAGAGCTGGGACATAGGGCTGGAAGGACAGAGGGGTTCAAGATACGAGTCAAGGAGCCTGGATGTGAAAAAACAAGAGGAAACAAGGTCTATGAGAAGAAAGGACTTGGGCATTATGTTCAGGCTTGTGGGATGTTTGGGTCTCTCTGAGTCCCTACAGATCTCAAACTAAACTCTTTTCAATCTCCTATGCCTTTCACCTGCTCTCTCTGGAATTCTCACTTCCCAGCTGCCCCACCACAGCAAAGCCAAGCTTTTCCCTAAAAAACCTCACAGCTTTGTACATGTCTAAGGCAGAGAAACCATGAGTGTGGCCAAAGTGACTTTTGAAGATACTTTAGTTCTTCACAATGTATCCCTAGGGGGATTTCTTTTGCATTGAAAGATTTAGGATTAGGGTTTAAAATGAATAAATTAATGATTCATTTAAATTATTTTAAATCGTTCATCCACTTCAGCAGGTTTTGACAATTATCAGGGAAAGTAATGGTCCCTTACAGTTAAAGGTGAGAGTTATTTGTGATTTTCTCCCTAACCACATGGGTTTCTTTGCTAATGACTGATTACAGAAGGGAAGAACATGAGAATCCCTGTGCAAAATGCAGTTATGATTATCTCATGCCCTACTTTGCACTGAAGTAATTAAATATTAGCAAGATTGTGAAGCACTTCTAATGTAGTATAAAGACAGAATATTATTTTGTAATAACTTTTTAAGTTTGCCAACTTTACTCACACATCTGAATGGCATTTAAACTCACAAAATAAACAGTAAATACTGTACCTGTGGCATTTAACATTATTTACTTACACTGCAAGAATTAGAAAATGCAGACTGTATATGGTGTGAAATGCAGATGTCTCATTCTGTCCTGTGCTTCTGCACCTGATATCATGGCAGAACCAGACTGGGCTGACAGAAAAGTGCCACATCACAGGTCATGTGTGGAAATGGTGACTAGGACAATAAAACACTAAAAAGGTAAATTCCAAATTCCAATTTATTTTAAAATACATGGAAATTTGATCTGTTTTTTTATCTGAAACGACTGACAGTATTAAATCAACAATATGTGGTATAGGTTAATAGTAAGAGGAATAAGAGAAAGCTAAAAGCAAATCTGATATTGCAGTCTTTCTGGCTGATACAAGCAGATTTTTCTTGCTATTTTCTTATGTTTCTGTTTCTACTTCTCCCTAGAACACAAAAATCAGGAAAGGCATGAAAATGTTATAAGCCTATTTCATTGTTCCTGCTGTGTAGGGTCTATCCAGCCTGACAGCCTCTTCTTTTCTGCCAATATTTCTTCCCTTTTATTTAAGATATTGAAATTATTTCCCAAATCAACATTGGATGAATTTGCTTCATTTTCTTCTTTTTCTGTGTAGAGATAAAATATGTTAACAAGATGTTTGTGGGTGACCCATGAGTCACACCATTGGTTAAAGTGGGAAAATCTAAGTATTTTCACTGTTCACATTATATTTGAAAGTTATAACCCCCCACCAAACACAAACATTCAAATAACACATTTTTTGTTTCCAATTCCATTGAATTCTGAGATTGCCTCTGAACATAGAGCTCCCAATAAAAGAAAAAACCTGCCAGAAGAAAAATGGCTTTTTTTAACAACATTTTTGTTTTTTATTTTCTACAGTGTACTTGGGCAGATTGAAATAGCACCACTGGTATTTGTACCTGGATATTCTTAGACCTACAGTTTTGCTGGGCCTAAACTGAGGCTTGCCTTTACTTTATCCTGGATATTTATGTTTAGATACCTGCTTTATGTATCTGTTTAGTAAAAATGCCTTTTCAAAGGACTGCTCAGTATCTAAGATTTCTCATTTGTGCATTTCATGGAGCTACTCAATGATTCTGTAAGTCCAGCAAATGATAAAAAAGTGCCATTTGATGGTTCTTACTACAACAGTATTTATGAGCTTCTTATTTATTAGTAAAAGGGACCAAATCAGTTCCCTGTTACAGTGGGGAAAATTAATAGATAGATGAGATGCCCAAGCATTTTTGGACAGAAACTGCCTTGGTGATGGGTCAAAACCAGTAGTGTGCCTTTGTGTTGTTATTTTAGCTATGTGTATTTTACATATAAATATTCCTAAAATCTGGAATTATTCACAGTAGAAAGTTGCTTTTCTAGTATGAAAATTAATGAGTAGGATCTTTTCTTAAAGAGCATTAACAATGCCTGAACAATCACTTTACATTCAGACTCAGTGCTAGATGTGGAAGGAGGGGTTTAGGTGATTAAATTCCAGTACTGAGATTAAGAAAACATTTCTCAAATTCCAAACTCCTTCATAGATCTATAATGTAACACTGGACATGTTACTTCACCTCTCTTAATCTACAATAGAGGATCCAATTCTTTTCTTTTTCATCATCCAAAAAATAAATCCTTTGAATAAAGTGAGGAATAAGTATCAATTCCCCAATCTTAACTGCCCTAATGAAGCACAGTTGTAGAGGTAAAAACATTGCTAAATATCAGTTCTGTATACATCAAAAAATGATTTGGGGCAATAGTTCAGTACCTTTATTACTTTTGCTTCACATGATTCACCCTTCCTTTCAGTCTTTTTCTGTAAGACCAGGAGAATGTGTGTATTATAGTTTTTAAGGATGGGGAATCAATTATGAAGCCCTCTGCCAAATAAGATGAAGACAGCACAATTACATGAAAACAGAGATCAAAAGACAGCAAATCTTCCATTCCCCCTGAATAACTGTGGCTGTAAAATGGCTTAAAATATGAAAATTTCTTCCTAGCTGAATTAACTGGGCTTTTTGAACATAGTGTTAATACCTAGAAATCTTAACTAATAGTTGGAAATTATGGCATATAGTAGGTAGTATTTTCTTAAAGAGAAAGAACATGCTTGCTTTCCTCCCATATCTGCCCTGTCCCTTGGCTCTGAGACCCTTGGCTGTGCTGTGGGGAGCACAGTGTGTGTCCACCTTACAAGGAGATGATGAGAGTGCTGTTGTCTCCCTTAAGTGACTACCAGCTGCTGCTATCAAATCAAAAATGGCTGGAAAAATTGAAAGGGACATAAGAAAGTAATCCCTTCAAATTGCCACAATATTTACTGGAAAGAGAGGCTTTCAGGGGAAATCAAGCATGTAATCCTGTAAGCCCTCTGCCCAGTCATAGCACGAGCACATGGGGGCACCTAGCGAAATATGGTAATGATCACAGTTCTGCAGCCCAGGAAACAAATTAAAATAATGAAAACTTTTTAAAAACAGGGAGAGATTCACTAATCCAGTCTTTTGCATGAACTCAGAACAATTGTTGCCATTCATAATTAAAAGCACCTAGCTCTGTGTTTTTGGTTTTTATGTAAATTTGTTTAGAACTGAGATGGCAAAAAACTCCCACCCAACAAACACACATTTACAGAAATAGTCACAGCATTACCATGCTGCATAATATAAAAAACATCCATTTTATGGCTGCACAATTTCCTTCTCATAATGCTGTGTGCCAGCAGTAACAAATATGAAAGCAGATCGATTTAAAGTTCAAGTTAAGTTGTATGAGTTTCCCATGGTGAAGCAATTATTCCCTCAGAGGCTCTCATTTTCTTTATCACACCATGAATTCCTCAGGAAATGAATGTGCAGTTTCTACCATGTGGATACTTGTATTGCAACAAAAAAACCTCAGAAACAGTATTTAAGGATAGACATTTTTCTCTCTGTGGAGGCTTCCTAAATTTGAAGTTTGACCTCTCTACAGTCAAAAGCATTTACTGTTGGCAAAACCATGTTCCTGTTAATCTAATCTAGCCATCCATTTCCCTTTAAACTCAGTATTTACTTATTTCTCAATAATATAGGTCAAACTTTTCAGTAAAATCCTGGGGTGAATATAATAACACCACATATATTGGGGTGCACTGAAGTGGTATAACCAATATTTTATATATCCAAGAGCTGGAAATAGACATAATTCCTGAACTTTGTATTATTCTCTGCCGTATCCCTCTGAAATGCATGGAAAACATTGATTTCAAACCTGTCAACAGGTTCAAAATCGAGTTTCTTCCTTGCAGCACTCAGCCCTTTGGACCTTCCATTCCCAGCTGCAGCCTTCCTGCAGCCAGGACTGGGAGAATGGTCTCCACCTGTTTCTGCCTCTCTCTGATGTTACCATGAGGGAGCAGAGCTCTGCAGATCTGCTCTGCCATTCCACAGCTGGGTTTTCTTCTGCAGAGAAAAAAATCCTTGCTTAACCCATCAATTCTAGTTGCTATTCTTGTGGGTATTCCATGTAGGGTTAGATGAGAAGAAGAAAAAAAAAAAAAAAAGAGAAAAAAAAGGGGATGGGGGTGGAAAAAGACAAAAAGAGAGAGGGAAAAAAAAAAGAGGGAAAAAAAGAGAGGGAAAAAGAGAGAAAAAAGATAACAATAGATCTGAGAATTTCACATTGCAAATGCACACTGCATAAAAATGATGATGGTTTTATTTCTGGTTTGGTAAAGATATCCTTGAGCATCTTCAGTGGACAAGAAGAGCCTCAATAAAATTTCTGGTTAAAAAAACCTGATATATTTAAATTATAAAATTGATTCATTTAAGTTCATAATTTGTTTGTTTTTCTGCTACATATTATTTATTTCCTTATCTATCTCTTTTTTTCATTTAGTTTCAAATGCCAGAAAATTCATCTGATGGATCAGTAAAAACTACATTAACATCTAAATTCTGTTTTCCTTCTCATATTCATCAGACATGGTATGAACACATGCTTTAGAGACTTGATTTGCATGAATCCCTTCTTTCTTTTTATGTATTTTCCTATAAATTTCTATAGGTAACTGGACTGTTGTTTTTCTTTGTGACAAAATTAATAAATACCTCTTCTTCAAAGTGTTTCCTAATGGCTTAGACAAGATTTCTGAAGGCAATAAGTGGGTATGAAACACTAGACTCAAGGGTTTACGTGGAATTTGGGCATGTGAACATCAGTGGTGGATGTGCATGGTGACCTTTCTCCCAGTCATCTACACTCAAAGACAAGAATGGCTGAAGGGTGGAAGGAGAAATCTACTGTCAAGTAAGGATAATATTTATAATTCACCTTTTTACATTAAAATTATGTGCATGCACACACACACACACATATACACACATATACCCACTGATTAATTTTCTAATTTTTGTATGCTCTTTTTAGTTGTGGTTGCCTATAGAAAGGAAAACCAAATGAAGTTGAATAAAAATGCAGAGGAAGAATTATCACACCTGACAGAGTTCAGGCAAAAGAGTCAGGATCAGGGAAAAGACTGGGATTTTACTGTGAGGTGTGGCCAGTGTGAGTATGAGAATGGGAGGAAAGAGCAGGAGACACTCAGTGGAGTCAGGCACAATGAGGCAGAGCTAGAGAAGGCTGTGAAGGAGACAAGTTCAAACCCAACATGGCAAAAGACACCTCAAGAAAGATATTGTCACCCTAAAGTTGAATTACATCTTCAGTACTATTTGAATTACTTCAGCAGAAATATCACAGGTAGTATACCCACATCATCACCACTTAAATAATTTCTAAAAATGGAGATTTTTGTATGTTTGTCACTGAAATCAATATTTGCTGCTGAATAATTTCTGCTTTGTTCATTCAACTATCACCTATTTCTTGGCTTTGGAATTAGGACTAATAACTGTATACAATTTTCTACAGTAGGAAAAATTAAGATATTTCATTTTCTTCAGAAAGAAAAAAAGTTATTTCCACACTTTCCATGTAAAGGAAATTTTAAAAAATAATGCAGGAAAACAAATATTTCAGCTCATTTGAATAGAAATAAAATTCAGCATCTTACTGTTCCCTGGGGCATTCCCTGCTGCTCATCTGCAATATCCCCAGGAATTGAAGGTGAGTGATGGGGCTCAGCTGCAGGCAGTAGGAAGGTTTCCCAAATCTGATCTACAGGGCAGAAGTGGCCTGAAACTATGTTTCTTAGAAATCTGAACCCCCAGCTAAACGCTGTGCTGGTGAAAGTGCATAAAAAATTCTATTTCCATCAAAATTAATTTATATCCATGCAATACTTCAGTTTTGACAAAGCATCATTCTCCACACAGAGGTATGCTGCAAAATTTCTGACAGGTTTTGTTCACAGGAGCTCGATAAGAGCAGATATCTGTGTTTGCACCTGTTTTTTGTAAGGGAACTTACATTTTGATAGTTTCCTGATACTAGAAAAAAAATCTCCAACAAAAAAAAATTTTTTTCTTTTAAAAGAATATTCATCAGCCCTCTTACACCAAAAATATAATGGTGGAGATCTAGGTCTTAATACTCACTAAATCATAATTTTTTTCCAAATGTAAATTGTAAGATACAAAAAGGGAAAAGAGCATGTGTGTCATCTTGAGGTACAGCTGAAACTACAGATTATCAGCAATTTGATAACTGGTCAGCCAGCAGTGCTCACTAGTTCATGACTATTATCTACATGTTTTCCCATTTATTACATGCCAGCTGAGGCCAATTTTCAGCTGGGAACTATAGCAGCTGTCTCTGTGGAAAATAAAGGAATGTCACTTTAAATTTCTTTGCAGCATGACAGAAATGTCAGCCTCATGCTGGAAACGTTCAGTGATACCCATTTCTTCTGACCTGAACACATTGCATCAATTCATGCTCATGAAAATGTCATTTGTGACTTTTTTTTTTCTTTTTAACCAATTTCCAACCTAAAAAAAATTTCATCCTCTAGCTACATCACTGATCACAGTGTAAATTTAACACTGACCTCTCATACAGTATTCTGAAAGCTTTAAAGATTTTATATATTTTTGACGGTATCATTTGCCATTGAATAAATTTTTATAGAAAAGACAATAAAAATATGACAGAGGAAGGAAGGAAGGAAGGAAGGAAGGAAGGAAGGAAGGAAGGAAGGAAGGAAGGAAGGAAGGAAGGAAGGAAGGAAGGAAGGAAGGGAAGAGAGAATGGAGGAAAATCTGTTTTCTGTGCTCTTCACAAGCTGCATCAACAATTATCTACTTTTGCAGTCTGTTTTCTCCTCAGTCTGTATAGTCACACAAGCTATTCCTGTTTATCTTATTTTTGGCCATTGACATGTTTGATCAAGTGTACAGTAATAAAATATTAGAGTTACCAGATCTATGTATTTCTGGAACAATATGCTTATTCTTCCATCATCATCAGTCACTATTCTGAGAGAAATTAAACTTGATAAAGAACTAAAAAACTAGTCTTATAATGAAATATCCATCTCTAAGCTGTTGGGAAGAAACACAAAAAGGTCACATTTCATCAGGCTTTAATTTTCCATTCTCATTTTCAAAGAGACTCATCTCTGTATTCTTCACAGAAGTATAAAGCCCTCCCTACCTCTGATAATCCTTTTATGCTTTCACATTAATATAACAGAGTGCAGAGAATTAATTATTAAGTACTGCTTATACAGTGCTGTAAATATACACTATGTTACAAAACTTAAGATAAGCAAAGGCTCCATTCCTAATAAGCTTACTATAATTAAGTTCATTGTTGAATCTACATATAAAATGTAGCTAGGAGTCAAACCACATGGGAAAAACCTTTAAGCCAGGTAGAGGCACAGATGTGAATCTAACTTGTTTCTGGGTTATGAAAATTAATATCAATTGTGAACTGGTTAACTATTGACTCACATAATTCACTGAGCTTCTTGTCAAGTATTGATAAAATGTGGAAGTTGCATGTTATACATACACAGTGGAGCTGAAAAACTGACCTGAGATGTTTGATGGTCCATAATCTCTATAATGTGTGAGATTACTTTTCTTTCACATGAATATGTTGGATATTAAAAGTACATAATGGTATGCACAGCATTGTAGGCACATTATTTCAAATCAAGATTCATTCTACCTTCAAACTTCAAAAGAAAAAAATCCCTTTCCCTGCCCACATTACAACTCACAGCTGTGGTGTAGTCATGTGTTTCTTTGTTTGAAAAGTGGAATCCTTCTAAGAATCAGTTTATTAATTAACTGGGTGTCTTTCTGGGACTGTTTATGCTTACAGAAGAAGATATAGGAGATCTAATACAAGCAAAACAGAATAAAGAAAAAAAATTAAAGAAAAATCTTTAATTCTGAGTCTTTGTTGTAGACCAATTTAAGAATTTACTAGGTACAGTAATGTGTATACCCATTCAATACCCAGAAAATATTAATAATTTTACTGTTTTCAACATTAAAAGGAGAGAAAAATCTGTCTCCTATTCCCAAATGCAAATGAACCTGTTCTCAAATATTACCTTACATACTACCTTTTATGTTGGCAATCATTCCATCCCAATCTCACAAATGGGAAGACTTTCATCACAGGCAGATGAGCAACTTCCTAGGAAGGAATCCATTCTCCGTTCTACATCACGACCATGAGCTTCCTTGAAGTAAAAATCTGTGATTGGATTATATATGAAATATATAGAGAATAAATTCTATAATCACATAATTTCGTGGTGTGAGCAGAGTTGATCTATTCATAAAATATAAGTTACCTTCCTCTGGTACTCCACTCTCTTCACTTGGGGTAACTTTCCTCCTTAAATGTTTGCTTTTTGGGGTATGGGATTAAAGATGAAGGCACACAACCCTTTGCACAGTAGAAGGAAGGAAATGGGGTCATCTCTCTGATTGATTTATTTTCTTATCCAAGTGTTTAGATCACCTGGTGGGATGGTCTAGCATGGCAAACCAAACAGACCACACCCCACAGCTGCACTGCTGGCTGGCTCTATGGACACCTTCAGGGCTGGGCAGGAAAGGGCAAGAAAAGTGAGAATTTTTAATCACAAATCACAGCTGTCTTGATCTTGAAATAAATCAGCACAGCAGAGAGAAAAGACTTTGTACATATACACTATCCACTTTACTAGGCATTATGCATCAGCCAAAATGCCAGGGGAAAGAATCCTAATTGTTGGTTTCAGCAGTAAAGCTTGGCAACATACTGCTAGGCAGGGATTTCTGAAGGCTAACCTTGAAAATACAGGAATATATTGTCCTACTCTGAATATTGCCCATATAATTTCTGCAGGAACCATGCAGCATTTTTATTTCTGGTGGATTATCTCTAATGGGAGAACCTCTAGATTCCTAGTGTTAAGTACAAATTCATACATTTCTTGTTTATTGGCAGCATATGTTCCTTGGCTGTAGTACATGACACACACTGTGTGTTGCTTCCATAAAACAGATGCTACAAGGCAGCCAAAAAGCATGAATTTATCTTTAATGTTAAAAATACCCACAATAGCAGAAAAATACTAGCAGAAGAATGTTAGATGGAGAACCAAAATATCTATAATTTCCTCTAACAGTGCCAATTGAAAAGCATATATAAAATGAACTGTGATATAAAGATGGACCCAAATTTAAGAAGTCTTTATTTTCAGTTGTGTCTTTTAAACCACTCAGCTTGACTATTCAGGATTTTGCATATCGACTGTGCACTAACATTTAATTCTTTATTTACTCAGGAATTTACAGCCTAATGAACTCTAAATCCAATTCGCTAATTTAAAATAACTGAGGTCTACCTGACATATTTAGACTTAGATTTTCACAATCATTATGAGGAATTGTTTTCTGAGACCAGATATTTTTGTGTCAAACATTTTCCTGTGTTAACATTAAGGCTGTTATTATTTAAATTTCACTGGCATTGATGTGGATCTCCTTGAATGCCTGTTTATAATCGATTTTGCCTTCAGCAGAGAACCCATTCTGCTACTCTAATAGTTATAATTTGTCTGGATTGTCATGTCTTCTCACAGTAACAGACAAACTGGTTGGGTCAGTGACATTTGACTACTGTTAACCAGCAGTACTGTAATATAAACTGGATGTTTTTCCTTTTTTAGAGATGGGAAATGGTAACATTAGAGATAAACCAATGGTCACATTGCATCACTGTTGACTTCTTTCAAGATGAATAAGAGTGAAAAGTGCTTATGTTTCATTTTTTCATGAAGTAATTGATTAGCTGGAGGAGTTGAAAGATTCCTAAGAAACAATCTATCCAACTTCTCTTGATTCATCAAATAATGACAGGCTTTTTCAAATGAAAGCAGAGACAGTTTATCACTTTGGGTAAGAGGTCTTCGCATGAACTTGGCAGGGAGTATCATCACAGTTCCTCTCTGAAAGCTTAGATGAATTATGGTATCTGACACTACACCACAGCTTTCTTTAGATACTTAGAGACTTTTTTTCCTGGATTCCAGTTATTCAGCCTGATTTGGAGAAATTTTCTGTGTGAAAAGGAGAGTGGAAAAAAAGTTTTTGTCTTCTTTTTTTAAGGGAAAAAAAAAAAAAAGCAGTTTAATCGCTAATCGTGTTCTGAGCCATTTCAAGTGCTGTTACAGCCAGAAGTCAGTTTTTTGTCAGAAATAAAATGTTTCTTTATGTTCATACTTTAGCTGATAGATTTACTCCCTGTGTGTGTTGAGCACTGTGTCTCCTGTGCATGTGGAGTGTGAGCACCATCACTCAGTCAGGAGTGGAGGGCTCCAAGCATGGGAGTCATGGGAAGGATGCAATGATTTCCTGTATCCTTAAATGAGAGGCATTACTGTCCAGCTTTCCTGAGATAAAATGCTAAGAACTGTTCCAAAATTAGAGGATGTTTTCAAATACTAATTATTTCCTTTTCTATTGTTCATTATTTTTATGAGGAACACATCCTGGGAGCTTGCATGGGGTGCCAGGAGCCTGCTGGGCAGATCGATATCCCTTTGGTTCAGTTCATCTCCAGATAAGCATGAACAGCTGACCATGCATCTATGCACATCCTGAGCACAGGAATCTCACAGGTTCCAAGAAAAGGAAGTAAAATTGAGAAGGGATTTCTTATGCTCTGTGAATTTGTGAGAATGGATTTGGTCAAAAAAGAAATCCAGTGCAATCTGGGTCAATAGTTGAGGAATGTAGAGGCTAATATAGAATAATAGATTTATTTTATTCATCATTCTATCAACCATTCTACTAAATATTTTGAGCCCACTAAGATAAAATAAAGGAAAAAAATTGTAGATAATATAACAGGTTTCAAGCTCAAAAGGCCTCATTCTCTCAAATTCTAAAATTCTTTTCAATGGAAAGCAAAATTAACTCATGGGCAGCCCAAAGCTCTGGAATTACCCTTCTAAATATCCAGTTAATGCATCTGTTAAAAAAATAAAGTCTACTGTGGGAAAGAGTAAGCATGATTAAACTAGATGATGCAATTAATTATTCATTCTCATTAATAATTTTATTTATAACCTGTTTATTATATGCAATATATAAACTTTCTTGGAGATAAATGAAATTTGTACTTTACATATATATAGGTGTAAGTAAAAATGATACATTTTTCAATTATATGAGCCAGGACCTGAATCTTTAAACTTTTGAAGAAAGAAAATGAAATACAGTCCCTTTCCAATGTTGCTTACCATATCATAATCTCGTGCAATTTATCCATACATAACATAACATAACATAACAATAAAATTGAACTTTGATTCTTGCAATCACATCATACTTGCTTATTTAAAGGTCAACCATTACTCTTAGAAGTAAACCCATTAAAATATTGTGATGCAAGAACGTAAATTACAATGTGTCTACATGTGAAGTTATTACCTAAACATCAAATGACACTGAAGACGTGACTAAAAACTAAATAAGATTCATCAGTATTCAGCTGGAAAAATCAAGATCAGAGAGTGAATATGATTTTTTTTTGAGCAGTCTGATAGAGCTGAGCCTGAAAATTTGAAAACTTCATGAGATTGTGCTTTTAAAAAAATATTCTGATATTTTCTGATATTCTGTTTCCTTTTCAAGATACAGACAGTCATCTGAATGTGGATTGGCTTTAACCAGCCATCTCAAAATGATTTATGTAGGAAAATTAAATGAAACAAGGTCAAAGAACCTCTGTGTGAAAAATAACAGTCAGAAAAATATATCTGTACTGTATCAATTTTTAATGTTATCTGATTTTATCCTGATTGCTAAGAGGATATATTCCTCATCCTCCTCATTAAAACAACCTCACTGGAAAAAATGAAAAGGATTACATTCAAAGAGCATGGATATAATTCATGCCCAAAAGAATATGCAAAAGATAATCAACTGTCTTAGGAGAAAGTCAAGAGGGCTCCTGTCTGAGCTACAACAGTGGGTCTGGAAACTGAGTTTGCAAGGGACCAAAAAGAAAAGCAAGCTTCAAGTGGAACAGATGCTGAGACAGGGTACTTAAATGAATGAGGGAATGCAATATCTGTCATCAAAGTGTGAGCTAGTAGTGTGTGACCTATTTAGTCTAGTGAAACAAAGGCTGAGAGAGGATAATATTGCTGTCTGTAAAACCTTCCAGAGAGGGGTTTAAGCTTTTGGGAGGAAGATCTTCAAGAGAAAGGATATATAGAATCATGGCTGTGAATACATTTAGACTGAAAATACAAGAACACTCAGGGAGTCAGAGCTCAAAAATTAATCTGTTTAGCATTGGACATAAAACATAAGAGGAAAGCCTTGTATTACTATAAAAATGTTAAACAGAGAAAGCAGTTACTTTGCTGGCAAGAAAAATCTGTCAAAATATCATGCTGAGATCTTTGTTATTGTTTTGGTTTGGTTTTGTAATATGTTATTTGCCATTGAAAAGGGGAGTTGCAATCAGCTGGCTAACATGCTTGTTATCATCGACAAAAAACTTACTGCTCCTGTCTGAAATGAGGAAGGAAGAGCATCAGAATATTTGGCTATTCTTCAAATGCCCAGATTTGATAAAATTTACCTGGGCTACTTATATACAGAAATTTTCTCTAAGAACTTAGATAGGTGGATGAGCTTCCAAATCCAACCAATCTGATTGCATTTAAAAGTAGGAGTGGTAGTGAGAAAGGAACCTGGAAAACCAAGGCTATGGGTTTAGCTGGTTTTCTTTCAGCTCCTGGGAAAAGGAAATGTTACAGAAAATTAAAAGCTGTTAATATCACCTAGACCAGTGACAGTTCTAATATTTCTAGCTGGTGGGGAATGCAACAGAAAATATTTAGTAGATGTGCATGTTTGTGTGATGGTGTGTGCTGAGTGTGTGTGTGCAGTAAGGCAGCAGAGATCTAAGGGGACAGCAGCAAAGGAAACAAGACAGTAAAGCTTTCTGTCCAGGTAACAGCCCCAAGGTAAGACTATTAATTTATTATACTTTAAATAAAGGTCACAATCTTTTAAAGCACCTTGTCAATGCACTCTCTTCATTAACTTCTCAGGTTGCCTATATCCCTCTCTGTTGAGTTTGGGAATAAGCCAGCAAAATGCCCATGGAGGGACACTGTGCAAGAGCAAGGCAGAGGAGAATGCCATGGAGCACTTGTTGGTTTTATTTGTCAGCTCAGAAAATCTGCCTCATTTCATCTCCCTGGAACCAGGAGCATCCAGCTCAGCAGTCAACAGAAAAAAACCCCTGAAAATAAAGATACAACATAGTGTCCATGAGTTTATGTGCTCAGTCCCATGTCTGAGGGGGTACCTCAGAGTTAGCCAGGGAAATTCCCAGTGGGGCTACACAGAACAAGCACAGCCTGTGTGGAGCTGGGCTGGTTCCAAGGGCACCTTCTGCACTAAGCACAGAGAGAAGTAAGGCTCAGAAAGTTTTCACCAATGTTAAACAGTTCTGGTGGGGATGGGCACCATTACCCCCAAGGTAGGAATCAACCTCGATGGAGATTGTAACAGGAGATGAGTAACTGCCAGCATGTATTTGTCAGGAAAAAGTCACAGAAAGTCAATCTGATTTGCTTCTAAAATTAGCATAAAGGACAGGTAAGTAGGCAAGCCATAGACATAAACAATGCTAATAAGATTTCAAACTCTCTTTGTTAAGACCACAAAGTCCAGACAAAACTTACCAGATGTGTGCAAAACCATACTGCAAAGCTATTCTTAGTGGCTATTCTTATATATTCTTATATACAAATATCTGCTTTGGAATGTGGGTTGTATCACAAATAGTTATATACAATTCATTTGATGTAAGTTAGGGTAGTTTAATTAATTGCTCAGATGATTTGGAACCAGTTGTTTCAAAGTGAAATTATCTAGAAAAATTCAAATACTCTGAGATAATATAAGTTGTGATTTCTCATAGAATCATAGAATGACTTGGGCTAAAAGAGGCCTTAGAGGTCATCTAATTTCAAGTCCCCTGCTGTGAATGTGATCAAATGTGATAGAAAATATTATATAAAAGATTCATATATAAAAGATTCATATAGAGTACAGAGAAAAAAATAAAATTTCTTCATTTATATAGAGATGAAAAAACCTTATATTTAATGTAGCAAAGACTGAAGTTGAGGTTAAAAATTAAGAAAAATGTCTTATGATTACTGAAATAGATCACTTTTAAAGTCTCCAAAATGCTAAGATTTTAATAATAATTTAAACAGATATTTTTTAAGAGTGAGAAAAATATCTTTTCCCTTGGGACACTTGTTGCTAAAGTGCTCTCCAGAATTTTACTTATGGAATAGAAAAAGGATATTTTAGGGTAAGGTTTGATACACCTTCTTAAGTAAAGTCATGGTGTGAAAAATCTCAGCCATTCTAAGCTGGACTTTGGCTCTTCTATGAAAGACATAGTCAGGCTCTTGACTCATGCTCAAAACTATACCTTGTTTTCGAAGCAGGTAATCAAAATTATTTATCAGAACCTGGTTTTGATACCTACTTTCAGTCAGCTTCATTTAATGCCTACTGAAGACTATCAGAAAGTTCATACTTAAGTCAGGTTTTGTCAAGCTGGCTCTAGTACCTTACAGCAGTTCATTTGGAGTGAGGGTACCAAGGAGAAGAGTAGAGGACTACTCACTCTAAGTGTGAACGGTATCATCTGGCCTGAAGATCACTTCAGGTAATCATTTAAATGATGAATGAATATGAAACAAGTGAAAGAGGGACTTGAGACTAAAGGATTTTAAAAGGATTTTGCAAGTGTAGTGACCATATCCCAGTGAATTTCAAAGGAGCTTCAATACTTCAAGTGCCTTTGAGAATCCCATGCCACACAAACAGTGTAAGGGTTGTAAGACACAGGGTGTGTGCAGCTCCTGCTCCTCTTTCTTTGGGATCTGCAGATCTACAGAGACCAGCTTAAATCCATTTCCAAAATGTACCAAGGTAGTTCACAGTGATTGTGTTAATTCCAGTTCAAAAAGGACTCACATCCCTAAAACTTTCTAAATTGTGGTGGTAAACCTCAAAGACCTCAAAACTTCCCACAAAGGGTTTTGGGGAATTCCAGAGAACTTTAGCAAAATGTTCTGTCTTAAAAGTTCTTCAGAATATTTTCTCATTTTAAAAATTATTTTTCAAGCGTATTTCCTAAATATTAAAAATATTAAATATAACTGTCAAGTTATCAATTATGTACCTTAATTCTAATAGTGGACAGATTTAATTGCAAGTTACTTGAAGTCATGCATTTTGAGTTAATAAAAATTTCCAGTATTTTTGTTCAAATTTTGGATTTAAACTAGGAGCTAGAGAATGTCATCCTTCCACATCAGATGTACAAACAATTTCTTTGTATTGTATTTAAACTCCCCATAGAGATTGTGTAACACTTTTTTTTCAGGGAGTATCAAGCATTATTCTTGATGAGGCTTTATTCACTTTAATATGGACTCTATGTGTTTTATAATGTTTTATTTTAGACTGCATGAGATTGAATCTCTTTCACTCAATGTTTTTAGCATTTGAAGCAAAATTTACGTGCTACTGGATGACATCTTCCAGTCCTGCTTCATGCATGAAAAGTCCATGTTGTGATCTCAGACACTCTGTGATGTGAACAGATGTGAGGAGAATTAGAAATTCTACTCAAAAGCACATGCCTCCTTTGAAATAAACATTTGTGGACAAACAACCTGGGAAAGAAAATTCCAAAGTGCCATTTGCTATTAAATAAGAGAAAATTATGTTTAGAAAACTGTCCAAGGGAAATTAAAAGTGAGATTTATGTTTTCATTTGTTCATATATAAAACACATAATTTAGAGTGAAGGGGGATAACTGTGTTGCAGGATAAAACAATGAGACTATTTTAAATTGGAGACAAGAATTAGTAATTTCTATAGACATTAATAAGCTAATGTGTGAATTCTACACTGTATTATAGAAGAATGCAGTTCATGTTGTGATCAGTGGCTGGAAGACCTGGTGAAGATGGATCAGTTGTGACTCCCAGGGGTCAAGAGGCACAGATGCATTGGAGTGAGTTCAGTGCAAGGGCCATGAGAGTGATTAGGTGATTCAGAGATTCTGACATTTGAAGAGATGCTGAGCAAACTGTGGCTTCCCAGCTCAGAAAGCTCAGGGGGTTTGGTGGATCTTCCCAATGCATGTAAATACCTGCCTGGAGCAGGGCAAGAAAGATGGCACAGCCAGACTCTTATTGGTGCCAGGAATAGAACAAGTAGGTAGTATGGGCACTAGTTAAAATATGGAAAATTATATTTATTTTTTTTTTCCTTCTGGGATTTTTTGATTCACTAAGTGCTTTATTTATTTTTTATGTGAGGGGGAAAATGTTTTCATGTATTTGCATCCTTGCAGAGTGCAGTGTGTAGGAGTTGTAACTTATACCAAAAGGTATAAGTTACTCAAACTCAAAACACTTAAAAGTGTATTTTCCAAGAAAACTATTTACAATATAGCTCCCTAAGCTAACACTGCAATGACTTCTGTCTCTGTGTGTAAAAGCTGACTCTGTGATGCTTTGAAGTTAAAAGCATGATTTTAAAGCAGGGAGCTTTCAGCTCTTTTCCCTAATTACCTGTTGCTTTTGAGATTGCAGTGACTGTACATGTTTTTGAAAACTGTCTTCTACTTGCTGGAAGTAATCTAAATTCTATTGTTTACTTGCATTCATGAGGTTTAATAGCTAGCACTGTAGTCTTCCAGTGGTCAGAGAAGTTCCTTTTATAACTACTGTTATTTTTATTTTTATACATTTTTCTTAACTTTCTTTTTTAGCAGCCTCTACCTTGCAGCACTATATGAACACTTCTTTTATACTAATACACATCTAAAGTGACTGAAAGATGTTTTTCTCTTATTTACTATATCCACAAGCTATCATTCTAAGCATAACCTCTTGCTCCACATATTTTTCAGTAGTATTTCTCAGAAGTTGTCTGAACAGCCTGTCACAAAGGCCATCAGCAAAGACATCAACAAAAATTTAGAGCTTTTTAATGAAGCACTAGGGTACACTGGAATGGACTCTAAAAAGTTTAAATGATAACTATTGAATACTACATTTTTTATATATTTCAGGTTTCTAATAAGCCAAGGACAGAAAGAACACTTGTGCATGTATTTACAATAGCTGATGGAAAAGAGGCTCAGCCCTGACTGAAGTAAATTAATTAGAAACCACATCAATGCACTTATAAATATCAGTCCATTAATGCCATTGTGAAAGAAAATGCTTTAAGGCATGACCTGCAGAAGGAGCCTTTTTGTTTATAAAGGCAGTGAAGAATTTGCTAAGATAGAGTAATAAGTTTCAAATAAAAATATTTTATAGCAATCTTTTTTAAAATTTAGAAAATTTCCTTTTCTATCTTATGTAGACTGATTTAAATATTATCTATTTAGTTATGTTTCAGAATATTGAAATTTTTTATTGGAATATTCAAAACAATGTGATGCAAGGGAAAAATTACTTTTATTCCAGGAAGGAAAGCCTCTGTTTTCAGATATACTGATATTATGTATAGAACCATTTAAAGAGACACAGAGTTCTCTACCAGATTTATTAAATAAGACCTCAGTTCAGAGGAAAGAAAATGCCAGCTTTGAAGCAGATTCTTTCATGTAAGCCTGTTCCTAATACATGTTAAATTGGACAATGAGTTATTCATGAAATGACACCTTGCTATTTTAACAAGACACTTGATGTCTTATTTTTCATTTTTGTGGCTGCTACTTTTTTTTTTTTTACTTCATGTAAAAAGTTAACCTTTCAGAAAAAATCACTGTACAGAGGCAATACAGCTAGGAAAAAGTGGTAGGAAAAAACAAAACAAGCATTCCATTGCATTTAGTTATTTCAACACATCTTTTTTGTCTTGTAAAACAAAAGTTGCAGTTAAGGATGAAGCTGATGCAAAAATCCAGTACCTAGAACTGAGGCTGTGATGAGTTTCAAAAGCAAACATAGATTCTGTGGTAGCAACTCTTCTCCACACGACCTATGTGAAAAAATCTCTGGTCTCTGAGAATCAGAATTGCCACTTTTGACACTCCAATTAAAAAATTATCAAACATCAATTCTAGCTCTACCTAAAAGTTGTAATGCTGAATTAAATAATTTTATGCTTGTTTTCTGATAACACACACTTAAGACTAGACTGTCACATAAATGAAAAAGTAAACTATGTTTATGATGTGCTGGATCAGCTCTTTTTCAGATGACATGAAAAGTTATACTTTGTTTTATAATTTTCAAAAGTCTTATGAAAAACACCAAAATTGGACAAATAAATAATGCAGATCTCCTTCCTCTGAGACAATGATTTTACATTGTAGCTTCAAATCAGAGAGGAACTTTGTATTTTAGGTGTCATGTAAGTGGTATAATTTGAATGAAAGCAATAAAAATTTTGTTTGTCTTCTGCCTGCCTGGTACAACTTGGTTTAGTTTAATTTTAGGAATTAATATTTATCATTTCCTTGGAGATCCTTTGCTTAAAGATGCCATGCAGTAGTAATCAGCTACCATTGCAGAAGCTGTTCTCTTCATGTTTGGCAAATCACATTCCTTGGCTTTTCATTCTGAAAGAACCAGTTTAAATGAGATATACTTGAATTCTTACCATTAGAAATATCAGCTTTGTCATCTAAGCCACCATTAAGAGCTCACTAGAGAGATTATTAGGTATTTACTAAACAGCAAAGTCAGACAATTAGAGATGAGCTCCAGTGGTTTTTCTCTCTCAGAGCAGTTGGTCCATCAAGGCGTTTGAGCTCCAGTGGTTATTCTAGCAGATGAAGAAAGGTGGTGCAGAGGCAAGGAGGATCCCTAATTAATCCTGTGGCTGCAGGAAGTTTTCAAAGCCATGAGTTACTGCAGACACTATAAAAGTATGTTAATTTACCTGTGGATCTCCCTGGGTTGGGTTATTTTCTTGCATTGGACCTCAGAGGCTGACATATTCTTGTCTCATGCTAAGGTGGCTTAGGTTTAATCACAGTCCAGTTCCTAAATGCTATGGTCTGTGAGAATCCAGCAATTAAACAATGAAACAAATTGGATTTGAGCCTTAACCATCTCCTTGATCCCAAGCACTGGTACAGAAATTATATGAAATACAAGCTAACAAATAGAGCAATTGGATAGAATATAAGGGCTTATAAATAAACATCAGCAAAACTCCTGAGGGAAACACTACCCATTAATAGCTATCAGATACAATGTTTTAAGAAACAGCAAGAGAAGTATAAAATTGCTGAACAGAATAATTCAAATGTTACCATAATTTGCCCTCTGGTGGATATGTATTAGGTATTATATGAAATTCTGTGAATTTGCACAATTTTCCCTCACAGTCTCCTATCATTTAGTGGATGGAATGGATGATGATTATTTAATGAGCAGCTACTCAAGATTTTTTCCCCTGTGTGGCTCCAGGATTTATTTACTGTGGGAAAGTTAAATCTGTTCTAAAGGCAAAATAATTAATTTTCTCATGGGCTAAGCTGCTCTCCAAAAAAGTACCTGAATGCTTTATAGACATAGGTTTTGGCAAAATCTGCTCAGGTATTTAGTACCTGGTCTACTTAAAGATGGCCTTGAGAAGAAGAATTCTCTGGAAAAAATACACTATATTAGTTTAAATTTCACATGACCATGCAGCTGGCTGAGAGCAATTGCAGACACTGAGAGCAGCCCTGTGGAGAAGGGCTTTAGGGTGATGAAAAACTCAGCAAGAGCCAGCACTGTGTGCTCAGGGAGCCAGGGCAATCCTGGGCTGCATCAAAAGGAGCCCAGTTGGGTCAAGGGAGGGAATTCTGCCCCTCTGCTCTGCTCCTGTGAGACCCAGCTGGGTCTGCATCCAGCTCTGGTGCCACCAGAACAATGAGGGCATGGAACGGCTGGAGCAGGTCCAGAGGAGACACCAAGCTGATAAGGGACAGAAGCACCTTCCCTAGGAAGTCAAACTGAGAAAGGTGCTCAGCCTGGAGGAGAGAAGGGTGTGTGGAGACCTCCTGGCAACCTTCCAGTATCTGAAGGGACCTGAAAGGAATTTGGAGAGGGACTCTTCATCAGGAACTGTAATGGTCAGACAAGGAGGAACAGCTTCAAAACGAAAAAGAGCAGATTTAGATTAGTTCTTGGGAAGAATTCTTTACTGTGAGGGTGTGGTGGAGCACTTTGCCTAGAGAAGTTGTTGCTGCCCCATCCCTGGAAGAGCTCAAGGCCAGCTTGGATGGGGTTTGAGCAGCCTGGTCCAGTGAGAGGTATTGCTGCTCAAGGCAAGGGAAAGAGAGTGCAAAATTTTCAGTTTTCATAGTGAAATCTGTAAAAGTAGAAAACTCTTAAAAAGGTGAAGTACATGAAGGTGTTTCCTTAACAAAAACTGTCTCAGTGAATGAAGCAAGTGTCAGGCAGATTTTAAAAAAGGAAATGCAATCAGTCTTCCTATTGATTTATCCTTATCTAATTCTGTATATAATCTAAATTTAAATCCATCTACCATCTACTGCCACAATTTCCATCCACTGGAAATTAAAATCCGGTTGTTTACCTCATGCTGAATTATTCTATTTACAGATACTTCATTTATGATTAATCAGAAATTTCAATTGCATGAGCTAGGTAGATTCATTACTAATGCACATGAAGGAGCTCACTAGTCAGAGCCCACATCTTTTAATGACCTCAAACTCCCTCTCTGTGAATGTGCAGATATTTTGCTTGGTTTTTACCTTACTTCCTACTCAATCCTATGACTGCCTACTCAATTCCTAATTATTATTAATGACTCAGTTTACCCTGAGGAAAGTATTCAACAAAGCAAAAGCTACAAATTGCACGTGGCTCATTAAAGTCACATTATATTCAGTATTTGAGAGGATCCTCCAAATCCATAAATAACTCATTAAACTAGCTGCATCATCTTCCTCCTCTCATGTGCATGCAAGAATGTATTTATTCCTGTGCCTGAGCCACCATCAAAGCACAGCCATAATATTTATTTTTTCATACTGGTTTTTTTGAGAAGTAAAATCACAGACATAGATTAAAATAGTCCTGACTAGAAGGAAAAATTTATTTGTGAAAAAAAAAATTAATTAAAGAATTAACAAAAATACCTTATTTGAGGTATTTATCTTCAATAAATACCAGGTTTGATCACAGAATGGTTGGGGTCAGAAGGCACCTCTGGAAATAATTTATTCAACAACTAAGCTAAAGGAATAAACATTTACTTCCAAATCTACACTTGACCTGAACATCTGGGTAGTTAGTACATAAAGACACAAAAATAGCAAAATCTTTAAATTCAGCAATCTTCAACTGTGGCAGTCCTAAGTTAGAGAAGTGTTCCAAGACAGGCTGTAGGAAGCATGCTTAAAACCAAGATTCCAGATGCCAGTGTGAAGACAGTCTGTGGAATAAGCAGACAGTGCTGAGAAGGATCACACAGTTTATGTGAATGTAGTTACCTTTTGGTGCTCAGAATCACAGCATGGGCCAGGTTGGAAGGGTAGATGCAGGGCAGGTAAGATTTGTGATATGGCCCAAATTTTAAGACTGACAACTGAAGCAGGTATTGCAGTGGTTTTAAGCACAAAGCTACAGAAGGTAGCCTGCACCCATAGGAGCATTCATGGTGTCAGAGCAGAGGATGCTGCTCTGCTCTGCTGGCATCAGCCTGGCTGCCTGGGACAGCAGGAGAGGAAATGCTCTCCACACCCAGGATGCAGAATGCCAGTGCAGTGTCTGCTCAGCTCTCCTCCACTCTATCCAGGGTCATCTCTGCAAAAAATCTTCTCTCTTTCAGGCACAGGTCTGGTTACTTCTACACTGCTGGACACAAAAAGGAGAAAAATGGGCAATTGCTTCTGGAGCCCTTGGGAGGAGCAGAGCCTCACTAATGTCCCTGTGCACCTGTGAGAGTGACAGGCCACTTTATAAGCTCCAACACTGAATAGCTGCTGTGGGTATTTTTTTCCTCTCTGTGTGAACATAAGCACTGGCTGGTTCCAAGCAAGGAACTGAAGAATTACATCTATTTGCTGTCACTATATATTTTGTATAGCTCCCAGGAAAGACTTTAATTTGCAACACACAGGCAATCATTTTTGTCAAGTGGCCTTATTATGATTATTACTTGTTGTATGTGGTTCTCAACACATTTATGGGAAGATCTGAGTCTAAATGACCTTGCAGTACACAGGATCACATCCAGAGAAGAAAGTATTTTTCCTATTTAAATGAGGAGTGGCTTAGATATTTCTGAGAAATTCATTACAGACATATACACTTTCAGTGAACCTTCTGGTTTTATCAATCAAGTTTAAGCACTTCACTGGAATAAATTTAAAAAGTGTTTCAATGGTTTATTATAGTTTTTGTACGGTTCTTAAGGCTAAGTTTTGCATTGTAAGTTCTTAATATTGCCTTTATTTTTTTAATAAAAACACCTTAATATTTTATTAAAAGTTGGCAAACAAATTAGAATTTGTTTTAGGCTAATAACATAAAAACAAGACCAAAATAACATAAGAATGATAAATACAGGAAAAGCAAGGCACTCTAAACAGTACAATGCCTTTTGAATTCTTATTATATCCTACAGTCAGCTGTTTTCAAAAGGCCTTGACTGGTATCCTAAAAACCTTTCAGCAGTATAGCCTAAAATTGCAAATATGAATATGAAAATAACACAGGAGCTGGAAGAAACTTTGTGCACATTAGTGTACCTAAGGAAAACTGTGCTTCCATTTATGACCTTAGCAAGCACAAAAATTCATCTGTATCTATAGCACTTTAGAAAGTGCATCCCCTTAGTGGTAGGAAGGTTCAATGGGAGAATTCACGGTTTAATAGCATAATGTGCTAATAGCAACACCTCTACGTGGCTGAGTCTGTAATTGTGTCCCTCTGGATATGGGAACCTCGTCTGAACAAGTTCAAATTGTCCTAGACTGCAAATGCCTGGAGCTATTCCAAGCTCATTCCATTCCATAGCTGCTCTAAAAATAAACTCAGGAGTTTTGCACTTCATTCATTTAAAAGCACTTACAAGAGCTGTGCTCAGATTGGGGATTTAGTGATGTGAAGTACTACAGGTCCAGTGTAGTTCCTTTCCAGATTGCTTCTAGGTGCCATTCAGGAAGCAGTGAACTCCCTGCAGAGGACATGGAGAGTGCAGGGAAACTCTCTTACCCACACACATAACCCACAGTGCCCCAGTGCCTCACACAGTGCACATCACCACCCTGTGATGTCTGTCTCACAGGAAGGACACACACAGGAATTGCTTACTACTATTGCTGTTTTAATATCTCAGTTCTCAATTGCATTTGTAGCAATGTCTGAGGGTTACTAGCTAAGTAATGTTCCAGTTGGCATGTTAAGATTACATCTATTAAAAAATTGCTCCCCAAAGATTTCTGAGACAAAAGGGAACATGTGAATACAAGAAGCAGAGAGGAACAGCTCTGGATGTTGGATTGACTGCTCTGTGTCCTCAGGTGATGTGACAACACACCTTCAACACAGCCACTACTTTTAAGAAGCATAATTTTCATATCAGTGATTTCTATGGCTTTTGAGCTGTTTGATACCTATAAAAGCAAAATTCTATGTAGTGAGCTTCAGTAGCTGAATGGTTAAAGTGTATAAAATGTTATCTAAAAATATTACTTAATATAAATTTTGCAGTAGTTCCCAAATATTTTCTTAGCTTTCTACAAAAATAAATTAATTCATTGAAATCCACTTTGGAGAGACTCACACTTTTTCTCCTACTTGAGAAATAATTTATGAAGGACCAGGAAAGCACCAAGCTCCTCAAAGCAGAACAGCAGAGATAAACACTTGATGCACTCTGATACACAGAGATAATGCAGGCTCAAGAGGTACAATATTGGGCAGCTGGGTCTCTGAAGTGTGGAATTTTCAGCTTGAAGAGTAACAGCTTCAAGTTCTTCCAAAAAAATGGAGGAAAAGAGTTTGAAAAGGGAAAAAAATACAGATAAAAAAAAAAAAACCTGTAATGGAAATTGCTTCTTCTGCCTTAATACATAAAAAGCTGGTTTCCTATCAGTTGCAGAAGTGCAAATCTCAGCTGTTCCTGAAATTGCAGGAGTAACTGACAGCAAAATCTGGTCCAGCAAAAATAGTTTTATTTTTTAATGTAGCCACCTTGCAACAAGCACTGTCCTTTAGAAACAAAACTTTGAAATTGAATGTTCTCTTGCTGCCTTTTATCAGACAAGAGCAGCCTGTCAGAGCTCTTTGCAGTTTCCCAGGGGTGCCTGCAGACATTAAAAGAGATGAGCAGGTCAAGGCACACTAAAACATGAGAAAATCCCAGGCAGATCATACCTGGAATTTGCCTCTAATGTCCTCTTCAGGCAAACATTCTTGCATAAATTCAACTTCATGTACACCTGCCAGTAAGTTTGTAGATGAATTTTTTTTCTAGGGATGAACAGTATATCATATAAGATAAGATAGCCTGGAAGTACAACCACATCAAGAATTTCTCAGTATTGCTGCTTGCGGGTGGAACATACAAGTAGAAGATGAAATACCACTTACAAGGGGAAGAAATATGACCATACAACAGTTAAAGCTATATTTGCAAGGGCTTTATATTTGGATTTTTTAAGCCTTAATTTGCCTGGGCATGCTTAAATGTGCCTGTTTCTATGCAGTTCTTAATAATTTGTTTCAACTTGTAGTATTTTCAAAAGTGCTTAGGCAGAGCAGGGCTCTTAGACTGGAAACAGAAAAACTCAAATTTAGAAAAAAATACATAATTTTTGTCAGAGCCATTACATTGAGGTCATTAGTGTAAGGGACATAGGGAAGAGTATTCACAAAGGCTATGTTCAGCCTGGCTCATTTCCCCATTCACTCTACACAGTCCATGGGAAAGAAAACTTTTCAGGACCCTTATTAGAAACAAACAATGTCCTGTATTAAGGGTGTAGTGACTTCCCCAGCTTCAGTTCTGGGGTGAGACTGGGAACTCAACTCCAGCCCTGGATTTCCCTGAGAACTAAATAAAATTCAAGATGTTGAAAGGTCCCAAAGGCTCAAAAGGAGCAGGGGAATCAGGAGGGTTGGAGTAGGTGAGAAATACTTTACATTATGAATGCTGATTGGTGGCAGCTAGTTGTATTTATGTGTGAATAACTGAAACAGAACATTTGAACTCCCAAGCATAATCCTCCTGTCTGCTACCTGCAACAGGTGCAGACTTGTGAACTTTGGCAAGATCTGGAACTAAAAGAGGTGGCCCACACTAAATCATGGTTCATACTGGACATGAGCAGAACCACCAGTTTGGATATGGATATGTGCATCTGCAAATAGAGTGTTTAAATGGAAAAAAAAAAAAAAAAAGCTGTAAAATGTTAAAACAAGCTGGAAAAACTTAATGGCACACAGCTGACATGACTCTGCCCAGCTTTCTCTACAATGGAAAATGAAGACTTGAGTGAATGTGGCTTTGGAAAATCTGTTAGTGTGTGAAATAATCAATTTCACAAAGTTTGAAGGGTCTTAAGTAAATCCCAGTATTCAAATCCAGGATTTTACTCAGTTCATCTCACCCATGACAAAGGTTCAACATGAGGAACTGTGCAGGATCAACAAGCCTTTCAATCACATTCTGAAAAGTGTTTTCAGATTTGATGGGTGATAAGGGGGCCCAGCAAGTTCACCTTTGCTCATGTCAGTAATGCTCTGCATTCAGCAGGAAGAGCAGGAGTGAAAGCCCATTGTGCTAAGAAATGTAGGCTGGATTCAAAACAAAATTTGGAGCAGAGTCTTAAGTAGTGTTAGATCTAGTTTTGACTTTGGCACACATGAATACATATGTTGTCATTATTTTCACCAGTGACGGTTTTCCAAGTTTATTTGCATTCAGCTGCAGAAAAAAAAAAACAAAACAGTGGAAACCAAACCAATGGATTCTGTTGGTGTGGAATAGACATCAAGTATAAACAACAGGAACAGTTTCAGTTTCATATTCTTGTTTTTGTTGGGTGGTTTGGGTTTTGTCTTGGATTCTTTGTTTTTGGGTTTGGTTTGGGTTTTTTTGAGGTTGTCTGACTATGGTTTTTATTTGAATTTTGTCAAGTTAAACTACCCCAGAACCAGAATGCTGTTAAAGAAAGGATCAGATTTTGAGATGCAGAACTATCACCTTTTGAACAGCTCTGCTGCTCTCTTTTGCTAATCCTCTTGAGAATTCTGTATGGCTTCCATAATTGCAATGTTCAGTCATCTCAAAGACATTATTTCTGCCTTATTGGCTGAAATTATGCCTCCTATTCACATCTGATAATGGTTCTGATTTTGAATCATACAATTCAGACACTTCACAGCAGTAGCAGCAAGGGCAGAACATTTTAATTATTTTGCAGTGCCTTTGTTGCTGGTGTCACTTTATCTCTCATCCCTACATGCTGTTTTTTCTGTGTGCACATCTCACAATATGCATTTAGAACTAGAAATAAGGAAACAACTATAGAATATAAGTCAGATTAAAGTCCTGTGTTTTAACTTAAGTGTTTTCTTGCTAGCAAACCCATTTCAATGAAGTCTTAAATTTTGCCAGACATTCATTTGGATCTAGAACCTCTAAATTGCAATGGATTTACACCTGATGCAGTCCATAAGAGGCAAAAGATATCTTAATTCACTCACAATTGGCTGCTATTCCAGTTTTACAGCCCTGGAATGTTCTTTCTCTTTCTTTCAGTAAAGAAGTGTATATACTTTAAATTAACAATTTGGCTTTAGACTTCATAAAAATGTACACATTAATTTATGGCTAAAAAAGAGCTTAAAACACCTGATAAATCAAATTGCTATGCATATAAGAAATGTTACGAATCTGCTAAGAATATATACATGTATATATATGTATATATATCTTCCCAGGACAAATTCTTGTGTTTAAATGGTCTGGGGAAGGTAACTCCAGGTAGCTTGATCCACTGTCTTAGAAATCTAATCAAGCTTTTCCTAATTCTTAGACTGAATTTTTATTAAACTTAGATCAAACCATATTGTACTTAGATCAATTTCATTACTAGAACCTTTAAAGATTGATTGACGCCTGCTTTTCACACACTAAGTTGCTGTCCGTTCTTCCAACTTTTTTCCCTGGTTTTTCTTTGTAAATCTTTATTTTTTATAGAATTAAATATGTTCCATAACTCATGTATATTTCTTTGCTCTAGGATAAGTTTATATTTTTAATGTTGCTAGAGTTAGACACTTATTATAACAGTTGCCTAACCTGTTTCTAAGAAATTTTTATGTTATCTTTTTCACAATCTGCCCAATATCAGATTTTTATTCAGCTAGAATGAGGCTTTTCCTTTTTGGCAATTGCATTCTGACAGTAACTATTGTTTTGCTATCTATCTGCTTAAAGGTCCAGATCCCTTCTTTTCTCTGTTTTATAGTCTTTTCTCTTTTGTGTTTGTATGCTTTGTTTTTCTTTCCTAGTGGACAATTTCATGTATTTTCTTTTTTAATTTAGTTATCTTGAGTTTGGACTCCATTTCTTGAGTGACCAAGTTTACTCTTTTCCTCTGACACTTTCTTCTGATCTCCTTGCATGAAACACTCTCAAAATCTTCCACAGGGTGGAGAGAAATCTTCTGCATTAAAATTAACTAATATAGTGTTTATACACACTTTACCTTCATGGATGTAGCCATGGTATTCCTCGAGGGAATTCCCAGGAGCAGATGAACACAGGCAGAGAATACAGCACACACATGGTGTCTATAATTTCAGAGCACTTTTTATACATGAAGCTCAATGCAATTCACTTCCACTCATCACTCTGCTTTGCACTTATGTGTTTACACAGTGCAGAAAACATCTTTTAACAAATGCCACACTTATGGCTGCTGCTCTGATCCCCTGGTTATGAACACTTAAAATACATATTTTGTCTTGACTTTGGTGTAGCCATGAGCTTTCTCTGCTGAGTTATTTATTTCCTATTGTCTTGTTTAGGTTAGTTTTCAGTTCAGTTTATGGTGGCCACAGCTTGTACAGCCTCTAGTTCATGTTATATGATCAGAATGGGGGGAGCTAAATGCTCAGAGGTAAAACTCCATCATGCAGAGGATCATTCTGCTGTTCTCCAGTGCTGTAGGTTGGACACTCAGTATGGGCACAGGTATAGATTGCATTATCAAGTGCTGTCTAAAAGTCAAAGGTGTTAAGCTAGCAATTCTTGCATGTGCATAGTATTTGCAATAACAAAAGTCAAAACTAGTATGTGACAATATGAGGTTGTATAGAAAATACAGTTGGTCTAATGTTGATTTAAATTTCATCTCAAAGTCAAAACCATGAAACCTATCTCTCCTAAATTAAATTAACACATATCTGAAATGTTTCATACTGACTAAAGTAGATAGGATTCATTAATTGATTTTGCTGGAAAAAATCCAGCTCATATCACTTGGGAGATCTGCCCTGTCAAAAAGACTGAAGATCTGAGAGGTATTAATGCCTACTAAAAATATTAAGAACTGCTGACATTCTTGGAAATAAACCCTGTAGCATTGCATTACCTTAACTTACTGCTTTTTTATTTTATTTTTTGTATTTTCTGTTCTTATTATAAGGTCCAGCAGAAGGATAATATCCTGCAACACAGCAAGATTTCATCTTCACGTGGCAATTACTTTAGTCACCACTACTTTTCCTCTTGGAAAGTCATTCTACAAAGTATTGAACATTGTCAGTGAACTGGCAGGGGGACTCTGAAATATTATTAGAGAAATATTTTTCAACACTGCCTTTTATAGTATTTGATGCATGCTATGAAAGACATATGATTTCATTAAAAGAAATGGGAAAAGAGCTTGGATTTTTGTTCCAGAAGAGAATGCTAACACCAGTAATGAACTATTCTTATAAAGTTTCTTGAAGCAATGCATTTGCCTATCTTCCAATTGTAATCAATATCTAGCTGTTGGGAAGAGAAACACTGAAGCAAGATGAAGATCTCAGAGCACTATTTATGTGCCAATATGTGGGACTAGCTGTGAGTGAGCAGAGCACAGCCCTTCCAGGGGATGGATCATTCACTCATGCAGATTATTGAAGAAACATTTCAGGAGCAGCTGCCCAGACATCCATGTCTTCCAGTGTCCTTGACAGGTGACCAAATATCTGTTAAATCTCTAGTGCACAGCAGTGTCAGCTCAGCCTAACTCTTAGCACAGGCACAGGCTGATACAGAAGTAAAAAAAGACTTTTCCCATTTAAGGCAAATTTCATTCTCCTCTGATCAGCAGCGAAGGGAGCAGTTAGTGTTCAACAGACCTTTGAGTTTTAGAGGTAAAGACCTTGCTCTGGCCTTATGCAGCTTATCTTGGATTCCATATATTAGGACTTAAAAGCCCATTAATCCTAACTGAACGTGCTTTCCTAGAAAGTTTGAAATAAAAAAGCAGGATAACTGCTGAACAAAACAGAGGGCACAGGCTTCTTACCTGATATTCCCCCTGACATTTCAGCATCCAGCCTCCCTCAAACCATGTAGCTGCAGCAGCAGAGATAGGGAGATATGGAGTGACTGAGTCACCTCTGACATTTATTTTGAGTCATGAAAATAATATTATGCATTTACAGTGCAGTAATTTTTCGAATTGAATTTATTCCTGTGGACTTCTCCAGCTTTCTTCTTATCAGGTGATAAGACTGAGTTTTGTTTACATTTATTTTCCAGCCATGCTTCAGAACTACTTGAAAGTTTCCCATTCAGGGGGAAGAGTTTTGTTAGGGCACATGGACCAGGCAATCTCTCCATGCCAGTGAACTGCAGGAAAGCCAGCACAAGGTTCCAGTCACTGCTGCTCTGGCCTAGCAGTCCATCACTGAAGAAAGCAAACCTTGTCAATGCATTAAATTTCACTTAGTACTGGAATAAGTGAGTATATACTATGTGACAAAATATCAACCCACTAATAAAAAATAAATAATTTTGTTTTAAATTCTTTCAACTTCTCAGTAGGTTTACACACTGAGTCATTTTCTTCTGTTAATCCAACAGCCACTACCAGCAGTAGGCAACTGATTTCTTCAGCTAGAGTTTTCCTATAACTACTCTGAATTAATTCTGCTCGTCAATTTACAAAAAAAGAAATCCAAATACACATAAAGATGTCCCAATGATATGAAGATTTGCACAAAAACTTGAGCAACACAAAACTCATTCTGCAGTATATAGAACCTAGTATAATGCAATCACAATATTTACAAGAATTGTGATTTCAGATGCAAAGAAGCTGTGGAAGTCTTATTAGAGACTCACTGCAGTTTTCTAGTATCTCCCTTTTAATTAACTTTCACTGCATCTCTCAAGTCTTAGACCAAGAGTTGTGATATTGAATTATTTTTAGAGCTCTTTCTCAAGAATTTCATCCATTTTTTCTTCCATTACCGTTTTCTGTGTCAGATTCTAATTTTTGGATGTAAATCTGCAGCAAACCTTATACCATCTCCTGTAGCAGCTGTGTCTATGACAAAAGGTAAAAAACCAGATGTTGATATAGCATTATGCTACTCACTCTAGCATATGTAAAACTTGTACTAAATGAGGCAAATTATCTACTGTTTGGGCTAATTTTTTAGAAATGTTTTGGTGTCTTGATGTTAAAGTTCAAGAAACTAATAATTGAAAAATCAGTATATTTCTAGAAAATATCTATCACCTGAAAAACTTTTAATGGCTTGCTTGAACCAAAATTCTTATGATTTATGGATTTAAAATGAATTATTCTTAAATAAAAATGTTTTTGAGAGTCAAGGTGAAGATTTCTGTTTATTACTGTTTTAATATATCAGCTGTATGTCTCAAATCACAGCTGATGAAAAAGTCCACCCAGGTGCCATAACAAAAGAGCAGAAAGCACCCCATGACTACTCTTCCTCTTGGCTAGTTTTGCAGGTAAACTTCTGTTGTCCTTCCTTTGAAGTGTATGTGCAACCAGATTGGGGTTAAATTTCCAATTTATAAGCTATTCTTTGTCAAATGTTTATAGGTCTTGTACATACTCACTCTTACAGTACACCCTTTGACAAAACACACTACAGACACGCTTTCAGCAGATGGAGTAGATGAGCAGACAGAACAGCCAAGGGGCCACAGGGTCTCTAATATCCTCTGAGATCTCTTTAAATGAGCCTTTGACAATTTCTTTACATGTGAAATGAGAACCCTTAGTGCTTGTCCTGCACAGCTCTACTACAACTGTGAATGTTGGATTACTCATATGGCTTTTCTGCTTGTCTTTCTATGAAAATTTTCTCATTTGAACATCCTTGAGCATATGGGTCTAAATCTGACTCCATTTACTCAAATTGTATCTGTGTTTCACATACAATAAAAAAGAATTATTGAGACAGTCAGTCAGAAGATACTTAAGGCCTAATCTAGGGGGAAAACAGTAGCTATGATGTAAAAAGATGGGTGTTCTTTGCTACTTGTAACTTTGCCACAATGTGGAAAAGGAAGAACAAATTCCTTTTATGTCTGGTGGAAGAGTAAGACAGATGTTGTAGAATAGGAATTAGGGAACTCATCTAAAAGAAATTACTTTTGAAACATTATTCTTGTCATAAGGTTTGAGATTATTTAGTGTGGAAATCAGAACTTCTTCATAAAAAGATTATATCCAAAGATTTATCTATATAAATAGATATATAGAGTTAACTAAATACCACACAAAAAACCATCCAGAAGTCCCTTTTTTTTTTTTTTTTTTTTTTTTTTTTTAACTGTGTAAATCTTGTGCTGCAGAACCATGCAGCTTTCAAAAATGGGGTGAAGCTTGTTCTTCACTATAGCCAAGTGCCCAGAA
The DNA here is from genome assembly GCF_029582105.1 of Oenanthe melanoleuca. Classification (NCBI taxonomy): domain Eukaryota; kingdom Metazoa; phylum Chordata; class Aves; order Passeriformes; family Muscicapidae; genus Oenanthe; species Oenanthe melanoleuca. Next base: position 137,662,072 of record NC_079335.1, read on the forward strand.
TATTTTGGCCAAATGCTGTTTGTATTTTGAGTTTCTCAAGCTAAAGAGAAAATTAACCTGGAGAGTGCATTTTAATTTTCTATCCATAAAGATTGTGGTTTTTTGTTGTGGTATTTCAGAGTACTGAAGACCCTCTGAAAGGGTGAATGAATATCACACAGTCTGAGCTGGAGACATGTAACTCACTGGGTTAGCACCTGGAGGTCAGGCACAACATGCTAGACAATAATCCTACCCTATCTGTGAGCCAACTACTTTTAAAATAAAAACTTTCATCTTCCTCACTGATTCCTCCATGTGGTCTGTTGCAAAGTGCTTCATCTCATACACGTTCTGTGCACCTTCCAAAGTGGCTCTGCCTTGTTCTTGGGCTGAATTTGTTGATATCCAACAAGTTTTCTTATCTGCTTGTTTGTTATGGTTTGTTTGGGTTTGTTTGGTTTGTTTCCCTGCTTCTGCCACCTGTATTGTCTCAAATACCTTCTCAGTCACTCAGAGGCACTCAAAATGTAAATATAATACAAGGTCTTCATAATGCAATTTTTACCTGTGGTTTGGGGATCATTGGGCAAAACAAACAAACAAACAAATAAACAGACACCCCCACTGTCCTGATAATGAAATTATATTATCTCCTTTTACACAAAACTATGAAAGTCTGAGTTCTATGGCTCTGATGATGATCCATAATAGCCACTGAACACTCCAGGCTCCTGGTAAAGTTACAATCACAGGGCTGCACCCTCTCTTTAAAGTACTTTTATCAAATTGTACTTTTCCTAAATCCTTTTGATTAGATTGGAGCACAAATGTCAAAAATCTGATATTTTCTATTGAATTATGTGAACATAACCAGTTCCTTAATTTATGTTGTTAAACATTTTGTGAGGAAATTGCCTATTGTGTTTTGCTGTGGTTTTCATTAATATAATGTAACTCAGCTTTCTCTAAGATTAAAATCAAAGATTAATAACTTTGTGCTCAGCTAGACCATGCCATTTGCTAATTCATCTGAGATCAATAATGCCTGAATGAATAATTTAGCAAACCACTGTGCATCCTTTTCAGCTGCTTTATTTTCTTCCACAAATTACACTTATTTGCAAAAATATACAGCATTTAGAGAGGTAGGGAAAAGAAAGACTTTCTTTCTTTTTTTTTTTTTTTTTTTTTTTTTTTTTTTTTTTTCTTATTAAGCAGAAAATTAATTTGTGTTTTTCAATTCTGAATACTTGACAACAAAAAAGTCTCAATATTGGCTGTTATTAAAGCACTCTTTGGACCTTCTTTTTACTTTTCTTTCTTGATGATTGCTTCTATGATGCTCATTGGAGTCCTGTGCAAATAAATAAATATGAGCAGAAAATGTAGTGTTGAAAAACAATGTTTCATATGTGCATGGTAAGTGTAACACCAGTGTAACAGTTGTCAGACAGGTTGAACTTTTGTAGCAAGTCCAAAATGCCTGAAAGAAATTGAACACATGCAAAACACAGTTGGGACAGTGACCTAAATTACCAGGCACATTCCCAGGTCATTCCAGGTATTTGGGTGTGATTCCTCTGTTCAGAATCATTTAAGACTGAAAAAAATCAAATTGTGGGATCAAATAGGAAAGATCTCTCCAGTGAAATCTTTTTCTCACAAAGGGATTAATTCACTTTTAAGATTCTAGCTACGGAGATATGGATAAGGAATTTTTTTAAACTCTGGAGTGGACTGGAATTATATTACCATAATTATTTTTCTATGTTTTTTCTAATAATTAGTATGTGGGCCAAAAAGGTGGGGTGAGGTGTAGAAAAGGCAAAAAAGTGCTATGAATTTTGGAAAGAGCTTCAGGTAAGGAATGAATGAATGGATGCATGGAGACATTAATTCACACAGAATTTTAGCTGCTTTTTTTTCTGGGACAGATATCTCAGAAGCTTTACTGTATAAATGATTTAAGAAGACTCCTTCTGCTAATGTCACTTCTTCACTGCTTGCTTTGCAGTTATTTTGATGACTTCTTAAGGATAAACTTTCAGATTCACGAGATAATGCAAGTCTTGCAGCTTTCATCCTCACTTTGAAGAAGATATATCTTCTCATGCTTATGGCTGCAGATAATAAGTAGAAAGCTATTCTGTGCATTTCTTTGATGTACAGAACCTAAACATCTCTTTTTTATTGCCACATTTTTAAGAGAAATCCTTTGGGAAATGCAGAAAAGTGATATATTAGGATTGCCATATGGGATATTTAACAAAAAAAAACCAAACAAACAAAAACAACCAAACCAAACAAAAAACAAACAAAACCACCAAAAAACAAACAAACAAACAAACAACAACAGAAAAAAACAAACAAAAACCACACCACCACAAGAGAGATTTGTGTCTCTCTGGACCTGAATGCTGGACAATTCTGCCTTAGGTTATTACCCGTAGGCAAATTAAGTGAGTCCATCACATAGTGTAATTAGGTTAACATATCCTCTGATCTATTGGATTGACTGCTTGAAGTGATGTATCATTTTTTTCCTCCTTTATAAAAAGCAAAATCAGACTGAGGATGGAACACTTCACTCTGGCAGTAGTATCTGGCACCACTGTGTCCCTTCTGGATCTAGACCATGGATATGTGAAGGACAGAATCAATGGAGAATACATGCCCTACATTGATGTGAACAGCTTTTACAGTATTTGCAATTTATAAAATATTAGAATCTGAAAGCTTTGCCTTTTCACAGATGGCTAAAAAAAAGGATGAACTTGGATCTAGTATCCAATGTTAATGTTATACTTTGTCTTTATTAAGTGGAAGGTTATTGATTTGAATAATTGCACTGCATGACATGTCATTACCATGTGTCAGTGAATTAATGCAAATAAAATACCTAGAAGAGAAAATTAGTTTGGCAATACTGCTGATAGTCATAACGATGTATTGATTACCTATTAACACAATAAGATATGTAGTTATATCCAGTATATTAATTCTACATTGATATCCATAAATATTTTTAATATTGTGTCTAATTATCCAATTATACTTTCTGTTTGGAATCAGACTACAAAGAATTTTCACCAGTGGAGAAATGTGTATGGTCTCTCTTTTTTACACATCAGTGCATTTGTTTTCTTTTGAATTCAGAAATGTCTGAGCTAAGGTGTCCCTGTAGCTGACCCTACTGCTACTTGCTGAGCAGAGATTGTACCTACAAGGAAAATTTGCCTTGAGCTCTTTATGATCGTAATGCAACTGAACTGTGTTTCTGGAAAATTATGTGTAAGCAACTTCATTTTAAACTCTGCATTACCCTTTTTGTGTCTGTGACATCCTGTCTTCTTTGCCTTTATTTATCCATGCTAGTTATTCTCAGATGCATACCTGAAAACACATTTCTTTTGAAAACTGATGTCTGTTGTGAAATAATGACAAAAAAAGCCCACAACATGTCTGTGGTGGAGATTTTGAGCCAGTCACTATGCAGCATTTCTTCAGAGATCTACAGACATAATTGCACAAAATTCAACACTGGACAGTGCAATTTGGAGGCATTTTAATGTCTCACATGATTTAAGATTTTTGGTGCCAGATTGTTTTCTGTGTGAGGAATTTCCCCCCCACTGGCAGCACTGTCAACAGCCCTATTTGTCAGCCTGACTGAGGTATTTGCAAATTATTTTAGATTTGCACATTAACATGATGCAGAATAACCTTTTACATCCAGTATCAAGAGATACATTCTAAACATAAACATCTAATAAATTCATCAAGGCACTTCTTATGCAGCCCTTGGCAATACAGGTGATGCCAGATAGAACAGTTCCAGTGGGGTAGCTGTAATCTTTTCATCTCTGGTTTAAAAGCCTCTATTTCTACTGCCTGCAAATGTCAGATAATAACTAATACATACAGATAGATTGATTTAGGCAGACATCATAAGTGTCTTGTTTAGTTACAAAGAAAATCAGGAATCTCTGGGGAAAAGCTCTCACAGCTAGTACTAAAACAATAGACCTGAATGATTATTGTGAAAAGATTCTCACATTTTTGATAAACAAGATAGCTTGGATAACAGAAATTGTTTTTCTGTGCAACATCAAGCTAAGAATAAAGCTAATTTACTTTGCTTCTTGTCAAGATATAAGGTGTATATCAAATTTTTTGGTATCCTAGATTACCATTTAGCCTTCTCCCATGAAGCCAAGTAGGTCATCCCTGCATTGAACTGAAACTTCTTCAGTATAGACACAACTCAGGCAAGGAAATTCTTCCTATAATTGCAGCTTGCTTTTTTTTTTTCTTCTACTCCATTTTTATTAGTTGATTTAGAAAAATCTCGTTTGTTTCTTCGACATCCTCATATCCTAAGACTAACATATGGAATGGTTAAGTGACTATAGCAAATTTACTTATGGATTACTATATCTATGGTAAGAACAAATTTATCTCTGTGTGGTAAAAAGTACTAGTTTACTTTTCTGTTAATTATTTTAAAAGAAGCAGAGGGAGGATCTCAGTAACACTTGATATGCTTTAACTGTCTAGTATATGTATTCCATGACAGTTTAGCAACACCTGGAAGCACAGAGTTAAGATGTTAAGATGTGTTCTGAATACAACTTCAAGGTCTCAATCACTATATTTTGGGTGCAATATTACTTAGAAGGAAACTATTACCAAAGGAAAGCTGCATTAATTTGCAGTTCAAACCTGAGAAGTGAGTACAAGTTCACTGTAACTGGTAACCTAAAACAATGAATGTCAGTAAACCCAGTATGACAGACAGACAAATGGGATAAATTTCAATTAAACTGATTTTAACTCTCCAAAGATCAAATATTTATCCTAAATTGCTTCATGCTTAATAGAGACAGTTAGGGAGCCCAGGAAATGCAATGTAGATGAGAATGGTACCTGAGAGACCAAAGTATGACATTTAAGGTAGGTAGAACATATAATCTTGTCAAAGTGCCTGTGGAAGTATTCAGTGTCTGTGGAAACTGGATATGAACATAATTCAGTCACTTAAACATTGGTGACTAGTGCTTTTCAAGGAATCCTTATCAGGTTGACATTTTGTCACAGGATTTGTGAGTAATCCAGCAGCAGAAAATCTGACAGGAGACCTGAGAGTATCTCAGATGTTAGCAGTTGCAAATAATTGACAAAGTGAATCAAGACATGAACTCAAAAATACCCCAAGAAATTAGAAAAATAGTCCTTAAAGACTAAAACAGTTTGAAATTATTAAAAATCTCAACCCTCAGGTATGAGTTTTGGGGTGGGCGCTGTTAACATCTTTGTCAGTGACACTTTCAACAATTTGCTGACAACACCAAGCACCTGGAAGGTGGTCCCACATCCAGAGGGACCTTGTGAGGCTGGAGAGGTGGGCACAGGGAATGATTAAGAGCAGCCCTGAGTGGAGGAATTTGGTGTGTTGGTTGTCAAGGAGCTCTACATGGCACAGCAAATATACTCAAAGACCAGAAAACCAAATGTGACCTGGGCAGCATTAAAAGAAACATGATCAGCAGGGTCTGATATTGAAACAAGGTGATCTTTAAGGACCCTTTCAACCCAAAACAGTCTACAATTCATTAAAAAATAATAATACAGTACCAGAGCTATGCCACCATTATATGTGATAAACTAAAGTGAACATAAGTCTGGGAGTCAGAATAAGAAAGAGTTATACATTACAGATCAGATACTTTAGAATAAATAATGACCAGACAAGCCAAATGGTCACTCTCTTGCAGATTTTTCTGTAGTGTGTTTGTAAAGGTCTCATGATGGTTTATGCACTTCAGGACTCAGCTTCACTGGTGAGTTCCATTGAGGAGATCCGGGCAAATAATTGTACAGATGGAAATTTCTTAGTATTGTGACAAATCCAGCACATTCAAAATGTGGTTTTGTCTTTCCCTCTTACATACATCTTCTCTCCTTTTTCTCACCTTTTTGTTTCTTTTATACTCCAACTATGGTCCAACATTTCCCCTCCACCTCCAGATCCAGAAAAAAGGGAAGATATAGAGAGGATATCTTATCTCTAATTAGGAAGATGAGCTAGGATTCTGCTCAGGTCTAGACATAAAGTTTTTGAGCAGCCCAAGCTCCCTGTAATTAAATTACAAAATTTCTTTGACTGTATGTCGTAATGAATTCTGTGATTGCTCAAAAAGAACTTCGATTTCAACAACTGTAAATATAAATTTAATATAAATAACTGTAAATATAAATTTATCACAAGTGCAGGAACATCTTCAACAATATGACAAATATTTCAGATGTTGATTATAAACAGTAGTGTTATAGGAAATATTTGGAAGTAAAATTATGTATTTTTGGAGAAGCTTCTGACTTACTAGTAAAAAATTCTGCACTGATTGGGGAAGTGGATTTTGAATGAAGATTTTGCAGAGAATTATACTAGGATGAAGAAGCAGCAAACCTATTTAGGACTCTACATGCCTATTCTTACTATTTCCTGGAGATGCAGGCCATTAAGGATTATGCAGAGCATTATAGTTAATTCAACTATTGAATTAATAGATTTTGGAGACTCTAAACTCTCCAAGATACAGGTCCTAAATTCCTTGAGGAGGTGAAGGAGCTGCACTGCTTAGTCATTTAAAATATATTGCCTATGACTGTCAAATATACTTTGTATTTCTACTGCTTTTCAAAAGGACAACATTTGATGGCCTTTTTAATAAGGAATAAACTCAGGCAATACTCAGTCAAAACTTCAGATTATACCAGCTAGTAGAGGAATTCAGACATCTCTCAGTCTCACTGGGGAATTGACTTTTTCTTGCTAATTGCTTTGGTCTCCTTGATATGGCTCCTGCTGCGCTGCTTATAAGCCTGACTGATATCCTAGAAATGCCTTCTAAATGACTTCCTTATCAGTGACAAATTCTTTTAGCTCCCTAGAGGAACAAGGAAGAGAGTTGTTTCATGAGATTACTACTGCCTTTCCAAAAATTTACACACCAACCCACCAAAATGCAGATATTATGGCAGTCTTATTTTGATATTGTTTTCCATAATGAAAATTGTTTATTGTGGATTCAACACTGAGTCTTACTCAGACTTCTTTGAGAAATGTCAGGGGTGAAAAATGATGCAAAAAATGGCTGTATGATATTGTTGATGTATTTTTTCATTTTTTTCCTTTTTTAAGGAAATGGGTTGGGAAAAAAGTTGAAAAGAAAGGCAAAATGGAAACATGCAGTGAGAGAATGAACACTCAGAAGGAAATTGCAGCTCTTCTTCTGTAACCACCCATTTCTCCCTTCATAGTATATCCCATCATCTTCATTCTGCTGGTTCTTAAAACTGTTTAAAATATCATTCCTGTCTTTCATTCACAGTTGTTTGCTTCCTGTGTGCTTTTGGCTCTCTGTGTCCTGGATTTAATCAAGAAAACCTGTGCAATCTACCAGATGATCATGGTGTAACATTATGTTTTTCTCCATTTTTTTGCCATAGGAACATCCAAGTTTGAATTCTCTATAAATCATAATGGAGTTCCAGCTTTGGAATAATAGATTATAAATAGATTTTAGTGACAGTGCAAAATATGTCTGTCTTGGTTGTTAAATACTGGCTGTCCGAAAAGAAAACTTGGGGTTGTATTGGCAGATCAGAAAATGAAGTTTTTAACTGTACTCAAAGTAGGCACAATGTGATTTATGATTCCTTTGATAATCACCTGTGAGGAAGGAAACTTGATATGTGTCAGTGATGTCTGGTGGCTACAAGTCACTTTAGAACAGAATAGAGGTTTTCAGTGACTTAGTTTTGCTGCTGAACTCAAAGGGAGCACTGTGATAGTCATTGGAAACCGTGACAAGAACTTAAGACTGGAAAGGATTTACCAAAGCTTCAAGCTATGCCTCCTTCATATCTGTATGAAATACAGTTCTTTTCACAAACTCCAGCACTATCCAGTTTAACATTTTTGGCTACACAGAGGGATATTTCTTTCCACTTGCAGCATAAATATTTCCATGACAAATGTGTTCTTTAGTGGGTTTATGCCAATATTTTTTCTTAGCTCAGGTTGTTCTCTCCCATCTCTGTTCTTACTTCCTCGAATGAATCACCAAACAGTTTTAGCTTCAATCTCCAGCTGTTCCAGTTTAACCTGAAGGGAGAATCCCTTGTAGCTCTTACTGATAAGAAACCATTTTAAAAAGTGAGCAGTTCTGATTATCTTCAGCAGAGGTCAGTGGTGCAGTTTATTATGATTTTAGTTGTCCCAAAAGTTCATTGAGACCAAGCTTCTCAAAACTGGTTATCTAAACCAGGTGGCCTAAGGCTCATAATCACTTGTCTTTGAGTTGTCAGAGATGAATAGCCACAAATTCATCATGCCAGGTTTACTGATATAATCAGTCCTCTTTAATAACAAGATTTGGGAAGGGTTAGTTACCAATAAACAGTGGAAAATTCTTTCATGTTCTGTTCCTAAGGCATGTACCCAAGTTTCCAGACTCTCACTGGACAAGATACTTACTATTCACTTTCTCTGTGTTTATAAATCTGCAAGGTTCAACTGTATGGAGTGTTAATCTGTATTATGAGGTTTCTTTAATCCATCTCTTCTCAGTGAATGCAAGCTTGACTTTTGTATAGGTTAGATTTAGTTTTGGTCCTGATGGTGTGCTGGAGAGTAATGTCTACTGGATCACTTCTTTCTGAATAAGAGCATGAGCGCTGGGCAGAATAGATGCCAGGTGCTTCACCCAGGTGAAGAGAAAAGAGATTTTAGGAAGACCAAACCCTTTCAGCCTAAAGCACAAGTCCAAAGCTGAGTGTTACAAAGTCTTCCTCCTCTGCTCTTGTCTCATTGAATTATATTTTCATTTTCAGTTTCTGTGAAGACTTCAATGGACAGCTTTAGATAAAACAGGCAACTACCTGCATAATACATCAACAAAAAAAAAAAATTATTAGAACTGCAGTTTATAGCCTGATCCTAAGATAAAGCATGGAGAGATGTAAATATAAAAACAGTTGAGATCATCTCTTTCCCCTGAGCAAGGGATCAGAAAATGCAGGTCAACTTTTCTGTGCAGCCTTGAGGGAAGATATTGGGCTGGAGGCCCCATGCAGAGCAGTGCCCAGCTGCTCTGGGATGGATTGTGGTGGGCCACTTGCTGTTCTCTTATGCTGCCTCAGGACCCTTTTGGGCAATGTGAGTCTTTTATGCTTGCAAAGCACAGACAGAGCAGCCAAGCTACGTGAGTCCAACAGAGAATAATAATGTGTTTATACAGCACATGACAGAAAATCACAAGTGCCAGAATAACTGGTTCAGAACCCAGGTTGCCTTCTGCACTTGGGTTATTAATTTGGGTTCATCTGTCTATTTTACATTTCTGAAATAACTGCTGCATGATAACGGTCCAACACTTTTTAATTTTTGCACCAGTCCAAACAAGGACTGAATTTGTCCCATAAACCCATTAAACCAGAACTCACCAAAGAAAATCCTTAATAACTGGATTGAGGACACTGAGCTGGCTCAAGTGTTCCAGTGGTATAAAAGAGCAGTGTATAAGCTTTGCTACAAAATATGCTGGTTTTATCTGGAAATGTTCATCAGCAAGCACCTCTAGCCCTAGCAAGGGATGCAGATATTGCTGACTATGTTTTACAGGAGGGAAAAAATTGTTTTGTCAAAGTCAAGAAGCAAGCCTGTGGTATAAATTGGACAATTTGTAGATGTGACTCATCAGTCCACAGTTCTGCCATATACAATGTTCTGTAGGCTATGCCAGCTCTGCAAACTAGCTCTTAGAGTAGAAAACAATGACTGCAAGCAGCACAGCCAGCAGTTTTTAGGAGAAAAATCTAAATAAAATATATTATGGTAATAAAACAAATTAGCAGCTGTTATCCTGAGGCAACAGCAATGAAGCTCTCACAAAACAGGCCTTTATTAGAAGCAGTAACAGTAATAATAAGTTCAAGTTTAACTAAGTGAGCCATTAAAAGTGTAATGCTGAAATGAACTGAACCAAATGACAAAGTAAAACATGCCTGGGGCATTGAACAGGTTTTTAATTTGTTTAACTTCCATCTCTCTGGTGTCTGGCTCTAAAAAATGATGTGACAAAAGACTCCTCATGACATTCTAGTCTGAACACTAAATATATTAATAAAAGCAGCAGCAACAATAGTACATGCAGCCTACTCATCTCCCACAGTGCTAACATCACTGGCTGTCTGTGGTTTGTGCTCTGTTTTTCCATTATTGAGGGAAGACCCTAACCCCTCCATCCCTCAGGAGAGTGTTTCCATGCAGGCATAGAGACCTTCACACAGCAAAGATCTATCAAACCCCATATTCTGCCACAGTCTGTCATGTGAGAGGATGCTAACCTCAAATTTATCAGAGAAATCACATCAGAAATTTCTTGTTCCAGCTCTTTTTTTCAATGTACATGTTCTAGGGGGGGATACTCCAGTGTGGGCTGCTGTGAGGGTGTCACCACCTGCAGGCACATCCAGGCAGGCCTGGCATCTCCTGGACGTGGTATAGCCTTATGTCATTCTGAGCAGCCCTGGGATATGCTCAGAAATTGTGACTGCAAAATTAGAATAGAAAAGAACATCAAATTACATTACAGACACATTTTCCAAACTTCTCTAGACCACAGTATCCTGTAGAAATTTTATTCTAGCTCCCTCTAAGACAAAATGGTAGTTGCTCTGCAGTATAGTCATGACAGAACTTGTTTCATTCATATTTGCATCTCTGACTTTAATTTGACTGGGTTTATCTGCTATAATCCTGTTTTGCTTTTGCAAAAATATAATTTCTGGTTTCCCAAATTATTAATGAAAATAGTACCAGAGAAATAAAGGTAACTATGGTTTTCATATAGCGTTTGTAAAAGTACTTTAAATATTGTAAATAGCTATTTCCATCAGCAGGCATGCTGGAGAAAGTTAACTAGAAAAAAAAAGCCATAATGACTTTCAAGGATTTGCTGAAGGCAAAAAATTGCATTTTATAAATCAAATTCCATAAAAATGCTGACTTAGTTTCAAAATCATTTTCTCTACTTATCTTCTGAGTCTCTCCTTGCTGTGCTAGAAATTGTACAGTGAGCTTTATGTGAACTGTGAAAATGGATTTGTGATTTTTAAGCTAGCAAATCTAAACCAAAATAGTAGTTGCCATTTAAAAAAACCAAAAAACCAAAACAAAATCCCCTGCATTAACAGCTTCTGATGTTAAAAACAACAAATTTGACTAGTCAAAATCTTATTATTACAAACATCATTACACAATGTAGACTCTTGTATTTTTTACTTGATTTATGAGTCAGAGAAATAGTTTCCCCTTGCAAAGAACTGCATGCTAGTCTAAATGTAAATAACTTCAATGAAATCATTTGTGCCTAGAATACCAGCAGTTAGAAGAAAAAAAAAAAAGGAGAACTGATTGGTTTATTATGACAACTTCATAGTATGAGCTGTTGCAGTCTTTAAAAGGGGGCAGGATCAGCTGTAGAGTGTGTGATCCAGCTCTGCATTGCAGTGGCAGGTCAGGACTCATTGGGAAAAACATGGAAAAGGGGCAACAGCTCTTTACCTCCTGGGCTCTGGCAACCTGATGTTGAATCCAGAGTGTTTCATGGGTCAAATCCATTATGACAAACTCTATTCTTAAACCATGTATGTTAAGTACCTTTTCCTATAGCAGCTTGGATATTGGCATACATGTTCAGCATTTTCCTGCAGGTATAATCACGATTTCACAGAATTTATGGGGGAAAAATGTGTATTTTCACAGCAGCTGAAAATTAAATTTAATTTCACTTAAAGAAGAAAGATCAAAATCTTATTAGCCTTTTCATCTGCCAGCTAGTTCATTTATATTCATATCTTGCACAAATACTTAGAACTAACTTCAAAAAATTGTAGGCACGTATCTAAACAAGAACTTGTTATGCAAATTTTTAAATTATATTTCCATGTAATTTCTAATGTGTAAAAATGTTCTGAAAAATATAATACATTCCAAATATTTGGTGAATTGTAGTATGCAGAAGAAATGTGCTTTTTACTCTACCATTTTTCCATGTACACAAAGTGGTTGTTCAGGTGTGCTACCATTACCATGACCAAAGGCTTTGTTCACTATGATTAGTGTTAAAAATCCCAAATAACCCATATTCAGAGACTGACAATTTGTGGTGATGCATATAGTGGTCCCTGAAGAAGCAGAAACTGGAGGAGATTCTGTCTTCCAGCTAAAGGACATTTGCACTAAGAAAGATTGGTATTTCTGAAAGCAAGACTCAGTCCTCACAAATTCTTGTCCCGTTAGAAAATTTTCGGTTCTGGTCACAACACTGATTTCTTTGAATATAGAGAAGACACCATGGTTCACAGACTGGTGTTCTCTTGGGTATTTTGCCATCATTTAGGGCACAAAACCTTACTTGGGGGGACATGGGTGGATATTCATAGCTCAGAGTTTGCTGTGTAGGACATTTTTGTTCTGAGTTTCTGATTAACTTGGAATGTCAGAAAGCTCTGTGGTTTCCCTGTGAAAGGGAAACAGGAAAGATTCTTTGTGGGTACAAGTGCATTGGTGAATAAAGGCTCCTCAGCTCATTATCAAGTCTGGTTCCCTCCTGTGTGCACTGAACACAAAATGTTATTTGATTCTCAGCCTCCCTTTTTGTGAAGAATCTGTTAGTTTGGGTACAGTTCACTACAGAAATTGCTCACATGAGGTAGTGTGGAGGAGTCTGCCTCATTTCACTGCATACACCCTTCTCCAGTGTAGTTCAATGCTATCCCAAAATATGTATACTTACAGTTTCAGGTGCTTAAAAGTGAAAAAAAGCCTGTATAGACACAAAATAATTATTCCTTAGGATTGCATAGGCAGCAAATCACATCCAGAGTCAAATATTGTGTGGTGTGGCCTACCTACTCAAGGAAGGTGGATGTGTGTGGATGAAGAGAGAGTACAAGCTATTCTCTCCAAGCTGAGATGGATGAATTTTGCAGTATGGATGTAATATGGGTGATTCTAGAGGTTTTACTTTTGTCTTCTCATTTGGTCATATAGGAAATTAAAATGTCTATCAATTACAAATGGGCCATCTGCAATGTTTTTCTATATCTAATAGAATTCTCTTCAAAGTTTCTTCAAAGGAAGTTGCCATCTGCACAATAATTTTGTTATTGGTGATGTTTTTTGCCTACGTTCCTAAGCTGATGGTACACTTATGCCTCAAGGACTGCTTGTGCTTCTTTTTCTACAAATATTATTTTATATCCTATCTAAAGTAACTATGGATGTTCTCATTATCCTTATAAAGGTTTAATCCTTTTTTAATTCCTGCTAAGCTCTTGGTCTGAATGCTGTATTGTTACAATGGGTTCTAATAACATATTATTGAGCCTTTGACTATTTAAAATCCCTCTTAGCCTACGTTTTCAAAGTACATTTCACCTGCAAATTTTAATGCAGAATTTACTTAAAAAGAAACACCCACTTCTTTGAAAATCATGTTCAGGTAACCTCTTGACTGCTGTCCATTTAGGTAGGCATTTCCTCATTTTTTGAAAAATTAATTTTTTTATTATTATGGGTTATTAAAGGAAAGGCAGGTTTAAAGGTTAAAGTATCACCTTTGAGTTTCCTTGCTGTGCAACTTCTGTGTATGTAATCCTGAGAAAATCACTGAGTTTTGGCCCAGTGACACATCTGTACAAAGGGAATGGTAACATTTTCTGTCTTAAAATGCACTTGGCAATGCCCAGTGTGGTAGCTGGGGTTTCCTCTAGATGTATTAAAAAGACAGTGTCACTGCTTTTTATAAGATATTGCTTTGTTTATATTCATTTTTCCTTTCTTATTTTAATCCTTACATTTTTATTTACAGTTTTTTTTATTTATATGATTCCCTTAGTGAGCATGAAGGATATAGACATATGCTAATCGCTATTATGTAAAACACAGCTACATTAATTAATGAAAAAGTTTCCTTTTGATTCATTATTTCATTTATATATTCATTTCCTGTGTTTCATACAATTATGGTTATGTACCACATCACCTGGTGTGGTGCAGAAATACTGTTGTTTCTAAATGGAAACACTTAGAGTATCAATAAATTAATTTAAATTTTATCTAACTGGATCATTTGGACAGTATATATGTGGGTGCTTCCCAATTGCTGTTATACAAAATGCTGAATCATTACCTTTCATTACTTTGTTTAGTGATAAGAACTGAATGTGGCAATGAATTATTTGTTGAATTTTGTCTGGACATTGACTATATAAGAATTTTTACAAGAGTTGAAATGGTTACACAGAAAAATCACTAATATATTCAAATTCAAAAATAAAGAAATTATCCAGAGGAGATAAACATAATACCTCTCAACGACTTCTCTTGATTTGAACTACAAATCAGATAGTCTAAAAAATACATGAGCAATTTTATGCATGAATTGTATTTTTTTTTTTCGAAGGAACTTTCATAGTGAGGGAAAAAAGGTCTTTGTTCCCCTAGGTAAAGTCAACTAGGGCATTCTTCTCATTTGGCCTTTTCTTAGTTACAGTGATTCAGTGAAATCATTATTTTAAGAAAAAAATCTTATTAAATACTGCATTATATTGCAAGGATGGCTCCTATCTACACCTTTAAGCAGCTTTATTACACTGCTAGTTCTGCTTTGTCAGGATTTCTGTGTTAAACTGTTCATATGACTAATTAAAATGTGATTCTAAATTCTATTTGTTATTGCTTCTATTATCTTTGTTATAACACACCGACATAACATGTTTATGGGTTCTGTGAGCTAATCTAATTTAATATTGTGCTTGTAAGTGAAATGTCCTTAATAGCAATAGCTGCCCTTGGAATACTGATTTGAATATATATGTACAAACACACACATACATAAATAAATGTATATATTAGTCAGACTGCTAGGTTTTACCTACTGTAGCCTTGCTGTTACTCCAGAGAAGCAAATCTTTTCATGGTTGAGGATGTTAATTCGTATTCAATTAAAGGAAAGAGAACTGGGTGCATGATAATCACATCAACACTTTATCAAATTCAAGGACAAAAGTAAAATAAGCACATAAAGAAAATGTAGTTTGATATTTCATATTGCTCAGCTTGTAGATAAGTAGATACGGACTTCCTTTTACCAGGAGAATAGTAAATATATAAATCTGCCACATTTCTTGGTTTCATGGCCTTTAGCATACGGGCTTGGAATCTCCATCACCCTTTATCCTTTCTCCCAGGCAGCACTGGGTTTCCTTGTTATTTTTCCTCTGTTTATATTTCTCCACTCCTTGCAAGTATCATTGGAGCCATGGATCTGAAATCAATGCATACAATTTAAAACAATTTTGTGTTATACAGTCTACTATCACCAAATCATGATCCTTTAACTATTCCTACTCAGATAATCAGAAGCATGGGTTGCTTGCCCAAAGTTGCTTGCAGTTTTGTACACCAGAGAGGAACTCTGGTCTCAAAAGTTGGTTGTCATCAGGTTTTGGCAGCAAAGTTTCTTCTTAATAGCTCAGAGTAATAGAGTTTGTGATTAAAGGTTTTTTGGGAGTTGGCAGAAAAATAGTGCTCATGGAAAGCCTTGTAAGTATATTTTGGGTGCCTAGAAAATTAGTTCTTTTTTTTCACAATATGAACATATTAGAAAGACTGTTTGTTAGATTTAAAGTAGAAAACCCAAATAAACTAATAAATTAGCACAGTGAAAGGTACAGAAAGCTGAGTTTCCACTGAAGTTATGTAATATTTTGGTACATATTACAAGAAAAATCTGTTCAGCACTTATGTTTCTTCATTGAAGTAAAGAAAATCAGCAATTTGAGTACCACTAAAAATCCAGTTATATATATATATATATATATATATAAGTAACATATATTTTCCAACTGCTGCTTTGCTCTATTCCAAGTGTATTATTGCAATTTCTGAGCATCTTGCAGTCATGTTTTGAGTTATGTGTGCAACATCTGACCTTTCCACAGGTAAATTGCAAACCCAGCTCTCTCCAGCCAGAGAACTAGGTGTGCTTTTTAAAACAACAACAATAGCCTTGTAAAGGGCTTCCTAGTTACCAACGTCAATTTTTCAAATTTTCTTGCTCTGAATGAGCAGTTTTTCCCAGGGAATGTCCTAGACACACATTGTCTGTTATGTCATATCCTTCCCTATATTTTCTATTGCTAACACAATTGGCCAGCTTCTTAAACTTGAAGGGGCAGTTAGTGAAAGGTGAATTTCCAGCTCATTGCAAGTGATGAGACCACCTAGAGAATGGCATTGTACTGTATTATACTGGGCTACATTATACTAGACACTATTGAAAAGTAAGTACAAGCATATCCTGCCCCAGGGAATTTCCATGAAACAGGCATGATAGATACAATTAAAGAAAATTACCTTATTTCAAAGATTGGGTCTGTGGTAGGAAGAAAGTAAAATATATTGGACAGAAATTGCAAACTACAAAACTACAAGAAAAGCTTCCCAGTTCAAACTACCCATACTTAGGAAGAGAAATTATGTAATTATATGTGTTTATTCAGTATTTCCTATTCTTGCTTTTATAACAATTTTTGATTTCACCTTTGACAACAGCTTTCAAAATTATATGAATATGAGTGGCTTAATACATATATAGTGATCATAGTGTACAGACATAATAGCTGGAAAGAAAAGCTCAGTAATGCGTTTCAAATATAAATAAAAATGCAAAATTACTGCAATAATTAAAACCAAAACAAAACCAAACACCTAACTGATCTGTAGTATTTTAGTACTTTAAAATCAAGATGCATGAGTATTTCAGAAGATGCTTTCTCTCAAAAGATAAATTATTTTCATGACATGTATTTTTTTACTATTCATTTTCACAGCATAAGCAGGAGTGGAAATGCAAGATCTTCACAGATGTTGGCTGAATAAATAAACTCATAAATGGTTAATTTTGGCTGTCACAGATATGTGGTTAATTACTATAATGAAGAATATTTTTGGAAAAAAAGAAAAAGTTGAATGCTGATATTACCAATTAACACACAAATCTAACAAGCAAAAATCCACAGTTAATAGAACACTACATGGTCCTTGTAATTAAAGTGTGACAGGAGAGTCCAGTGTCACAAAGAAGAGAAATCCTCTAATTAGCCAGGATTTGAAAAGCAAAGACAAAATTGGAAGGTTAAACAGGGAGAAGCCATGTTATAACAATACTGTAAAAAAATGACTTAGACAGTTTCCAGTCACCATACTTATGGATTTGGGATTGTCTCTAGTGAGAATTTTGTGCCAAATCACCTGTCCCAAGTTTATCTGTAGTGGCAACACTAAAAATAACAATGGAAAACAACTTGCTGTCAGACCTGCACAGGTAAAGCCTCCAGAGCTGCTGTTGGGTCTGGCAGGGACAAGGTTCTTTAATCACATTTTTGGTATTTTACATCAGGAAAAGGAAGCAAATCTGCACTAATGGTTTAGGCTTAGTGTAAAAATAATCTTTTTATTGCACCTGTGTCTTGGAGATCACATCACAGCAACTTGATTTCACTCACTAATAAAATCTCATTTTCAAGGCAATGAATTTTGGGGTTCCTTCAACAGACTTTATAAATGAAAGTAGTATTAGAGAAAAAGACACTATTCCAATTTATTCTAATTTCTAATTTAGCTGATGTGTTTCATTAAGATGCATAGACTAACTCCTTAATTTGTAGAAAAAACCTTCAAAAGCTTAGTGTAGTCCACTAATGAATATAGAGTTCATAAAAATGTAAGTCAGAAAAAAATTCTGAAGGTATCTAAAAGCTATTATCAAATATGCCATACAAATAAATTCCATGAAAGAAGTAATATAGAAAAGTTGATGGACAGATGGTTACTGAATTTCTTAATCAGGACCAATTTCCTTTATTTACACACCTGTTTGAACTGGATAATCATATGACATTATATTCTTAAAAATGGATTCTACCATAACAGTGGTAAAATTTAATTTCATGCATAAAAATATTGCATCTGACATGTCCAAGATAAAAATATCTGTGAATGCAGTGGCCCAAGCTTACTGCTTCTGCTCTTGAAATACAGACAACTGTTGCAGTATACACTAAAAAGCAGAATTCTACTATCTTAACATCTGCCTTAGGAAGGGTAACTCTTATCATAGCTCAAGGTTTTAGTTCCAGAGTTTCAGCTGAAATATTCAACTTCATGTATTAAAGAGGCAGAGGAATTTTTTTTCTGTTTTCTTGTAGGAACAAAAGAAATTCAATGGACTATGGAGGAAACTACTCAGACAAGAAAAGGTTTGCAACATCACACTATCCTGCTCTGTGGATATCATTAACTTGTCCTGTATTTGTTGAGCTGTGGTATTTTCATCTGAGAGTCTCTGTGTTTGTAAGGGTCTTTTGTTACAAATGCTTACACAAATTTCTTTGCATTCCAATACATTTTTAATAGAGATTTTTTTCCTGAGCTGAATAAGGCATTCTGTCTCATCCAAATAAAATAGCTGTATCTGAAAGGGAGAATGTTGTTAGCTGTAATAGTATATCTAAGTGGTTTTGAAAAAAGAACTCATTAGTTTTTATCCTGGGCTCATTTTGCACTGAAATATTCATGCAACCTCTGAAAGTGTTGTCAGTAAAACATCTGGCTTGAACACAGAAGTTCACTATAAAGAAGTAGCTGCTATTCCTATGTCCCATATGACTCTTTCCATGCTCAGCTTGGCTGGATTGTACGTTTCCTCTGCTTTTTTTCTGTGACATAGATGTATTGGCAATGATTGTGAGGGTTTGCAGAGCAAAGTGCCTCTTGTAGTGCCACAGACCAACTTGTTTAGGCTGCAGCATGTCTGTAATGCTCAGGCTGATTATCACTTCTAACAAAACAGTCCTCAGTGACTCTCAGCTGCATTTGTATATATTTCAGATGGTGTATGTACTGAAATAAGTAGTAAATAACCTTAAGGAAAATTGTGTTAATTGGTCAGCTACTGCAGTGTCTACCAGGTCCCAGTTACTTGTGTCTGGATTGCCAAAACTTTCCACTCTAATAGAGACTAAATTTGGTGTGAATGCTTTTTGTTGGTTTGGGTGAATTTTTCATTTTTTATCTGTGATTTTAGCATCAAAAAAATTAAATTGATTTAATATATAAATATTTTGTTTCAAGCTGGTCTGACTGAAATCTCTCTCCCTCCTCCTTCTCCTTGTGTTTGTCCTTAATCTTCTCTTGACTAGTTTCTTTTTACTAAGATACAATATTTTGCAATGATAGATGGAAAAATATTTGGGATGTTATACAGTTTCTTGTAAAATATACTTTTTTGTATATTTCCTTTAATCTAACTTTTTTGCTACTGTAAAATTATTGAACACTGAAATACTTAATATTATGTCCCAAACAATAATATACCAAAAATATATCTGACCTTATAAACTTATTTTAAATCTAATTCTTTGCTTCTCATTTCCACCATTTTGACCTACTTAAGTTTTTACCCATGTGTGATATGTGATACCCCATGTCAAGGTGGAATGCTTAAATCTGATCAGAAAGAGTAGCTACTGTAAGCATTCTCCAGTATATTGTTTGTGTGTATATTTATCTATATTATTTGGATGCTGATCTTCAGTACAGGAAGCAAACAATGCATTTTGGTAGCATCAGTTATTATGGAAGCATACAGATATTTTAAATCATCTTGTTGGAATGCAAAATCTTTTCTTCTCCATCTGTATCTCTGTCGTGGACAATCACCTGTGTACAGAGGACATGACATATTCTGTCCAAACAAATTTCTCACAGGAGGACACATTCTTTCAGCTCTCTGAGATTCTCTGATCATATGTAACTTAAAGGGTAATTCCTTGTCCTTTACTGAAAGGATTTTGGCTTTTTATTTTTGTGGACATGTTTCCTGTCCAATGTGGAACATTCCCTTTCTTATTTCCATCATGTGTAAAACAATGACTGAACCAGTCAAACACCTCCAGAGCAAAATTTAGCAATCTAGCCATTGAATAAAATTAAACTGAAGTATTTTCTGAAAAAATCCCACATCTTTTTCCTACAGTTGCCAACACCTCATATCATATATAGCAACAAATAATCTATGTAGTTGTGATTTTCTGCACTAATGAAATAGAAACCACTTATTGTTTTTTCCTTTAGAATTTGTAGACAAAAGAGAAATTGCATTAGGAATATTCAAAAAATGAGAAGTGTTTGAAACAGATTGCTCTGAATTTTAAAAATGTCTCATCATTTGTAAATGCTAAATCCAAGGGGAGAGATACTATTTAGTCTGTATAAAAAATGCACAAATTTGCTTTCAGCTTTTTGTCCACCTTATTTTCTCATAATATTGCAAAATGAGTTATAGATAGCTCTTCATCTGATTTTTTAGACTGAGTGTCAAAAGTTTTCAATTGCCTTTTTCAAAGAGGTTCAGAACTGCAGGACATGGCTCATTTTGCCAGCTCTGAACACAGATAAATATGGATGTGTTCCTAAAGGATGTATATCTTTAAACTATGAAGTTGAAAACATCTTTAAAATTTTTCTAGATATTAGAACTACTTTTGTACAGCATGAAAGGCCTTATCAACTACATTTTTTAAATTTATACTGATTTTATAAAGATGTAAAATTATTTTTTCTTTATTTGGTTGCTTGTTGAAATTCTTTAAGCATTATTAAGATTTTAAACTAGAACAGCCTGCTCCTATATGAGCTGAAATTTGGCATTCAATGAATGGATGAAAGTGTAAAATGCTCAGTGATTTAGGCTTTGGTCATAAATGAAAAAACCCTTATTTAAAACCTTTTGGGGCAAAGCATGAGAAATGAAAAAAGAGTTTAGTTTGGTGGTGCATAGCAGATTGCAGATAACACACTTCACATTTTGTTCCTACAGATGTACTAGTTCTAATTTTATTGGGCCACTTTTTCTAGGGGAAAATGCCACCACCACCAAAAAAACACTAAATCACCTTTCCCCTCTAAAACCCCCCACAAAATATTTTAAAAATCCCAAAGCAAACAATCAAATCTAAAGTGAAATCAACCCTAAATATTTTGGGTGGTTCAGGTTAAAAAACTTTTTTTTGTAATAAAGCTTAACTCACAATGAGAGGTACAAGCAAAGTGCACAAACTTGACATTGGAGAATGATTTAATGATCAATCCTGTGCAATTTGCTCCAATGCTATATAGAAGATATCCCTCCAGTGACAAACATAGAAGTTAACAATATTTTCTAACAGAAGTTAAAATAATATGTTCTTTGTGTGTATTTCAGTTTAGGACACACTTCAGAAATGTGATAAATATTGAATCTAGAGACACATAATCCCATTTAAGCTAATTTCACTTTTTAATATAAAATGCTTTATATGATAATGAAAAAAAATCATATATAATTATAAAAATGATATGTGTTGTATGCAAATATACATATTTAGTGATAAAAAATAATGTTTTAAAATAAATTGCTGATTATGGTGGCTCATCTATCTTTTGTTATTTTTAAGGGAAAAAAAGGCCATATGATATACCAAAGTAAATAGTGTTCTGAGGTAAAGTGTTTTTTTTGACCTTCAACAGCGTTCACTCATCAGACCTGTTTACCTTACCTGTTTTTAACTATCACAAATTATTGGGGTAAAATAATTAGCTAAGCTTCCTTTTCTCTGTTATGTGTGAGAGGTTGAATGGAACAACTTCCTGGATCTGCAACTCCCAGGGAATATCCTGAAATCATGAAGAACTTGTAATGTGCCAACAATCTAACTGACTGCACTTATTGCTGCCATGAGAGATTACCAAATCAGAATGGACACATTAAATACTTCAATTTCAAAATGAGCTTCAAGGGTGTAGCAACATTTGAAGAGTATAAAGAGCACAGTGTCACAGAGAGGAGAAGGAAGAAGGAGCTGAAAACAGCTCAGCAGGGTTATTTCCAACACAAATTTGCACTCTATTTCCAATCCCCACTCTGTCTCCAGCCCCAAGAGTGTTTTCAGTTAAGGTGCACCCTTGTATCCAGAATTTAGCACGGGTACAGACACACATGCAGGATTTATCTGCAGTGTACACTCTGGTTAGGAGCAGGCAGAGAGCTCCTGCTCTAAACTCTCCTCAGCAGTGCATCTCTACCTGTGTAAGACAAGTAGATTTTCTCACCTCTTCTTTCTCACTGGAATTTTATTGCAACTTTTTTTTTAACACATGTTGATTTTGTCTTTTTCTTTCTTGAAAAATTAGGATATACCATCTTAGGAGCATATCTCCTCTTTGGTCTTTCTGTTCAAAATTATAGCCAAGTTTTTGACATTTAGGTCAAACATTTCTTTAAAGGCTTGTTAGGAAGAGGAGATAAATGCATGCCAGAAGTATATATGTTACATTTCAGCTCCTTGTGACAAAAAAAAGGAGGCAGGGAAATAACTTCAGTTCATCTTTTATGTCTTCTAATGCCCCAGGCTAATAAAATCAAATGCTTTCTTTAAAGTATAAAGCTATTTCTTAATTAATGCATTTGCAATGTTTCCAACATCATTAAGAACAGATTTCTAAGTCTGCCCTAAGTCACTGAGCATTTCCTTTATGTGACAAGGAGAATCTGATAGAATAAAATAAATTAATCTATACTATTCAACAACTAATCACACCAAAAATTAAATTGTTAAAGAATTCTCAGTCCTTAGGTACATATTTTCAGCTTTATCCTCAGATATATCAGGCCTGCTAATAGTAACAGTAAATATATGTTCAATTTTGGCTTTGTAAAAGGAACAAACTTTTAAGTGAAGAACAAAGCCATAGGTGTTAATGTTTGATCTTGGCAGGTATAAAGAAGGAATAGCTCACTCTGGCTTATAAAAACACTGGAAATTTTGGCAATGGTAAGAAATATATATTTGGCAGAGGGCAGAACCAGAAGAGAAAATAATTTCACTGCAACATAAGAGGAATTCAGCACTTAGAAAAAACCAAATGCAGATAAGTAATTTGAATTACTTGAGACTGCCCTGACTTTGGGTTAAAGGGCACTCAGAACTGTGAAAATATTCTTGATAAATACATTTGGCAGTATTATCCATGCCTGTTCTTGCTGACATGAATAGACCTTGATGGCTGAATCTCCAACAAACTGTGTGCACCTGCTGCCTTCTCTGCTGGCTGCTCCAGGAGGCCTCTGCCAGTGCTGGAGGTCTTTTTGTGCACAGCAAGCAGGCTTGGCCAGTTGTGAGGCTGGACATCAGAGGAATTCATTTCTCAGACCTTAGGCCATCAAAAGGTTGTTAGATTGCTGTGGCTGGATCACATCCCAGCTAGTTAACCAGAGGAACTGGTGATTCAAAGCCTTACTCAGCAGGATGCTCAAGGACCTCCTGAGCTTCAAGTGTTTGACCAGTGCCACTACTTAAGATGGGAAAGTTATAATCATTAAAACTCGACCTCCCTCAAGGTTTGCTTACTGGGTCCTCAAAGAACAAGGGCTCCTGGTAGTGCTATCAACTGATGGCTCTTACTGGTGCAATTATAATTCCATTTTTCCTGTGCCTTATTTAAAATGCTTGTCATGACTGCCTTTCTTAATCAGTGCTCCCAAAAATGTCACCTCTCCCTGTGCTCAGACCTAAGCAGGAGGGAGGTTCCTGCTGCCACAAGTTTTGCAGCATCTCACAAGTTTTCCTGGTGCCCCTCCTGGTGTCCCCTCTGTCCCAGCCTGTCAAAACTTTTTTTCTTTCCTTTCCTTTCCTTTCCTTTCCTTTCCTTTCCTTTCCTTTCCTTTCCTTTCCTTTCCTTTCCTTTCCTTTCCTTTCCTTTCCTTTCCTTTCCTTTCCTTTCCTTTCCTTTCCTTTCCTTTCCTTTCCTTTCCTTTCCTTTCCTTTCCTTTCCTTTCCTTTCCTTTCCTTTCCTTTCCTTTCCTTTCCTTTCCTTTCCTTTCCTTTCCTTTCCTTTCCTTCCCTTTCCCTTTCCCTTTCCCTTTCCCTTTCCCTTTCCCTTTCCCTTTCCCTTTCCCTTTCCCTTTCCCTTTCCCTTTCCCTTTCCCTTTCCCTTTCCCTTTCCCTTTCCCTTTCCCTTTCCCTTTCCCTTTCCCTTTCCCTTTCCCTTTCCCTTTCCCTTTCCCTTTCCCTTTCCCTTTCCCTTTCCCTTTCCCTTTCCCTTTCCCTTTCCCTTTCCCTTTCCCTTTCCCTTTCCCTTTCCCTTTCCCTTTCCCTTTCCCTTTCCCTTTCCCTTTCCCTTTCCCTTTCCCTTTCCCTTTCCCTTTCCCTTTCCCTTTCCCTTTCCCTTTCCCTTTCCCTTTCCCTTTCCCTTTCCCTTTCCCTTTCCCTTTCCCTTTCCCTTTCCCTTTCCCTTTCCCTTTCCCTTTCCCTTTCCCTTTCCCTTTCCCTTTCCCTTTCCCTTTCCCTTTCCCTTTCCCTTTCCCTTTCCCTTTCCCTTTCCCTTTCCCTTTCCCTTTCCCTTTCCCTTTCCCTTTCCCTTTCCCTTTCCCTTTCCCTTTCCCTTTCCCTTTCCCTTTCCCTTTCCCTTTCCCTTTCCCTTTCCCTTTCCCTTTCCCTTTCCCTTTCCCTTTCCCTTTCCCTTTCCCTTTCCCTTTCCCTTTCCCTTTCCCTTTCCCTTTCCCTTTCCCTTTCCCTTTCCCTTTCCCTTTCCCTGTCCCTGTCCCTGTCCCTGTCCCTGTCCCTTTCTCAATTTCCTGAAAGAAAACAGTGACACAGTGTTTGGGAAGTGAGGGAGAAAGCTGGTGGCAATCTGTGCTGCTGACACAGTGTCACAGTGCAATGAGGCATGTTGTATCATCTCAGTCATGCACCAAGCCTGGGAAGTGCTCTGAAAAATTTAACTTCATGGAAGAGGGTTTTATGTCCTTCTTTTGTTGTTAGGGTTTAGCAATGGGATGCACAAACAAAATAATCTGTGTGGCTTGCCATGCTGTCAGCAGGGGCTCTGATGCACCTCCATGGAGCACAGAATCTCTGAGAGGAGTCAGTAGTTTGGGGCTTGGTCTGTTATGTCTCACACCAAGACAAGTGTTTAATTGTTTTATAGGAGAGCTGTGGATTCTGGCACTACTCCAGTTTTCACATTGCCAGCTGTGTCTTCAGCTTGAGATTTCCTGTGTGCTCCATGTTTGCTTCTAAGTAGCACAATATTCCTTGTAAATTTTTTACCCCAGTTGTATTTTGCCATTTTGAATCTGGAAATGTATGTAACACAACATATTTAATTTAAACTTTTCTTAAACTGGTATTGATCAAAGGTGTTTCAACATGTGCCAGAACTCTACATTCATTACATTATTGATAATATTGGGGGAAATTGGAGGAGCTACAGAAACTTTCCCAACATCATGTTGGTGGAAAAATCATGGAGGGAGAGAATATGGGGATTTTTCATAATTTCCTGTGGCACAGAGACTCTTCACCTTCACAGTCCTTTGAGACCTCATGGATGAGGGCAGGAACAGTGTCCCTGTCCCACATTAGAGGAAAAATTTGTGCCTCACAGGCAAGGCTGTAAGGGGCAATGGGAAGACTCTTTTCAGATATTAGCTATTTGTTTCATCATTCTGTGCTTCAACTTGTCCTCTTGCAAAAACAACAAAAAAAAACCCAAACAAAACCCCTCCAAAAAAAACAAAAAACAAAAACAAAACAAAAAACAAAACAAAACAAAACAAAACAAAACAAACAAACAAACAAACAAAAAAAACCAAAAACACAAAACAACCAAAAAGTCCACAAGATTCAACTCGTGAAAGTTGTAAAGTTTCCTATCTCATTAAAGATCCATGGAATCACCCTTATTTCCCTTTTCTATGCAAGGGAGACACTGCTGATTTTTTCTAAAGTTTTTTGTGCTCTAAAACTCAGTTTGCCTTGTAGTTGTCCAGGTGTAAGATTTCATACAGAGAAACTGCATGAGGCTTTATCCACTAAATGCATAAAATATTTTGAAAACATCAGTGTGAGACACAGTAGAAGTATAAAGGATTAATTATTACAAGGGTAGCTGAAAGAGCAGTTTCAGTTGCTGCAGTTATTAAATAGCTTGAAAAATAAAAAGCATTATGTAGGGGATAGGAACTATTGTCCTTATACTATAGCACTTCAGGCCAGTCAGAAAGATTATTTAAAAATTAGTTTGATCAGCAGTCCAGCCAGGGAGGATGTCAAAGTGCAAAGGATTCCTCCCTCACATGTGGCTCCTTTGAGCTCCACATGCCCAGGAGAAAGTGCCAACTGCTTATGCAGGCACAATTCCATTTGTACAAATTGATTTACACATCTACAGGCAGAAAGAGTGGGTGATTGATGTCCTTTTTCATCAGGGAGCAGCAAGACTAGGCTGGTCCCCACAGGAAGATGATCTGGGAAGGAGGTGACAGCTGAGCACTGCCCTCAGCAAACAGGGATGCTTCACACAGCACCCAGCAGGAGAGCAGAGCACATCCAGCAGCCCTGACTAGACCCAGTGCTGATCCCTGCCTAGCCCACAGTGACAAGGGAGAAGGCTGAGTCAGTAAAGCAAGATCAGCAAAATGCAAGCAACCTCTTTGTCTTCTGTGATTTTGTCAGTGGTCTGCAGTGCCACATCTGAATTTACAGTATAACTTGTGTTTCACATAGGTCAGACAATCATTGCTAGTGCTGGTTTTACCAAACCCCCAGGGCCTCAGTCTTCTGGCAACCAGTATTTTCTGTAATTATAATTTCCAATAATAATGGTAGCAAATCTTAAGAATAAAATTGTGTTAATACAGTTAATACAACCTGTTTCTACCTTCAGGTTGCACAGCTCTTTAGGGGTGTTTTCCATGCACACCCATTAATAACTTGACATTTGACTCACACCTTGTGGCAAGGAGTTATAATTTTTATGCAATTTTCAAAGACCTTCTGTCATTATATAAAAATTGTCTTAAAGTTACTAATACATATAAGATGTGTATTTCTGAATTTCCTTGCATGGATCAGACCTGGAATTCCTATTCCTTGCACTTCCTTTTCCTGTCCAAATGAAAATTTTTATGGAACTGAAACAACCTGATCAGGAGGGATGGAAACTCCCTTATTCTCTTCTCACTTGCAGCCCCATCATGGAAAAGAGAGAGGTGATTTGGAAGGTCCTCAAGCACAAAGAGAGAGGACCCATGTCCTAGAAAGTGTTGCACTGGCTGGTACTCACAGTGCTACCAAATGAAAATTTGAATTTGACCTGCAAATTTGGGTTGTGTTTGTTTCAAGTTTTCACAGCCACAAGCTCTTGTTTCTCTCTGAAAATGTTTGTACTCAAACTGAAGTGGCAATGTCAAAAGGCAAGTTTTAGCATTGAAAACACAAAATCAAATCTTTCTGCTGTGACCAGGAAGCTTTCCCCTCACTTTTAAAGTCATTCTTTGGAAAGAAAGGACCACTGCAATATTTGCAGTTCTCTTGCTTTGTGTGCTCTGTGTGCAATTAAGAAGTTTAACCTGTAATGGCAAGGGAGCAAATACATCTGCTTTACCACTTGACCACTGACAGTTCTGCCTGATTTTGAAATTCAATCTACAAATTAATTTTGCACTTTAACACTTTCAAGTTATTGTTATGAATCTCACTGGTGCTAGAAATACATATTTCAGCAATTTTTAATACTTCTTCATGACTGAATAACTGCTGAAACCTAACTCTCCAAATTTAAAGTTATCTGTGAGATCTTACTGGTCACAAGTGTGTTAATGCAGTAATTGATAACTTCTCAATTGCTTGCTATTATCTTTTTTTGAATTCCAATGGTAATTAAATGAGAGAGGATGTAATTATACCTGCAGCCATTTCCTTTAGTTCAAAGGGAGCCCTAAATGACTATGGAAGCTCCTGTTAAAGCAAAGCTCTGTTCCTACATCTCACATTCTGTGTGTGTAAGAAGCATTTTCTATCTAATTATTCTTCATTTGCAGTTGCTGTCTCCTAATTCTGTAAGGGACTTATGTAACACTGAAAAATAAACTATTCTTCAGCATAGTCCATGGTTAAATCTTGATACAATATTAAAGTTCCATCTGTCTTAGGTATTAAACTTTTGGTAGAATGTACAAAACAATGATATGATTAGTTTTGTGCTTTGAATGAAGAACAGGCAAGTCAGAGTGGGAGAGAGAGTCCAGTTTGTGCTTAGACTGCAAACCTGCAGAACAAGCTAGTCCAAAAAACCAGTAATAGTTTTTTCTTTTAAATATTTCTTTTAAATATTTATTTTCAGAAAAGTGACATTTCTCCAGCTTCTCATTTGCATCTTTTTCCTGCAAAACTCCCCCAGTGGAAAACTTTGCTCCCATTGTGTGTAACAGCACACACACCTCATCAGGCACGCGATGCAACCAAAGAGGATGCATGGATGAGGGCAGAAAACTAAAATGTGTGAGTTGCTAGCAGAGTAGTGATTTTTCTCCATTTGCAGCTATTAAATCTGCATCACAAGATCTCTGCCCCCATCCCCAGGAGCTCATTTCTCTGTTCTGGAGATCCCACCCCTTGCATTTACTTCACAAAATCACAGAATTTTGAGTTGGAAGGGACCCACAGGGATCAATGTTGAATTAATTGTTAGTGCAGCTGCTGTCCAATGGAAAGGTAAAGGCACCTCTGGGGAGGAGAACTGGAAATGGTAATTTATTTTTTGTTTGCTGGGCTTTCTGTATTCACTGTTGGTTGTGTGAACAAGTGAAAATAAGAACTCTGTTGACTTTGGGGCCTGCTTGGGAAATGGACATTCAATTCTAATTTAGTTCCAGAACTGCAAATGTTCTATAGGAATCCATGATTGTGTCAAATAAGGACAATATTTCCATCTTA
The DNA here is from genome assembly GCF_029582105.1 of Oenanthe melanoleuca. NCBI lineage: Eukaryota > Metazoa > Chordata > Aves > Passeriformes > Muscicapidae > Oenanthe > Oenanthe melanoleuca. The sequence continues at coordinate 137,691,010 of NC_079335.1, forward strand.
AAGATTGATAATTATTTAATAAAAGTTTCTAGGGAAAGGAAAAGTGATAAATAGCTTCACTGAGAAATCTGAGGCATATGTATCTAAATCTGTATATTGGCAAGGCCTTTTCCTGATACAAGGAAAAAATAAATCATCCAAAGTTTTGGGTTTGGATCCTGTAGGGAGAGGGGTTGTGGTTATTTTTCTGATTTGGTTTTGTTGTTTGGGATTTTTTTACTTAAAACATTGCAATTAAATAGAGGAAGTTCTATGTGGTGATTTGCTTGTTGGTTTTGTTTTTTGTTTTTTTGTTTTTTTTTTTTTAAATCCAGGTGCAGAAACCACAGCAATTAATATTAATCTGAATTTGATTATTTGGCTCTTCAGCTTTTCATTGGATTATATTGACTTTGTAATTTGATTGCTACACAGATGTAAGCTGTGCTGATTGCATTAAAATATGCAAAGGAAATTAAAAGTATAACCAAGTGATGTTCTGAAAACAGTTCTTCCTTGCTAGCTGTGAAGACTTCCTTTTGGGAAGAGAAAAACAAAGGAAATTAATGAGCACACTATAATGCCAACCACTGAGCTACAAATAATCCATCTACATGGATAATAAGTATTGAGCCTGTAATTCTTTGTTTCTGGACTACTATGTGTTACATAACAAATAAAAACTTAGCAGACATGAGCTCTGTAATAGGCTAAAGTATGATGTTGGAAAGGTGAGATCAGGAAGGGAAATTCAAGCTTCTGCTCCTGCAGTGCTTCTGGAGATCACCTACCCTAAACCTTGGCACAAGCTCTGCTGTGCCATTGCTGGGGCTCAGTCAGCACCTGGATCAACACCAGCTCTCTGATGGCCAGCAGAGGATTCTGTGGCCATCATCTCTCTCAGTCCTCTTTGAACAATATTTGGCTGTGGAGAGCTGAGTAGCAAGAAGGATCTTCCCATTCCTGTTGTGTGGCCACCAAAAGGGGCACTTGCCTCTCCACTGATTGCAGCAGTACCCAAGTGGATTTCTAATACACAAAAATTCTGTGTGTGATGGGACACAAAGTGGCCCAGATGTTACTTCCACAAGTTATTTTGAAACATTTTCTGTTCACATAGCCAAATTTGAGATTAATCTTTTCCAATTTTATATACAGAATGAATTTTCATTCAAACAAATTAATTCTTCATTAATATTTATTTTATCAACTTCAAGGTTATATATTTTCCCCATTCCTTTTCCCACCAACCATTCAAGTGCCCCACAAGAGAGGTAGAAGTAGAAAATACTGTGGAAATTTTAAATTTTCTACTGTGTAATTTCATTATTCTGAAAAATGGAGGGAGAAAAAAACAACAGTAGTAATAATAAGGTTCACTTTAAAATTATTCAGACAACTCCTCTCTGTGACCAAATTTGGAAAAGAAGGTGAAATCTGAGCTGGAAGTTTGAGTCTACTAGTCTCTCATTTAAATACTCCACTGATTTTAGAATGGCTGCTCATGGAGCAATGTTGTATTCCCCATGCTAAATCCCAATCTCAATAAGGAAAAAATCACAAAACACATGAAGATATCCAAGATATATTTCTAGTTTGGAGGCTGATATTTTGGGGTAACCTGAAGCACAGCCCTTCCTCTGCAGCTGGGGGAGTTGCCCTGTCATTCCCACTGCACCCAGATGTGCTCATCCCTTTTTGGGAGAATCAAAAGGAACTGCACAGGCAAACTGGAGTGAATGAGACATCCCTTTACACACAATGAGGACCTCTGAAAATCTGGCAGTAAAACTAACAGCTTTAATGTCCTTTTTTCTGCTCAAGAATTCCCTTTAGAGCATTTTTTTAAGTAACTCAATAAACAAATACATGCCTAGACTTTCTAATTGCTTCTACAAGTTCCTCTGATGTCGAATATTGTATTAAACCATGGTAGCAGGATTTCAGTTACTTATGCAAAAATCACATCTGCAATTGATAGAAATACTTATCAGTGTATTCACTAAAATGAAAAAGCATTGAAGCAAGTAATAACATTTAAAACAAGTAGGAAAGCACAAATGAAAATGAAGCATCTGAATAATTACACAATATGCAGTGCAGAAAAAATGATATCAAAATTCCACTTCTGTTTCAAATCAATAACACTGAAATGTGACAGGAACTTGATGATGGTGTGTAACTAAAAATTTAATCCAGTCAAAATATCTTTGCAACACACTCACAGACAATCAAATCTTTGCAATTGTTTCTTAATGAAAAGCAATTGGTTTCTGGAAATAATTTGCTTATTTTATAGCCACAATCAAAGAACATATGGAACTAGACAAGAGTCTTGTTCCTGAGTTAAACATTTTAATTTACAATGTAAAGAGAAATAGAGTATTGTAGCATTTTATAATCACTTCTTATCAGCTTTAATTTGTGAGTGGATGTGGTGATAAAATCCTAAAGGTTTTTAGCTAAAAGTACAGGAAAAAAGATGATTAAATAATGCAAATAAAGACCATGGAATGGCCAGTGTACAGCAGGATAATGGCAAAACAGGAAGAATAACTATTGAGAATAACCCTGAAAGAAAGATGTTCTTTTCCTAAAACATATTAAAAATGAATGTTGGTGTCCCCTGGTCTGAGAATCCCTGAGAGAAAACCAGAGATGTTGAAATACACTTCTGTGCTGAAGGTTTTGTAGTTCCTGAAAAACATGGAATGTCATCACCTCACACATTATGTCCTAATGTATGAAGCTGTATTTCCCACTGATATCAGTTGTGATTATTTCTGTAAAGTCATTATAAAACCCACTAGGGAAAACTTTGAATTAGTTCACTACAATGTACAAATCCTGACTACTTTATTATCTTGTGTTTTTTCTTTTTTCTTTTTGTTTGTTTTTTAAGTTTGGCTGTTTCCAGGAAGATATGGAAAGAATAAAAGGAAAACTTTTCAGGCAAAGAATCTTTATCTCAGACAGCAGTGGCACAGCATTAAAAGGAGAGCAAATTTAGGCTAGATACAGAGATGCAGCATTTAATTTATGTGAGCACACTGGAAATGAGCTTCTCTAGATAATTTAAAAAAGGAAGATTCACATAAGCCAAAGGATAAGTAGGTTATAAAGATACCATTTGTCTGGTCACAACCCAGATACAGGCACTGCAACTCCCTGCTAAACTCTTGAATGTTTAGCTGGGATTTTTTTGATTTTGGTTGTGTTGGGGCTTTTTGGTTTGTTTTTGCTTTTTGTTTTGTTTTGCTTTGTTTTGTTTCTTAGACCAGATTAAAAATTATGATTGGAAGAAAGACAATGAGTAAACACAATGAATGCATATTTTAGAAGTAACTCTGTTCCAAACCTTTCCCATCAGAAAATAATGGTGACATGTTATTACTGGGGTTTCTGAATGTGTAGAAGGTATGCATAGGAAGCACAGAGGAAGGGATTCCTTGCAAAAGAGTTTTTTTATTATTTCTGGCTGGCTTGTCTTCTTGATTTTTTATCTTTAATTCTCTTTTAAAACCTGACCCTGCATTTATTATTACTTACACTGTCCCTGTTAAGATGAAACACACTCAGATGAAAAAAAAAAAAAAAAAAAAATCCAAAAAGAAATCCTTCAAAGTACTGCACCTTAACTTCAAATCTCACTCCAACTCTCATGGTTTAATTTTTTTTCCTTCTTCATGAAGAATTGTCAAGCACATGACTGGTAGAACCTGGGGTGGGATTTCAGAGTCACATAGTTCCTCACAAGACTGAAATAAAGAATTTTATTCAGGAAAACTCTATATGAGAGACAATTTTACAGTGGCAATGCAAGTAGTATTGACAGACTAGTGTAACCTAACTGCTACTGCAACTGCACATCCCCTGAAGTGTGAAAGTTATCCATAAGCATATATTTATCCTTTTACAGGATGAACTAACACAAATATCTGCAATCTTTGCAAATGACATTGATTTACTTCACTCTTACTCTGGGCTCAGAATGTTAATTTGAAAATTTACTTTCAATCAGTTGGTGCAAGTTAAGTTCTTGGGCATCAAAACTCAATCATATCACTTTTTCCTGAAGGCAACAGTTTCAGAATAAATCCTAAAGCATCTTCCAGGTGACTCAGCTTGAGCCTCTCTGCTACTAAACTGGTTTTGCTTTGGTGTAAGCAAAGCACAAAACGTTCAGAGAGTTCCCTGAAAGCATTCTGTAAAGATCTCTTAAAATGTCTACTGGCTGAACATTCCTCCTCTTCAAAAAAGCTGAATACAGCAACAGGGTGGCAATGTGGTGATTAGTTATACCTTTCTATTTTACAGTAATGATTTATGAAGGGCATTTACTGAACAAGCTCCTTTTGAAGGTTTTGTACATGATTGCAAATGACATGTGTGACGTCCAGCAGTCCTTCCTTTTGCATAATGGTCACAGATTATACTTAGGAAGAGTAACATCGAGGTAAAGTGACAGCTCCAGTCTCTTAATGAGAAGTTTATTAAGAAACTAGGACTGATTATCAGTTGCAAATTAACCATGATGTGAGTAATCAGCAGAAACGTCACATTGGTGCAAGAAGAACGATAAACAGAGGAATGTTCATGCCTATGCTAATCAAAAAGCACCTACAGCTCATTACAGAGTGTCATTTCCAGGAACCTGGGGGGACAGGGTTTGGGAAATGTGTTTTTGGAAACTGTGTTTGGCAATATCACTCTATGTACCTTTAGAATGTATTTAACATGCCAAAGGAATGTGGCTTCTTTTTCCTAAAATAGAGATTCAAGATCTCTATGATAAAGCTAGAATTGCAATAAATAAAATCTTGATTATATTTTTGGACTACTAGACTAGAATATATTTTTCAAACAGTGGGGGGAAAATTGCTTAATTTAAAAACATTATTTTGTCAGTTTTATAAGGCAATTGTAAAATGGATGCAAAATTCAAGCCACGGTAATCGATCTCATCATTTGTTCTGAGAAGGATTATAATATTATTTTTAAGTATAAAGTAGTATAATTAGAATTTACAAACTTCACACTGGGGTTCAAGCCTCAAACCTGCAAGGAAAAGGCTGGTCTAGGAAATAAAGAGCTTGCAATTATGTATCACCCAAAACAGCAACAGATATGAGCATAATAACAACATAGATATTGTTATCTGGATGGCAATGTGCCAGCAGCTGGAATTTTGGCACAGTCATCTTGTTTATTTTCATATTGGTCCTCAGTGCACTTTGTTCTATCGTAGGTAATTTCATTCCTTTGACTCCAGTCCCCCAGCTCATCTCCTTCTGTCTAATATCCTCATTCTCTTTGTCTCTGGCACTGCCCACATCCTCTGAAAACACCAGTGCTATCCCTTGATCCCTTTTTTATCCTTTTGCCAGGTTCATTATTGGAAAAAGGAGCTCAAACTTTCCCCTCCTGGAGGAACTTTTTAATACAGTCCTTTGCCAACATTTCTCCCAGATTTTAGTCATCATTTGATCTGCTGAACAAAACTGCTTGACTAACAAATTTCCCTGAGACACATATCAAATAAATGTTTTGGTGTTTTGTTTGAAGCTTTTGTTTTTGCTTGAGGGGGAAAGGCTGTTTTTTTGTTTTTTTTTGAAGTTTGCTTATGTTAGATCACTTTTATTTAATTACTAATGTATTTAAGATATCAGAATTGTATAGCACAACTTATCTTTGGTAAAACTCTCATAATTTGATCCCATTTTTTGTCTACAGGCATGTATCAATCTTTCCCTCAGTGTTTGTTCCAAACACAAAATCAGATACTGGATCTTGTGTTTTATAATAGAAAATTTTCAGTTAGGTTTTTTCCATATATGTATATATATACTGTGTAATTTGTAAATACTTTTCACTTTGTGTGTTTCTGAGTTTGGTATGGAGTAGCTGACTGTGTCTCCAGTACCTTTATACAAGCCTCTTTGTGCCAGTCATCCAAAATCAAATAACAGATACCCTGAGTATTTCTGTAAGCTTAATATCACTAATTCACCTAATTTTTTTTTTTCAGAGAGCTGAATTCTGAAGACATGTTTCTGCATTGGCCTATTTCAAATGTCATAATTATTTCAAGCCCTGCCTAGGATTTCCATTGCTGTCTTTGTTAAAGGGAAATGAACTTTTCTTCTGAAATGACAGCTGTTTGCTCCACAAAGAAATATCAAAATAATATTTTTTCCCAATTGAGGCCAGATGTTTCTGTAAGACACTTAAAAAATAAATTTTTAATCCATAAAACAATTTGTCCATGCATATTTCATCCCATTCTAGCCACAAATCTGCTCATTTTAATCAGTGTTCATCTGGATGACTCTTAATAGCATTCAACAGACCCAATATGTGACTTGTATGTGGGACAGATCATCCTTAAAAAATAGATGTGAGAGGCTCCAGTGAGTGGAGATCTGACAGGCAGAAAAACATGCAGCTAGCCCTAGGCACTGAATCCAGAAAGATACATCAAATATTTACTATTTGTAGTTCTATGATGTCTCAATAAAGTAACTGCATTTTAATTGTTGCAAGGTTTTCGTTTCACGATCCTCTTTTTCATCAGGAATCAATGTCTCCCCAGCTACACTGACAGCTCTGTGCCAGTGACTCACATCCACACAGCTGGGGAATCAAGAGGGACTTGAGCTGCCTTGATCCAGAGGTCCCAGGAAACAAGAAAACAGAGCAGGGAATTTGGGGCACATAACCCCCAGGGAGCTTGCAGCCTGTGGACAAAGCTGTAAGCAGTGGGGAGCCCAAAAGGGCCAAAGGAGCAAGGAGGCAACAGTACTGGAAATATTGCAGAAGGAATAACTCAGCCAAAGCATTGAGCAGTTTTAGTATGTGTTTCAATGAGAAAAATTCAGCAGTTTAGAAACTGCAATAACAAATTTACAGTGATAATTTGGTCTAACACCGTGTAGAGATTTGTACACCAAAAGACAAGGAGGAATTGGAGCACGGGATTCCTTAAGGCCTTAGAAGGGATATTATTTTCATTGTCCATAACACTGCTACAAGCTGCTGAATGCAGAAGGGAGAAAAACCTTGAATTCTGTCTGATACCCGCACTACCAGAGACTGGTCCAAGCTCAAAGGAGAACCTTTGTGCTCTCCCTCATCCTATGAACATTGCTGGAAGTCAAAGTGCAAGTTAAACTAAACACAACAGCGCTAATGTTAGAAGCCAGAGTTTCCTCCACATCAGCAGGGATAAACACAATTCCTGTTTAACTGGTGGCTCTATGAAGGCAAAATATTTCAAATGACACAGATGCTGATGCCACACCAGGAAGAACTATTAATGTTTTTAGCAAATTCCTTCTAAGCCTTCTAGTATTTTTGCAAACTGACATAATGTGGTAGGCCTACCACAACAAAACAGAATTGTCCTATTCAGTGATCTTAATGAGATGTCAAAGGGTTAATAAGAAAATTAATTTATCCTTTTAAACACAAGAAGTAATTAAAGTGTAAGGGAAATCTGTACCATAATTGAAAATGAGTAACGAGCAAGTAGGATGTGGAGGAAAAATGAGCTTGGTAATTAAGACAGGAAGTTCAGTATAACAAGAAGGAATAATGTATTTGTCACCTATGGCACAATTATATCATGCTGATATTAAGTGGGAAAGCTTAAGCTAAAGCAGAACAATAGAGTTGGTGAATGAGGATGTATTAGATAGTGACACTGCATCCTCAGCTGAGGAAACTACTTCAGGGACCAAGAGTAGGTAGACTTCTGATAACATCAGAGCTTTTAAATTAATGAAACTGGAATGCATTAAAAGGGATTAAATAGTAATTGTATTAGAATTTATATTAAAGATCCTGAAGTTATTAGTTCTTTGAATTTTTAGAAAAAAGGTTCCTGAATTACTCATCAGGAGCATCTCAGCTACTATCTTAATAGGATGGGCCAAAGCTACCCCTGATGTCTTTCCCTCAAAGTCATTAGAGACCCCAATGGTGAATCTGGCTTATTACTTCCTATGCTTCTTGCCTGAATTTTTACTCTGAAAGTCTGAAGCACTGTAAAAACCTTGTATCTCTAGAGGCATCTGTGAGGTTATAGCCACTCAGAAGATGCTAAAACCTTTTGCATGCTTCACTTTCCATGGAAATTGATATCAATGATGCCTAGGTGCAATAAAGACATGAAAGAAATTAATAGGACTGAATTCTAAAGACAATTCTTGTTTTCAAACACCCAATATCATTTACTTTGTTTCTTAGGAAGGTATAGTTAAGTCTTATGCAACAAACCTAGAATTAGATCTGCAAGCACTCTTTTACAGGCAAGATATTGTTAAAAGAATAAAAATGAAGAAGCATACATAAAAGACAAGAGGATGCTGCCAGCCATCAGTTTTCTTGCAAATATGGGAGCTGTTGTCCTTTTGGAGATGAGAGAATGGTAGGTGGCACTGAAGATGAACACTGATAAAGTGTTTGCATATGTACAAGTCCATTCTCCAGGGTTTTTATTTATATATAGACAACCTACAGATGTAATAACCACAGTTTTCAGAGGCTTTGGAAAACAATTTAAACAAAATTTTAAGTTTTTCATCAGGAATTGTAATCCAGATTTAATTATCTACAGAGAACTTTATTTAACCACTTGATCATTTTAGAGCATCTTCCCCTCTATGAAATGTACTAGTGCTGCTTTTCATATCTGCAAATGCTCATCTTGTGCTCTGCACAGCTCTGCTCAAGGAACACATAGTTGAATTGCCTCCAAGTTTACTCATGACATGTATTTTGGCTGGGAAGATCAAACATCACATATCCTAAGAGCTGAGGGGTGATTTAGTCTCCTTGACTCTTCTCTGCCCTTATTCTGAGAGAGGAAAGAATCCCTCATGAAAGAGATGCCCATTCTGCCTTTCAGACACAGACAAGAGTAACAAAATAAGAAATGGACTGCAGCTTCTGTGTTTGGGAGCTAGCAGGGGCACCTAAATTAAACACCTCATGTTTCTAAGGAAAACAGGGGCAGCCTTGCCATTCCCACTGACACTCAGAGAGGACCCTCAGTCACCTTTCACAAGCAGGCACAGACTGTGCTGCTGCTGAAGAACAAAGTGCAGGTACTTGAGGAAGAAAGACTCCGTGAGGATATTGTATTTGGCAGATTTTTTTCCTGAGGATAAAAGCTTGGTATCTTCACAGACCAATTCCATGAAAATTCTTTGTTGGGAATATGTAAAGGATTTCCTAGTCATTTCTCAGTCAACCATCTGACTCTAAAACCAAGCACTGGCATCCCTCAATTTTGTCTCTTGTATTATCCATCTGGCACCTTGTTCTGTTGAATGTAATGAGGAAAATTTTGAACTAGGAAAGGTAAATTTGACACAGATGAACATGTAGCATGTGTTACTGCCCCTTGTATTGTCACAGAGCAGCTTAAGCATTGGTGCTTGGCTTTATTATCCCCTTTCCTGGCCTTACATCTAAAGCACCTTCTTGCCAAAGGCACTCCAGTCACACAAATCCCTGTGGTGTTTAGACCCCCCTATATCATGCTGAATTGAACTACATGGATTAAAAACAAAACAAAACAAAACAAAACAAAACAAAACAAAACAAAACAAAACAAAACAAAACAAAACAAAACAAAACAAAACAAAAACAAAGAGGAATTGAGATGGTCCCCTAGGGGAAAATAAAGGAAAGCCAAAGCAAAAAAATGTTCTTGATCTCAGAAGGTGAAACTAAAACCCTAGACATTCTTGGGTAACTAAAGTTCTAAAGCAACCCAAATAATCATTTATTTGACTACAAGAAAGAAAAGAAAAAATATATGTGATTAATGCCTCTAGCACTGTCAGTGTGAAATTCATGGTTTGCTGACTACCTAAATTGCCTGGCACACTGCTAACCCTGATCTTAGCTTTATCTAGGCAAGCACTTGTCATTAAAGGGGCAATTAATCTACTGTTCTAATTTCAAATGAGGTAATGACAGAAGGAAAAATGAGATGTGTCATTTAAATACTTTCACATTCTAAACCAAGCAAATGCCATGATTTCACAATAACATCAACAGGAAAACTCATAGCAGGCAAATATTCACATTAAAACCAAGGATCTGTCTTAAATGCTGCACACAGGCTAGACTAGACTGTTAAATAACAGACAACCCCCTCATTGCTTTAATCATTAAAATGGAGAAAATGGTGTTAAAGCACAAAATATTGTCAGGTTTGGGCAGAAACACTGTTTTCTTAATGGCAAAATGTCTATGTAAAACTTGCAGTAACTAGTTCCAGTCTTACTAGGGAAATCTCTATACTTAATTTACTACTGATGAAGATGGGCTGAGAATGCACTATATACCAGAAAGAAAATTCTTGAGAGTTTTCTCCAATTTTCTAGAATTTTTGTAACACTATCAGGTAGCAATAGTGCTCAAACACAGTCATGGCTTAGTAAAGATGAGGAAATCTGACTTTCATGTCTGGTCCTAAAGGCACTCAGCTAGAGCAAGGAAATTATTTGTGAAATATCAATAAATTTTATTGGCTAAAGCAAAACTCAGATAGCAAAAGGTTACCCCTTTCAAAAAGTGTAGTTTTGTGCTATAAATACCATGAAATTTTAGTGGGGGGAAATTTGTGATATAATTTAATACTATTTTTAATAAAGGAAATAAAGAATGTACATTTAGTAAAAGAAAGAAAATTCTAGTCTTTCTGTAGTGATAAATTTCCGAGTTATTTTTAGTGACAAGAGTAAATTACACATTTAAAGCAATTTAGAAAGATATCACAGTGATATCTTAGTGTGTCACAATGATCCAGCTCCTCCCTGGGACCACTGTGGGCATCCTCAGAGTAATGTGTGCTGAGAAACCAGCAGAGATCGACCTCAGCCTCTCTTCAGCTCCTCAGGTCTGGGATTTTTTTCCCTCTTGTTCCCCAGTTTTTTTTACAGAACTGTCAGCACAGTTTCAGCAAACTTAGACTGCAACTTGGTTATATTTTCCTAATATGCCACTTAAAATTTTAGAAATTAAATTTAGGAAGCATACTTTCAATAAAATAATTCTATTCTTTGCATTATCTTAAAATGTATATGGAAATGAGGAAAATTAATTTAAATCTTGAGATACATCCATGCATTTTTCAGATTGTATCAGGACAGGAGGTGAGGAGATGGCTGCTTTTATCTGGACAAGGGTGGACAGGATGGCATGTTATCCATGCAAGGCTGCAAGTGCAGAGATTTTATCCTGCTTGGAGGAAATGCTGAACAACCTAGAACAACCTCATTCTGAGCTCTAAAAACTACTTCAACAAACCACAAAGTCTCTGTTTTAGAGAGAAGACAGATCTTTTACCAAGAATCTCCATCCACAGAGGCCATAACACCTGAGTCCTTAAAAAAGACAAAGCTCAGCTGAACTCTGGGTTATGCAGGAGTTTGCTGGTGTGATGCAGGCAGGATGTTTGTGTGTCAAAGAAAGGCAGGAAGCCTGTGCATGGGGCTGTCATGCATTAACTGAAAGAACACACAAAAAATGTCTACAAGCTGGGAAAAAAGTAGATATGGGAGAGAATTTGAAAAGGAGGACAGAAGAATTCTGTAGATTTGCCCTTAACCCCAATGAATTGCAATGGAAAATTCAATGGGACTTATGACTTTGCCTGCTTTGCTCTTTTAAATTTCTTATCCTAGGAAAAAGGTCCCTGCCCAAGATACCCTTAGGAATATTAATTATAAACAAAAACAAAGATTTAATTTCATATCTTAAAAGATGCCCAGCTAAAGCAAATCCTCCTTTTCAAGTAGATTAACACATTGATTTCATACTCTGCCTTAAAGGAAAGATAAACTAATCCTTCTGTAGGACATTACATTTGGCAAATCCTCACTTGATCTTTATTTTGTTTCCTGAACAAAATGAGTTATGTGTGTGTAAATTGATCTCAATTTTAGTTGTTGTTTATCTAAAAGTAAGTCTCTGCAACTTGTTTTTCTTTCATAAATGATCAATTTTATTATCCAAGCAGTTTATGGCATCTGAAATGTGGAACTGTGAGGCCTGATGTACAAATGCAGATGAAGAAACACTCAGGGACAGAAAGTGTTGTACTCTCATCACACTGGCAACCTTGTTATTGCTGCTCTGTCTGAACCATAGGATCTGCAAAATTATTTTTTGAACAGCACTAGTAAGCAGATAAGATATAAAATTATCACAAAATACTGATAATTACTTCAATATTGAAACATAAGTAAATTTTGAAAAAGTGATTAAATATTTTTAAAGGAGGTGGAGCTACATATGCATGTGTATGCACATGCATATACACACACACGTGGATATATGCACATAAATCCATAGCCATCTATGTAGATATAGACAGAGAAACACACACATTATGTGGAGAATGTGTATTATATTCAAATATACATTTCCTAATGGAAATCCTTTCCTACCATTACAGAACAGAAATTGATATTGCTTTAGCTGGATTTTTTCTTGTAAGAAAATAATATATTGCATGCACTTTCCTTTATGCTATTCCAGGTTTCCTTCACAACCACCTTTCTTTTCTCTACTTGAGAGGAAAAAATAATGTCTGTGAGGAAACCACAAATAACAAATGTAAAACTTGTATTTTCTTCTAGAAAATGGGCAAAAGTGACTGTAAATAAAAGAACAATGTATATACTTAGATATATAGCAGTACTTATTCTCACAATGTGATCTTCCCAAATTTATTATTTCTGCAAGAAAATATGACAGAAGGAAGCCAGCTAGAAATAGATAATGGACTATCTTCAAAGAGCATCCATTTATTTCTCATAACAGTAGGTGATAAATGGTTCCAATGTCACTGCTTACTATTTTCTTCTTTTTTTTTTTTTTTCTTGCAGCATATCTCAAATTAGAGAATAATAGCCCCCCAGGAAAAGATGCCTTGACACAGCTTCTTTCCATCTCCAGTGCCTGAAGCCCTCAAACACCCCTCACCAATATGAAATGGGGAAGGATTTAGATATTTTGCCCCTTGACAAGGGTTGTACTTTTGGTTTTAGATTATTAAAGAGAAGGAACTTCTATAATTATATTTTTCTCAGAAATATCTGGGTTTTTTGAACTCTTGCTTGCAGAAATATTTCCTTGCTTGCTCTGAAGATGCTCTACTGAACCTCAGGAAATGGGAAAAGGCAAAGAGCCCATGTAGGTCTTGCCTGAAGATGAAGATCCACAGGGTTCTAGCAACCAATGTTTTACTTTCAAAGATTCCAAGTGAACAACTCTCATCCTGAATTTTCACTTGAAATTAGCAATTAACATGTCATTCTAGGGTTATCCTACCTTTTGGAGAATTTTAACTATGAGCAAAACTTCTTTGAAGTGAAGGAAAGCATCTGCTTGAAAGTCATGATGAAGGTTCACTCACTCTTTAAAGTCAGAGCTGTGTCTGATGATTCAGATAAATAGGGAAAACTCAATTGCTATGTATCTGCAGGCAAATGTATCTGCAGGCAAATGTATTTGCATTTTTTTCCTCTGTTCCCTGACTGTTGGAACAGGTTTTGCTTGCTTTGCAGCATTTTTGCACAGACAAAATTTGTGACTTTGATGTTCATGATGTCATATTCTGAGGCTGCATTTTTTAGGGGCACAAATACACAGAACCAAAGAATGTAGCAGATTTTTTTTGACTAATGATGCTTAAATATTTTTAGTTTCTTCATACATTTTTAACTTTATAGACTTTAAATATATAGTTCTGTTTTGTTTCTAGTACTTTTCCTGCCCTTTCACACATTTTAGAATAACAGGCTAACTCTTTCTAACACATTCATGAAATTCTGTTTAGTCTTATGCTTAAGAAGAGAATTTCTGACAAGGACATCTTGTTTTCCACCAGTACTGAAGAGACATAACAAAAAGTAGGGCTAGGAATTCCTGGACCAACTCCAAGGGATTGATCCAAGGATGAATTACTGGGGCAACTGTTCTCCTATGGGATGTACCTGCTAGATAAACTAATTAATTAACCTTATTAAAATTGTAGAAATCCTGTATCACACATGCACATATAGGCATATCTGTGCACCTGAAACTTTCATTAAAGAATTGCTATTTATCTCACCACTCATAATATCTTTTAGAAAGTTTTGTCTTTTGAATCCAGCAAACAATAGGGTTAAATTTGAATAACAAATTCTATTAGAAAATTAAACAGGTGAATAATGTTGTGTAAGTGAGCAGGGAACAAACAAAGAAAGAGCAAACATTTATATTTTGTTTCTCTGGGATCTGCTGAGTGGTTGATTGAAACTTTGCTCAAAAGGAGAAGAAATTGTAGTAAATCTGAAATCATACATTCTTAGACTTCAGGCTCATTAGAAAGAAATGATTCATTAGAAATCTATTTCCATAACTCTTTGAAGATACTGCTTTAGGTTACATGTGGGACAGTTTAGGATTGGTAGGTGACACCCTATTAAAGAGACTTAAATAAAATAAACACAACCTTTCTGAAACCCAAAGAATTTTTTCTACAACACATCCTATAAATCTCAGGATCTTTCAATCGAATAATAAATCACTTTTGACAGAAAAAGGTTGTTTTGCTGTAGTTAAGACTACATTTGAAAAGGGAACTGTGCTCAAATTCCTGGAAAATGAAGAGCTGATGAAGAGCTGGACTTCAAGAAAATGTCAACAAAAGCATTCACCTACCAATCACTGAATTGAAGTTCACTAAATAATGAAATATTTAAAAAAAAACCAAGACTTAAATATGTTTGAGTCAAGTTGTGTTTCCCATATTGCCTGAGAGCAGTGTTTTCCTTCTGTGGATGGTTCATCGCCATGGAAATCTGTCATTTTGCACTACATGATATTGATCACAGATGACTGCTGTCTTCTAGGCCAGGGCCACCATGCACTATGATATGGCATCTTCTGCTTTTGATCTCAGAATAAAATATGAGGGGTTTTTTTAATAAAATAAACTCTTGCTGTCTGAAATTCTATAGGAAGATAGTCAGTGTGAATTTCTAGTTTAATTATATCCTCTTAAGCAGATATGATATTTTGAAAGGAAATAAAGAAATTATCCCTATAGACTTGATATTCTACTAGAAACTGGCTTTCTTGTAATCTGCTTTCAAGTGATTTCCTCTTCAGGAAAATTTTAATGGATTTCTTTCTTATGACAAAATTTACCTCTCTTATTCTCTGAACAGATTTTTTAAAAATTCTCGCTGATCAGCTACAAGAAGTTTGTCAAAAGACTCACAGAATGGTTTGTGTTGAAAGAGACTTTAATCATCTACCTACAACCACTTCCACTAGACCAGGTGACTGAAAGCCCCATCCAGCCTGGCCTTAAACACTTCCAGGGATGGGGTATCCACAAATTCTCTGGGCAACATATTCTAGTTCCTCACCAATTGCCATCTTGATTATGGTGACCACTTGAATGAAATTTGGCCTTTATGAAATCCACCTTTGGAAATAAACTTCAACCAACTACATCTTTTGTAAAAGTAGTCATCCCTCTTTAACCTAAACCATAAGAACATCAGCAAACACACTTTATCCTTTGAGATGGGAGCCTTACTTAGGATGTAATTCTCTGTAATTCTGATGCCATGTGGAAGCTACACTAGTAAATTATGAGCTTCAAAGGGTCCAGTGTTGCAATCATGCCTAAAGCTCTGTACACACAGGTTGGAGGGTAATTCTGTCAATGCTTTATACATCACTATAAACAATGTTACAAACATGTAAATCAGGCCTATTCTATTCTATTCTATTGAATTCTATTCTATTGAATTCTATTGAATTCTATTGAATTCTATTCTATTCTATTCTATTCTATTCTATTCTATTCTATTCTATTCTATTCTATTCTATTCTATTCTATTCTATTCTATTCTATTCTATTCCCTTTTAAAATATTTGCAGTCTATTACTTTTTAATGTAGAAATCTCCAGGAAGTTGTATAGATTCCAAAATTTTAAAAATATTTGTTTCACAAGTTATGGTGATAACGGGGAGATTTGATTGTTTGTTTGTTTAGTGTTTTTCTATTACCAAGAATAAGAATTTCCTAAGATTTTTTTTCCCCTCCCTTTTCTTTTCAGTATCTTTTCAAAGCCACTTGAGAACAGAGCATTTAATGCAACAGAAAGGGAATTTTGCTCCGGAGAAGCTGGAGCATTTTTTAGATCAGTGAATAGTGACAAAGACGTCTGTGACTGTCTTTTCTACTGGGAGTGTCAGCTTCTGTGTTTACACTTGCTCCCAGGAAGTGCAGTTTGCTGATGTGTGCTGCTCAGAAACAGACACATTCTGCTGTTTTTATTGATAGCACTTGAATACTTTTTCACTTCCATATGGCCAAAACACTCCAGATTTCCAGATCCTGCTGTGTGCACTAGGTTGTAGACCTAGCTCTGATAGTGTTTTCCTCCTGTCTAAAGCAACTCAAGCACATTCTCCACATGAATCACACTGTCTGTGCTGCTTCACTGAGTTGGAGTGTGACACTGTATATATATCAAATGCAATTTAGCTGCTGTGTTTTGATATGTCGTTGGCACTGCAGCTAAGAACAATAGAATTTCCATAGCAGGACAGAGGCAATGGTCCATCCAGTCCAGCATCCTGCCTGAGGCAGTGGTTGCACGCTTCAGAGGAAAGCATGAGGCCTTGGCATGCACACAGAATTTAACCATGGGAGGAAATTGCTTTTTGATTCTGTCTGTTGCTCAACTAACGCTACAAAGCATGGGCATTACTTGTCCCTGTAATTGTTATCCTAGTCAGTGGAACTGTGCATGATAGTCTAATTTATAAATGTCTGATTTTTTTTGGAAATGTGTCATGCCAAGTTTTGAGGGTTACTGTGAACATGTATGCAGTGTTGCTGAAATGAAGATTAACATTTTCTCTCTATTTGTTTATTTTTTAAATGATAAAATATCTATCAGTAGGTGGTATGTTGCAGAGACAAGTCTGAGTTCCATGCAACCCAACATATGGTTAATTAATTCTTTAAAGGATAGTTTCCTGTCAGGTGTAATCAGTTCCTTTGGTTTAATGAAGGCAATACCAGAAGAGTTGACTCCTCTTCTTAATAATGACTAATTTATAGATTTTTTATTTTTCTTTCAGCTGCAATTTATGTTCAGTTCCCATGAGTTAGCTAGTGTTACTAGTAAAAATATGAAATTATGGATGTCATGTGGCAGCTATTTTTCTATCTCAAAGTGGGTGAATTGAAAATTTGTGTTCAACAGGCTACCCAGACTATCTCAATATTTTGCTACACGTAGGAATGAACAATAGAACTGTAAGCAGAATGGCTTATTCATCAACATGTGCTTTCTAGCCCATTCCTGTTCTGAAGAAATTAAAAATCATAAATTGCCATTATCACAGCTACAACAATATTTAGGTTGTACCTATTTTTATCTGCTTGTTCTGCTGCTCAATGAGAGGCTGACTCATCTTGCTGTGTCCTTGTCCCTCTACAGTCAGCACAAGGAAATGTCTTCTCCTTCCCCCCAGTTCACCTGGTGATCAAAAGTCACCAGTGGATTGATTTGAAATGAGCACTTGAAGGACAAATGTCATTCCCTTCTGCTGATACCACCATGTAACAACTTTGTGGAGAAGGGTGGAGCAGGTTAATGCCTTCTGCAATCTCCTGAACAACAGAGCATATGTGACAGTACCATGCCCTGGGGCTCAGTTTTATTTCAAGAAAAATACTTGCTTGAATAGCAACCTGTTGCAGTGGAATTAAAATCCAGCTATTGGGATACAATATAAATTATAAATCCAAAGTACTTGCAATCAAACCTCTTTGTATTTAAGAGTCATAGAGATGCCAAATTATTTTTCTGCATCAGGTTGAAAGATTGGAAAAAAAAATAAATGATAAGCCAAAATTTAAGCCAGCAGTTATATAGACACAGATTAACAAGACAGAGATATGTAAAAACTTGTGTTAAAATAACAACCTATCTGCCTTAGTTCATTCAACTCACAACCGTGAAAACAATTATTATCAAATTCCCTATGCATTTAGAATTCAGAGTTTTCTAGATGATTTAGCTCCTAGTAGTAATGTTTAAATGAATAGAAGAATCAGAGTAATTAAGCTGAAAAACTGAATTTACAGAATAGACACAAAATACTTGAATTTCATAATCTGCAATAATGGATGCCAAGTTGAGTTAAATATTTTTTTGTTCGGTCAGTGTCTGGATCAAACTGAATGTTTACCAAATCTTCACAAGTCACAGGGTCTCACCAAATGTTGATTTCATGTCATATTTAACAGATCATTTGTCAGAATAGAACTGGTGGGGGAGACAAATGGTTTGTAGATATAGTTTGGCCAAGTGTAGGGTAGACATAACTCACTAAACAGAAAGGGATCTTGTTACACTGGAGATGCTACACAAAACTTGTTAGATCTGCTTAAACTGAGCACCTCACAAGAAAAATATGTTTTGTACTATCTTAGTAGACAATAAGTCTTTTAAAATTTTTACTGCATTTTTTATATCTCTAATAACTTTCATTTTGTTTTCCTTCACTACTCTCCACAAACTACAGAAAGTAAGGTGCTGATTTCACTTGATCCTTTAAACAAACACATGCATCCCACAAAAATCATATTCAATTTAACTTACAGCACGTTTTTAGGGACAACAAAAACTTCATAGGAATATGAAGTTTAGGAGAAAAATGGACCTTTTCTAATCTTTTATTTTATGATCCCTTTCTTCCTGTAGTAAATACCAAAGATCTTAGATAATCACTTCAAATGTAGAGTCACACCCAAGCAATGCTGAATTTTCTAGAATCTATACGTTTTAGAGTGGATACATGTGTTAAGACATTAGAATATAGAAGACTATTAAAGAAAGTCTCACATTTAATTTTATGCTATGATCATAAGTGAGCAGTAGTTAAGAACACTGTAGTAAATTTTTTTTAAAATTAATGCTCCTCATAAGATCTGTGAATTTTTAATAACATATTTGCAGGAAATGCAGAAGTTTATGTGGACACGTATGATGCTTTCAAAGAAAAAATTATGATAATTTTTTTATTAATTTTATTCTCATGAAGGGTTATCACTGAACTGAATTACAGTTTAGTTTGAACTTCAGTCTTCTGATATTTACAGAGATGCAGATAATAGACTGTTATTCCCCAGGGTATCACTCTGATTAAATTGTACATATATTACTTTTTTTTTATTAGCTCACCCAGTGTAACATTACATTATTACAAAAATCTTTGCATGTCTGAAGTTAGGTGGTCCCCTGGCTTCAGGCAATTTTGATATTCCCATGCTCATGAAGTTAAAATAATGTAACCATCAGAGGTTTATTAAAATTTTGTTACTGACCCCATCCCCTTAAACCATATGGAATATCTGTTTTCACAGGCAAGATTTCAGAGCTGGCATTTTTTATTGCTACTTTGTGGTATCAAATTTGACTTATGACTTAACATTGAGGGTTTAATGTGATATTTATGGAAGGACAGAGCCTTCACATTACTGTTACAATGAATGAGTTCTGCTTTTAGCAGCTTTCAGACAGTGAAATGTGGCTGTTTCAGGGCAATGTTGACAAAGGGAGCTTCCAGTGAAGCTCATCTAATCTTTACAGGAACTCTGAAATTGTCAGCATTCAAGTGCCACAGCTGCTTGGACGTTCCACTTTTCCTCTTAGCAGAAATGCTGAAGCTGACCCTCACCAGCTGATCTCAGCTGATAAAATATTTATTACCACAATTAACTTCAATGTATGTTAGCAGTCATTGTTCACCTCCCTCATGTCCTTCCTTCCTCCCTCAACACTAAGGTAAAAATTCTGACACTGCTGGGATTGAGATTGCATCTCACCAAATCACCACCCTCATCATCTCTTCTTTCATTTGGAAGAGTTTGTACTCACAACCAGTTTTCAAAAAGGAAAAAAAAAAATACTAGAAAGATTGTGATTAATATGTTCTGTGCAACAATGGCATAAGGGACTCAGCTTTCAATGATCAAGCTCTCTCCATGATATTCAGTGGCAATAACCTAGAATCACAGAAATCTTTAGTGATTTCTTTATTCCAGGTTGGCTAGATTTTTCCATACGATAATTTAAAACATGGCAAGGAAGCTTTTGGCTTCTATGGGTCAAGAAAAAGAGACTTATTTAAATTTATCCTATTAGTTTTCATAATCATGCTTTGCTCCTGGATAACAGGTTTATTTCATAAACAGGCTCTACTGTACCACGAACCCTGCCCAACCTGGACTGGTAAATCCCTGAATTTATACTGTCATAAAAGATCCTTTATCGGTTTAAGGAAAAAGGGAAAAAGATTCAGATATTTAAAAAAAAAAAAAGTTTATTTGCCTATTTTTAAATTCAAAGTTCTGTCATATTTCAAACAGAAGCATCTCACTGGTCCTCTATGGTTTTGTCCTTTATTGGATTCACCCACACTTCCACATGCAGTCACATAGCTGATCTCACTCTTAATTTTCTACATTATTGAAAATAGAAAGTTACTTTAATCTTCCAGTTTAAATCAAAATTATTTTTAGTATACATTGTATGCACAAAATTCTTTGATCCTCCATGACATCTTTTCATGGAGCATTAACATAACAAAGCAGAATAAAAGAAGCTGGAAGAGAATGGTTCAGAATTTCTTTGCTGGAGAATTTGAAATAAGGCAGCTATAGATCCCAAAGACATGAGAGTGTCATTTACTTTTGCAGTTATTAAAATGAATTTGGGTAAGAAGAGAGAAGAGAGGAGCAGAGTATCAGTCTTTCCAAAGGTGGACAGCAGGCAGGTTCCATGTTTTGTAATTCTGCAATGACATTTTATATTTGCTGCCCTCTTACTCTTGACTACTGTAACACATATAGTGATGATTTTTTTATTTCTAAGTGGTCTACAGCAAAAAAATATCTCATGTTTATGTTCTAAGTGCATAAAGTTTCTCAGGAGTTCTATTCAGTTGCATGGTTTAAAAATGCTAATACAAACTCAGTTTAGCGGCCCTGGTGGCAGAGCTATGATGAATAAGGAATCAATACACAAATTTGATTTGGTTTCAGACCTTTATTTAAAAGACCTTTAGGACAATGTTTCTGTCTCAAGTGTCAGGGTTTTTTTTCATTTTTATTCATGGGGCATATCTCAGTAAGTTTTTTAAAGTATATCCATAATCAAAATGTGATTTTTCTGTTATTATGTATTGTATTGAACACGTTGTAAAATGCCTCTATACTGCACAAGGTCTAGTTTTATAATCAAGTGACCTTCAGGGAACCAATATACAAACAATGGATGTGTTGCAAGACAGGTATTTAAGATAGCCAATGAATATTATACTTGAGAAATTGTTATCATAGCAGAATGACAAACTGCATGTTTTTATTGGTTTATTATGCATATAGAGCTATGATTACACTTTGGTGTATAGCAAGTCTTATAAATATGCTAAAATGAATATGCTATTTAAATGAATAAATGCATTTTTTGCAATTGCAAGCTAACCTATTACTAGATACAGTTTATAAATATTCTGAGTATGTGAGCTGGGATTTAAGGGGAAAGTCAGGCTAAAGGGTTCAGTAGAACATTGTTCTTTCCTAATTTCAGATGCCTAGTCTTTGCTGCCCATTTCATGTTTTACTGATCCATTTTCTATAATGAGCCAATCTTAGGGTCACTGAAGGTCAAACCTCACATCTCTAATATTATAACAAACTAAAATAAAATTTTCTTCTGTCTCCTGTATCTCTGCATTGAAGCTTAACACACTGTGTAAACGTTCAGGCTTTTTGCATCATCAGAGGAGAGGAAAGTAAACTTCATTAAATGTTTCTGTTGAATTTCACATTTGTATATTCCAGAAATTCAGGAATATAACCAAGTCATTGCTGTACATCCAGGCAAGCTGCTTTCAAAACAGTTTTCTAGGCATTAAGTGGAATGAAAATAACACAATTTCTTCACTTGAAATAGCCAAATATTCACAAGGGAAGGAGAAAAGGACTTTTCTATGGCTCCAGCACAAGCAAGAAGCTCTTTGTAGGCACAATTTCCTATTCCTCTATAAAATATCTTGTGTGCCTGCAGTTAGTTAAACACCTCAGTATCTTACTGGAGAATATCTGAGGGGGACAGATGATGATAAGAAAGCAAGTAGGGATATTTCAGGGAGCTGGCAGGGAAATAGTGTAGTTTTGATGAACTCTGGCATTTCTGACAGTATAGAATTCTTGTGCCTGATGTCAGCCCTTCCCTCTCTGCCATTCAGAAACACTGCTGGGTGCATAGTGCAGATAAGTTTACTTCTGTGCAGAGGGGAGAATATTAAATGAATGTAAAGAAAACATGCTCCATGGAAGAGAGATTTCATGCTTTTCCCAATTAAGCTACACAGTAAAACCAATGTGGAAATGGACAAATTTATTTATTTATTTATTTATTTATTTATTTATTGTTTGATTCCTTTTTTGTTTTGTTTTGTTTTGTTTTGTTTTGTTTTTAATTGAGTTCCAAGCTGTACAAAATAGGATCTCTGCTAGCTTGGACTTACAGGACCTTCATCATCCTAGGACTCTGAGTTCCCCACAACATACCCTGCTGTGCTAATGCAAACTGAAATCAATGACATTTTAATTTAATGTGACAGATTGCAGCTTATGATGGCTAAGGAATGGACAAACTGCCATTTGTGATGTTTCTGTGAGGGGATGGCAACCACTGGTCCAAGTACAGAATGGACAGGTGAAGACAATTGCTGTCATTGCCCATCACAGGAAAATCCAAGAAGGGCCATCAGTTTGAACCTCTAGAGTGAATGAAAAAAAACCAAAAACTTGACCTAGACTACAGTGAACTTAGAATTTTGTTGAACCTAGGACATTTTATGAGAAAAGGGAAAGCATACATCTCATGATGTCTCCTGTACTACTATTTTTTTATTTTACAGGACATTAACTTAAGGTTTCAACCATGTACGATTTCATATCAAGACTCTGTAAGAAAATACAAAAGAGATACCAAAGTGCAGTGTGTTACTTGCAGACAGAGTTACTGCTGCCAAAAAGCACAGTTTAAAGTTCAAATCATCTTTTTTGCAGCTTTCAGTACTTGAGCAGAAAGAAAACCAGTGCCAGGTGGTTTAAATTTGCAATTAGCTGAGGCACCTGCATGTTTGAAAAGAGAAAGACCCACCACGGGCATGATTTAAATAAGCAGAGGTGCCCATGTTTCTCTCTCCAATAAAACTTGTCTGCCTGATCCATAATATATTTTTATCTCTCCTCTGCATAATAGGAAACAGTGTTTCAGAGATTAACAAACTGAATCACTGCAGCCGAGGAGCAAATATTTATTTTTACTTAACATTTATGCAACACTTCTCATCCACAACACAAAAATATTTTATTATGTTAGATAAGCATTGCTACTCTGATACTGTGAAATAAAATAAAGTACTGATTTGTTCACAATAATAATTGCAGTAGATAATGGAGCTCAGGTCATCTGATTTCCCATCCCATCTATATATACTGAAGGCTTCAGCTATTTCTATGTGCTATTTATTGCATCCTGAAATTCACCAGAGGTTTATGTCCCAGATTTTTGGTTTGAGTGGAAACACATAAGAAGATGCCCTCCAATGAGTGCTAACTGATCAAAAACAAATACTTAGCTTCTGTAGTAGCTCTCAGTTTGGATTAAGCTTGCAGCAATACGTCTAATATAATTTTTGTGAGACATAATATGGTTTACCAAGTTCTGAAGGAAAAAAATAAATTTATGTGAATGCACTGATGCACAATGAAATCACATGTGTAGCAACACATTAGGAAATGTATTTTACCAGAAATTCTTGTGTAAAAACCAACTTGATTGTATCAGCTTGAATTGCATTCCAAAATAGGGAGTTTCCTCTATTTTTGATGAAATGGGAACAATATATGTTATGCTTGTAAAACATTTTAGAATACACTGTGGTTTGTAAAGGCAGGGATGCATAAATGATGAGGTCAGAAAACGTGCTTAATATCAGGGGAAATATCTGTAAGGGTCTCAACCTGACTTTAAATTATCTAACTGAAAACATTTTAAAACTGGAATTGTCACATTCATATTTGCAAATCTGCTGAAAGGTGCAAGTTAAGTCATGCCACACTCAGTGCACAATGAACAGCTTAAAAGGCATGCTAATATCAATTTTATAGATAGCTATAAAATTTGTACATGAACAAGGCTAAAGTCATCAATATTTGATATGCTGACAAAAAATTTCAGGGACTTTTAAAGGTGAAAATATCTCACTAAAGAGATATGGGTTACTGATTTATGGTCTTGCTAATAGTGATAAACATCTAGGCTCCACTGTTCTTAAGTACTGGAAAACATGTTATATTTTGTATTTTGTGTAATTTTTCCTTTGTTCTCTCTTCTGATGAAGAGTGATTATTTTTTTAATTTCAGCCTTTCTTACATTAACTCCTGATACCAAACCACATGAGGCACTAACTATTCATGATAAAATGAAAAGGTAGAAAAATAACATATTCAAAACTGGCAAATCACCAAGATTATCATTTAACCAAACTCAAGGGTGAGATTCAGTTTTGATGCCACAGGATATGTTTTCCCTAGATTTCTGCTGCTGCCATCCCCTTATATAAAGAATAGACCTTTTGTAGTCTGTCACAAATTAAATAAACAGCAATTTATTTTACTGCGTATGAAATAACTAACATCTGGAATAAAGAAACCAAAATACCCACAAAAAAAAAAAAAAAAAAAAAAAAAAAAAAAAAAAAAAAAAAAAAGGGAAAAGGAAGCATTAAAATAAAAAAACTAATATAATGTATAAGTTGCATTTTATATAGAGCATAGATTTAAACTCTTAAGAAGACATAGGTTTCCTGGAAACCTGTAATGCCCTTCTGAGAAATAAGTGAGCAAAAACTGAAATATGTCCCCCCTATACCCAAACAGGAAGGTTTATCATTAGCCAATCACTCTTTCCATTTGTCCTTCCAGCCTGCCTGCATTTTGGCTCTTGATGTAGGCAAAAACTTCACAATTCCTACTGCTTTCCCCTTTTTGTTTACTTCCTCATCTGTTTCTTTATGGTATGTCACAATGTTGATCTGTAAGAGACTAAAAGTACAGTCATTTCTTAGCTTACTGCTAAACCTAAATATAAAGTGTGCTAAAAAGGAACAAGGTGGGGGAAAAATATTGCTTAGGACTCTCTTTTGTTCAGGGCTTAGAGGACTTTCTTCCTCTAGTGAAGGCAAAACACACAAAAGATTAATGTTTACAGTGTCTCTAAAATAACCCTGTGTTTTGAGATGGTGTTAAGAACATGGCAGGTCTCATGTCCTGTGAATATTTCTCATAACTGAGCTGGTCTTTTTTGACAATATTTGTCCACACTGGCACAAATTTGAAGCCCTATTATAGCAAGTCTTGTGCTTCTCAGGGCAAAGTTTGTGCAGGTCCATTGTGGTGTGTTCAGAACAAGATTCAGCCAGAGGGAGAGGAGAGGAGAGGAGAGGAGAGGAGAGGAGAGGAGAGGAGAGGAGAGGAGAGGAGAGGAGAGGAGAGGAGAGGAGAGGAGAGGAGAGGAGAGGAGAGGAGAGGAGAGGAGAGGAGAGGAGAGGAGAGGAGAGGAGAGGAGAGGAGAGGAGAGGAGAGGAGAGGAGAGGAGAGGAGAGGAGAGGAGAGGAGAGGAGAGGAGAGGAGAGGAGAGGAGAGGAGAGGAGAGGAGAGGAGAGGAGAGGAGAGGAGAGGAGAGGAGAGGAGAGGAGAGGAGAAACTAACAGGTGATCTCTGACATCTGTACGAATGACACATTGGATGCAATGGAACCAAGTTAAAGTCTTTCATTCTTTTCTATTTATCATCATATTAATCCCTTCTTACATGTGGTGTGTGACAGTAATGAGCATAAAAGTAAAAAAATTGAGTCCATGCAACCAGTCCTTCTGTTTCCTCTGCATGTACAGGGGCCATCACATCTACAATTGTTAAGTAGATCCTGAACTGATGGAGCCAAAGTGTCTGTTTTGAATGTCCTACTCCACAATAAGGGCCTGACAGGGCAGTCATGTCCATTGTCACTCACCAAAATCATGGCATTTATGTATGCAGGGAGAAAAATCTGTGCTCATCCATGGTTTTCCTAGGCCTGTATCAAGCATTTAGCTGAATCCTGAGTCCCTGGCATTGAACAAATTAAAGAGCCAAAATGACTCCAACACAACTTATTCAAAATGCTTCAGTGAGAGAATCCTGTCATGGTGCTAAACCTGGAGTAAAGGAGGAGACAGAAGGAATCTGCTGTCATATTTTTAAGATACCTGACATCTCTCCTTGTTGCAAGCCAGCAGTCACTGCTTCCAGTGGAAATATTAACAAATGGAATCAACATCTCAGGACAGCCTGCTGCAGTGGAGTTGCTGAGCTTTTGTTGCACTTTAAAAGGTTGTCAAACAAGTCATAACTCCTTTGTCAAGGCCAGGATGGCATTTTCTGTGTTTGTTCCTGATGTCACAGTGCCAGAGATGACCCCTATTCATTGTGGACTCACTCATTAATTGCAAGGCATTAGGGCAACAATCAAGTCAGAGATAGGTGTCAAACACAATTTCTTACCAAACACTTGTTGATCCCAGACAAACATCAAAGAATAGTCTAATGTTCTTTTTCCCCTTTACCAACCTCTAAAAGGTATTCTGAGCAAGCATTTAAGTAATCTTGTATACTAAGGACGGGATCATCTGCAACTTTACTGGAATTTGTCTTTCCTACACATTATGGTCATTAGTAAATGTGTTTGATGGCAAAACAAAAATCAAAATCATAATCTGTTCCATTAGTTGAGATTCTGCCAAAAAGGTTTTAATTTACATGTGCCTGGTTGTGGCCATGAAGGCTTTAACAGCCTTCCCTTGATAATGTTTTTAATCTGTCTGAGCATGGGGAGATTGTGTGTTGTCTTAGACATCCTGCAGATCAGTGCACTTGTAAATGCAGAGTTTGAAAGCAGTGCATGCCCATCACTCATCAGAACCATTAGCCCTGTGTGACAAGCCCAGAAATATACTTGTTTGAAGACAGATATACCCTTTTGTTTCTTAAACTATATCAATAAAAACTACCTCTAACATTGTAAGCCCATGGTCACAGAAATAAAAGTGCTGAAAAATATCGAAGAACAGTGAGAATCTGTGAAGCTTCCATTGACTCTTTTACCTGTTATTGCTTTGACTTAATTGTAATGAATTGTTTCCAATGTTTTTCCTGAGTTTTGCAATAGACTTACAAATAAAGAAGAATAAATATGCCTAAAGACTCATAAGAGAGCTCTTTAGTAAGGACAAGCATTGATCCTGTTATGTTTTCATTATTTCTACATTGATCAGCAAAACAATTACTCTCACATTTAGATACAAACCAGTGAATAATTCCCACAAATTTATGCATTGTTCTAGACAGCAAGGCAGAATATATAAAGAGAGTACTGGTAAAAATGCAAAAGCTTTTGAATTGAAGCTTCTAGATTTCTTATTTTTTTTACTACTTTAATAAAACTATCTTAATAAAATAATTATGCAAATTATTTAGTCATTCTTATTTCTTCAAGAGATACTCACTGCAAAATTCTTGAAGATTACTTGAAAGAATGGAAAGAAAAGTTTTGTGAAGGTGGAAAAGTGATTTATTAACTATTTTCTTGACTTCCAGCTAAAATTAAAATGAATTTTATAGCAAGCATTTCAATTCTAAGAAGCATTTATATCTTTTAGCAGCAGTATGTGATACTTTAGAGATGCACCCAATGTCTTGTAGAAGATTGAGGTTTGATTTACAGTTAAAGTCCTCTTGACATGAATGTATATATGACATGAGTGTTCTCAGGCATGCTTATTTCATCATGAGTCCTGGTGAAAGCAAAAAGGACTAAATTCTTCCTTTCTATTGAGCAGACAAAGTGGAAGAAAGAATTTTGTCCTTGACAATTTTCTAAATGTAGAAGCAAGTTGTACATCATAAATGAGCTGTTGTGTTACAGGAAATGATGAGTTCTGATTTTGGTGAGTGGCAATTATGACATCTAATACTAAATTTTAAAAGGGGGAAATCAATGTTATTTTAATCAATTGTATTTCCTTTCACATTATCTTATTAAACCAGCATTTTATCAAATAATTTAATTTTCAATTTAGTAAAAACAATGATTTGTGTCACTAACTCACACAGTCATTGATATTAAGAATATAATTAGGAAATAGCTGTTATCAGGTAAGTACTGATTTGAAACCAGCTTGAAATTTCATAACATGTTATGTTATGAATGTTATGTTAAACCTGATTTTTAACTTGTTGCAATAATGATTTTCCTTTTCATCTAAATTGGATCTGCAGTGTTTTAAAATCTTAATGGGGAAAATGATGCAGCTTACATTCAATATTGTACTAATTCCAGCACAAATTGTAATGGTTGTAAAAATGGACTTAAATTTCAAAATTTAAAATATCCTCTAACCAGAGTATGTTGATAGAGATAAATCCAAAATTAGTTTGCACAGAAGATAGAAGAATGCTGCTCTCAGAACACTGAACAAATCTTTACTAATTTTAAATGTTTTGAAAGGAAATATTCAAAGACAGTGAGGTGGAAGAAATTCCAGGTTCAGAGCTGCATGAGCTCTGCCTTTCATATCCCTTATTTAAACTTTTTTCTGCCTTTAGAACAGGTCAAGCTCTGTTCTTTTCAGTGTGACAGAAACATGAGCACCTAAAGTAATGGTGACTGTAACCTTCATTTATAATCACAATAGTTTGCATTTACTTTTATAAAAACATTTTAAAGATTAAGACTGTTTGTTTTCAATTTCCATACATTTTTGCCTCTTATCTTTCATTCAAAAATTCCTATCAAGCTTTCAGAAAGTCTTAAAGTCCACTGTAGATAAATTGGCTGAAAATTATCAGATATACAGATGGATGATTGATATAACCTATAGAGTTCTTTCTGCTTCTAGAGGAAGAAAATTTATTTCACGTTCTTCTACTCAAAAGGTTTTACTTTCTTTGCTGCAGGCTTTGTAGACTTGTCCCAAGGAGCCACCATGGGTGGAGGTACTGAAACATTTGTTGGCTGGGCATATTCCTTTTGCTTTCTGAAACAGAGACACTTCATTTTGTATTTGTCTCTGTTCCTTTCAACAGCAAAAAAGGCTGATCCTGTCCCTTGCAATCACTGGTATTAATGAATGACCTTCTTTTCATCAGAAACATCTCCCTTCTTGCAGAGCACACAGCTGTGAAAGCAAAACACTGACATTTAAAACATGTTAATGTAGGGTGAATTGAAGTGTGGTTTTATCCTAAACCACTAATGTTCAGTTTCAATCTGGTTTAGAGTATTGAATGTGATTAAAACTGATTATAAATGAGAAGCTCCTACTTCATTCAATCCACCTAATGTTATAGCCTCTACTACACAGGATTTGTACTTTTCAACAATTCCTTATTTTAAATCACCTTGCACATGTTTGTTTGTGCAAAGAAGAAAAAAAAAAGACAAGTCACCATTTGGCAAAAGGACCTTATGTTCAGAGATGTCACATGCTCATTTTACATAGAGCCCACATATAAATTTCTGTGACCTAATCTTCCTCTTGTATTTACCCTTTGTCATAGGAGAAGATAAAACCCAAGGGTAAAAAGGATCAAACTGCTAGCTATTTTTAGCAGTTTTTAAATGGTTTAGAATCAGGTTGTCCTTTCTGTGCCCAGAGCCATAGGAAAAAGGGTGGCACATCTGGCTGTGGCTTGCCAGTTCCAAGGACAGCCCTATGCAGAACTGACTACACTTCAGTGGACTATCAGAGAAACAGAACAGAAGTCTAGCTTTACTTTCCCTGTCACTTATTTTCTTTCATGGAATAAAATGATAATACACTGAATCCCTCAGCTGCAGATCATCAAAAACTTCTTAACTTCAATAAAGGAATTCTCAAATCACTAAGGCTCTTCATTTTCTCTTTAGTAAATAGCAGGTATAATCAATTTGGTCCCCATGAAATATATAGTCTCCTAATAAAGTAGATCAAAAATCAGAATCTCAATTTTTTTGTTTGTTTATTTTATTTTTTTGTTTGTTTTTTTGTTTTTTGTTTTTTGTTTTTTGTTTTTAAGATAGAATCATATTTCCTTTGGGTTTTTTGCCATGTCCAGCTTCAATAGTTGATCTTCTGACTCTATCCTTCATGTCATGGTAGTCACAGACTTAGATTTCTGCTATCTGTTTTCAGCATTCCTAAAGCAAAGCTCTGGCTGTGGCTCAGAATAAATTGTACCATAAGTAATAGAATTTTTGCACTGTAATTCAGTGTTTGTTCAGGGTTTTTTTTTCAGAATTTTATCTCTTGACCAGAATTCACATTCTTCTGAAGATTCACGTGCATCTTTGTTTCAGCTTTAAATCTGGTAAATCTTTCACTAGTATCATCATACAATCTTTGAAGTTCAAAGTGCAAAGGATCAGCAAAGAAAAGGAATTCTGTGGAGGTTCAGATATGAAAATTAATATCTGCATATTTTCACTAGAAATATTTTAATATGTATAAACATTTTATACATTAAAAAATTATGTGTTTAGGAACACAGCAGGTAAATCAGACATGAGCTGGCAAGTGCCTGGAGCACAGAGTTAAAAATATCTCAAATAATTGGTTTAGACCCCCAAAAGGGGCATATTCTTTGTATGTGTTTCTCCTTAGAGAGATTCACATATTCATACCTGCTGCAAGCTGCAGTCATCATCCATGGCTGAATACTTCACAGGTATAATAAATATGTGTTCAGTTTTCTGCCCCTGAGAGGCAGGTGCATCTCCAGCAGACATGTGGTGCATCTGTTTGGAGGCAGATGAATCAATAAGACAGTGCCTCTTGGGCAGGTAGCTGTGCTGACCTGCTTGAAAAGGAGGTCACTGTCAAGGGTGCCTGGGAGGCAGAGTCTGCTCAGCCAGCATGCACTGCAGCTCTGAATCTGGTGGCGTGGCAGGTTTGCTTCAAAATGAGCTACCAGGCATGTAACTGGACTCAGGACTGCAGGCTGGAAACTTGTTCAGGCAACCAGTCAAGTCAGACTCTTAAAGGTCACAGAGGCTCTATAATAACAAAGACCTCATTGCCAAACTGTAATTCTTTCCATTTTGCTCTCTTAGTTATTTTGCCTTCTGTAGCCTTTCTTTTTGCTGCTTCACAATTTTTTCCCAGCACTGAATCAAGGCCTGAGCTCAGATAACCCCAGATAGATCCCCTGAGGAAGACACAGTGTTTTTATAGTCTAAACCTCTTCTTTCTGCAGTGTCTGGTGCAGAGCAGGTCCCAGCCCCAGTCCCAGTGGGACAAGCTCTGGGCTGACTGCTCAGTGCTGGGGATCTCTGCCACTTGGGTCTATGGCAGAGAAAAGAGCACACCAGATCTCAGGGCATTTCCCTCTCACCTCCATTTACTTGGGATGTCTGGGAGCAGAGGGCTGGCACAGGGTTATATAAATTGGTCCTGTGACTGAAGGGCATCCACATATCTTGAAGCCTGTATTTTGTCAATGAATTGACATAAGCAGAACAAAGGAATTAGCACAAGAGCAGTGCTACAATTTACTTATGACAGTGACAGGGTAAAGCACAAGATATGACCTCGTTTTCCTTGGCTGAAATTTGGCATTGCAGAATCAGTAACAAAATTGCATTAAATTTATTCTTCTGGTGAAAGAGTTACCAAGTCTGCACCAATGAAATGCAAAACAATGACCGGTGCATCCATATTCGAAATTTAAACTAAAACTCCATTATTTGTTGCTGTATGATGTATACAGCTTGGTGCCTTTTACTCACTCCTGGTTAAAATTCAGGAGTGACTGTCTCTCTGCATCTGATTTATCATGTTTTATAAATCAGACCAGAAGAAGATTTCATGGATTCCATCTGTATCCTGAATCCACTGAGAAAAATTACAGTGTATTATAATTATTCATATATATGCATGTCTATATATTTTACAATTTCTGTAATAAACCCTTAAAATTTCATGCAGCAAAAATTGTTTGAGAAATGAAAGTTGGTAAATGTTCCTTATGACAAAAATGTTCTTAAATTGAGATTGTCAAAGAAAAAGATCAGGTTCACACAATAACAAAGAAAAGCAAATTATAGAGTTACTGACTTTCTGTTAGAATTCAGAGAACCATAGAATGGCTTCCAAACTATTTGTCATATAATTAAATGTCTTTGCATTTAAAGAGAAAGACAAAAGGAAATATTTCAAAATTATTTGCATTAATGATTTAAAGTTCTTCAATCTGAAATTTTGGGTTGAATGGCTCACCAATGGGAATTAAAGAAAAAATTGAATGGCAAAATTTGGATGATAATCAAGGACATAAAATCTGCCATGTTTGATTTTCCCATATTTCTTCCATAGGTTGCCATAGCCAGCAGTCAGTGGAGAAAGTTACCTGAGAGGCAGGTGAGCAGCATTTTTCTCTGTCTGCCCTTCATGTAGTGCTGCCTCTGCTCTCCTCTGTTTCAGGACACCTTCAGGTTCTGGTCTCTTGTGGTGCCAGCTCACCTACCTGATGGACCAAATCTGGGTGTCTTGGATGGTTCCTACACAACAGATTACTCTGGGCAAAGTGATGCTTCACCAGTAAAACACTGTTTGTTGCAGGAGGTGGAACACAGAGGTGCAGGTACCAAAGCAAGCCCATCTGCTGTGCCATTGCTGGCTGTTCACTGTTTTCTTGATGCTTTCAGTCCCTCTCCTTCAAACACTGGCCTGAATATAAATTCATTTTCCATTTCCAGTGGGTTGCAAATGTTCAGAGACCAGCAATGCTAAATTTTTACAGCATACTGACTTGAAAATGCCACTGCCTGATTGGAAATTATTTGAGTTACTTTCTTGTAATTTATGGTTTTATCATATTTGTTTATTGTATAACCCAGAAATTTGGTTTAAAAAGTTTAGTCTTTCCATACAGAAGAAGTCACTTATGTATTTATTTTCATCTGTACCTGCCCCCAGAAGCTAGTAAACAGAAGGAATATGTTATACAGTCAATAGGAAAGACTTCCAACCAGCTGACAATTTCCTAACAGGAAAAGTCCCTTAAATAAAATTTGTATATAATTTTAATTCAGAGATCTTATGATTTTATTCAGAAATATTGTGGTATATACTATGCCATGTGTCAGAAGCAGTTTGGAACTTCAAGAGCAGACAGTTACATGTGCCCCTTTTTGACCTTAGCTGCAAAAACTTTGTATGTAATTCTCCTACATGCTTATATGCTGCATGACAGAATTAATGAATACAAGAATAATAGGTCTCCAAGGTGATTTACATGCATTGATTAAATGTCAGCATTGAAATGCAGTAGGCTCTATTTGCTACAAATGCAGTGAACAAAGACAGGAGATTGTAACCATTGGTTAAACATGTTGCTTATCAATTCCTTTTAGCATATAATTACATTTTCTTGTTTTATCAAAAGGAAACTCAAATAATAAAACATTTTGAAAGTTGTCCATGAAGTTATTTAGGTTTGAACTTGCAAGACATATTATTAACTCTTTTACTGTATACTAGTATGTGCAGCCCAGTAAAACTGGGGGAAACACTCTTGCAACATAAGAGAGAATTCAAGATGTTCATGGGATGATAAGTGATTGATATCAGAGGAAATAAAATTAAAACCTTGCCTCAGTGTAACTGAATAGACAGACTGTAAAAGTGATTATGGCATGGAGAGACATTGTTCAATTAAGTCCCAGTGAAAAAAGTTAATTTTCTGTCATTATTAATACACATTAAATATCCATCCTAACCATAACAGCAACACATTTAATATTAAAATCTCCCAGGCGACTTCATAACCTATGAGTGACAAAATTCCCTTCAAAAAAAAAGAAAAAACCAAAAACACTCAGTGACTCAAATTGTCAAAACTATTTCACTATGGTGCTGCCTCAAAATTTCAGTCCAACGTGTACACACTACATTGTATTTTGTATTATTTTGTATTATTCACACATGACAGTTAAATAGCTCTGCACTATAATGGTCAGATCAACCTGTTTGATCAGTGGTAGCAATGATGTCATGAGACACCATGGTGTTTTTCTGAATCATTCATGTGAATTCAAAGTGATGATTGATTAAAGTACATCTGAAAAAATCAAGGTTTGGAATATTCATAGATATACATATAAATGCACTATTTATAATATGCTATAATACACTATTCATGTTTTTCCTTAAGTGGTAAAATTTAGCATTTACTGAGTCAGCAAGTTCTTTTTTCCATCTATTCACATTGAGAAGTTTTAATGGATTCTTCCTGTTGCTACAATTACCTTATTTTGATCAAAGTCAAAATGACAGCATGTCACATCACAAGTAGTAATAACAGAGAATACTGAATAGCTGAGATATACTGGGAACTGAACAAGACAAGTAATGGGTTTAGATACCAGAGATCTCTGAACCAGCAGAGAAACAGGTGTTAAAAATCTAAGTTTGCTTGTAGCAAGCAAAGTAGCATATTTGCTCTTGAAAAAAAATGCACTGGGATTTAAGAAGGAGATAGCAGATGTGAACATTTTAAAAAGGGAAGGTACACAGTGCTATTAAAAAAGTTATGCATGTTGGTAAAGATTTTCTCTCTAACCTAATACACAATTATTGAAGCTCACCAGCAAGTTATTATGTGATTGAATATATGTACAACTGCAAATCATAACAGTGTGACAGTACCTGTGTGTGGAGGATGAAATGTATTCTCATGTATCACTTCTTATTCCAGAAATCATTCTGTCCCCTGTGCTCTTCCAGATCCTAACGTTTCTGGATGATTTTTCAGTTGTTTACTGTGGTGATGAATGACAATGAGAACCATGGACTGGGAAGTTGCACCCCTGTAATGTTTGGTCATTTCCTCCTTCAGGGTGAAGAAGGGGCCATGATCCCCAGTTATGAGAGCATTACCAAACCATCCATTTCTTTTTTGTGTCATCAAAACTTTTGGGGGGGTTGAGGTGGGAATGGGAAAAAGAACAGCTTATGAAGACATCAAATAGTTAATTTCCAGTTCTTTGGAAAAGAAAGAGGCTCCCTGAGGCTTATACTGCAACTTGGTATTTATTGAACTTTAAGCTACAACCAACAGGCTGGTTAATAACAATTCATGCAGCTGTCAATCTTTTTGACCAATGTCATCAATATTTCATGCTGCCAAATAACAACAATTAAGAAGCAGGGCTGGAAGAAGCACTTAGGGCAAAAGTGTTTCTTACACTATAAGGAAATCGACGGTGTAGGACAGACATTTCCTATGGGCATTCAGGGAAAGCCTTTTCTGTATTTTTCTTTTCAAAACAGCAAGAATCAGTGTTCTTTATTACACCCTCAAAGTAATATTGCACTGGGCAAGTTTCTAAATGTTAAGTCATAAAACTCACAGTAGCATATTTTTTTGAATGCACATTAGTTAAGAAAATGAAATTTTTTTAACCTGAAAGTAATGCCTATATTTCTATAAACAAAACTTTTTTTGCAAGCAATTCTATTATTTTTTATAAAAAACTTTATTTCAATGTTCATATTTCATATTAAATGAAATACCAAATACCAAAAGTTCTGCTTCCAATCATCAACATAATTTTAGAAAACCACCATCACTCCAAATATTCACCCTTGTACTTCCTTTCTTTCTACAGAAAACATCAACATCTCAGGATCATTTTTGGACTATTTCACATCAAGAAAACACACATTGCATGGCACATTTAACTGAAATGTTGGTGCATTGGCTCAGCAAAGTACATGACTTGCTCTCTGGACCTGAAGACTAAAACATAAACTTACTAACCAGCACTGTGTAGAACATACTAAATATTTTGTTATTGGTTGTGGGGCAGAAGAAGGTCTCTCTGCATGTGCAGAATTTCTAAGAAAATTAAAGGTAACTTAATCTTCTAAGATTAAACACAGACCTGCAATTCAATAGAAATTACATCTCATCTCAATGTGGAGGAGCCAGAGCTTGAGGAAGGGAACACCAACAAAACAGTTTTCTGATATAGCAGAATAGAATGATCTCAGCACCTTCAGAGAAGTTATTTTAAGAATATTTCTTAGTGTACTTTAGGTTTTAAAAGGTTTGAGAACGCTTTAGATTTGAAACATCATTATTAAGAAATGTGTAGGGTCTAAAAAATGTGTATATTTGCAAACAGAAAATCTGCAAAAAAAAAAAAAAAAACATTAATTTATACTTACAAAAAAGAAGTGAGCATTTTCAACATTTCATGTTTTTTTATAAAAGCAATCTGGAAAATATTATTCTGCTGTTGCATGTTAAGTAGAGGCTAGTTTATATTTGTTTGGATAGGCTTAAATTTATAAATTATGCCAAGAGCAAGGTCATCTCCAAAAGCTAATACGACAATTTCTGAAAGACTAAAAAATCAAAGACATTAAGGTTTCCCCAGTCTGGAGAATACAGTCCAGGATATTTTAGATTAATTAAGATTTTTAATCCGTTTTCATTTTATCTCATTCTTCCATAGCTTTTTTTTTTTTTTTTTTTTTTTTTTTTTTGCTGATCAATATGCAATCTTTGTGTCCATGAAAAGTTTAGAACATAGACACCAGTTATGTACATTTTCAATATAATCAAGATCTGAAGTTGCTATCACTGAGATAATATTACCTTGAGTATGTCAGGAATGTTGTCATCTAGCTCAAGTGTAATTTTTTATTACCTTTTTAATTTGTTTGTGGAAAAGTTAGGAAATATTTAACTGACAGACCTTAGTTCTCTACATTTCACATACAGATCATTTCTGTAGCACTGAAAAAGTGATCCATATAAATAATATAATTATATATAATTAATATAATTTTTTAAAAAGGCACAAACTGGTTCTGGAAAGTGCAGTTTGCAAACAATGGCTCCAGGTTACAGTACCACAGTGATGCAGGCAAGTTGTTCTGTGTCCTGCACAGTGCAATGTGTCTAATTAAAACAAAAAAACAAGCAAAACACTCAAGGGCACAAGGTCACAAGTTCTGAATCTTCCCAGTCACAAGGGTTAAGGTGAATCAGCTCTGAGCAACAAGCCCCACTCTGTCTCCTGCCAAGTTCAAACAGTTAAGGAGGATCCTGATCCTCTGAAATTGTTGGCAGTGTCCACTCACAGCAGCATGCCCCAGGTTTTATTTGTGCATTTTGAGTGGCTCTTGGGGTCTGTGTGGTGTTCTCAGGAGTGAGAAATTCTCTGCCTTCTCACAGAGTTTTAACTCGTTTGGAACAAGGCTATTATATGCCTGAACTTGTGTAGTTCAGTCTTCCCACAGA
This sequence comes from Oenanthe melanoleuca, assembly GCF_029582105.1. Classification (NCBI taxonomy): domain Eukaryota; kingdom Metazoa; phylum Chordata; class Aves; order Passeriformes; family Muscicapidae; genus Oenanthe; species Oenanthe melanoleuca. Next base: position 137,728,501 of record NC_079335.1, read on the forward strand.
AAATACCCATATTTTAAAGGAAGGGCTCTGCAGCATGGAGAGGATGATCTCTCATGATCAAGAAGTTACTGGCATGGACAAAGATATTGTCATTGACTTTCTTCAATTGCTCTGAATAATGGTTGCTATTCTGAGAGAATTGTTGACTGACACAAGTGTATTTATTATGGTCAATTTTTCATGTCTATACCAAACTTCTAGGTAACAGCTTATGACCAAAGAATGTCTCAGTTTGATAAAAGAATCCTTCAGTGTTCAGGTTACCACAGTTTTTTGTACCTTTTTCTTCACATGTGCTTTGCTATTTTCTCACACACCTTCCTCATTCTTTTTCTGAGCTCCAGCCTGGATCTGGGCAGAACATTAGAGCCAAAGAATAGACTGAAACCTTGTTAATATGCAGAAGTATTTTTGCAGGAGTTACTTCTTATTCACTTTATGTCAGTAATATCTTCCTCTGCCCAGGTACCTGAAAACTGTAAAGCAAAATACTTCTTTTCCTAGAAAGGACATGATCATAATAAACCAATACTTTCTAACTTATATTTTTGCAAAGATGTCTTTTCTGGATGACCCTTTGGTTGCTGAATATTACAGTTAAGTTGGTACATAAAAATATTGCTCTATTTTGCCTTTAGCAATCAAGCAGCAAAATATTTCTCAGCATGGAAGCAAAATGATAAAGATAAGGCAGTTAATAATTGCAAGATATGCTACTGTATCTCCTGTTATTACGATGAGTAACATGAGAGGATTTGGAATACACATCCTTAATTATTTTTGACTGTCTAATGAGGAAATAGAGAACCAATGTAAAAAAAATCACAAATCCACAAAGTCAATTTTTATTTAATGGATTTTTTTTAATTCAGGGCTTTTCATTTGCACAAAATATTTATATTTCAATCAACATTTAAAGTGATTTTATTAATTATTTAGAAAAATTAACATATACTGGTGAATATTTTGGGAAAGTTAATGTTATCATATCTGGATTTTCTCAGAGGTATCCCCTTGAAAGGGCTTTTCCTAGACACAAAACTTCATTACTCTACCTTCAATGGGACATCAGCACTACTCTCTTCCCCTGCCACAGTTTCTATTCCCAGGAAACCTTGAGATAAGGGTGTAGAAAGGACACAAGCAGAGGAAAAAGAAAGTCCTTCAGAAAAAGGATTCTTGATTTAAGAATAAAATAATTGCACCCTCTTGTATAGTACAAGTAACCCAGACCAGTGGTTGAGGTAGAACGAGATGATGTATCAAATGTCTAAGGTAAAAACCAAGAGCCTTTCTTCATTTCCCCATTTTATTATCAAACAATCACACAATGGTTTTCTATACAAAATAAAACCCCAAACATTTGTTGGATATGAAATAAAAGCTTTGTCTACTGAATGTGTATTGGAAGACTACTGCAGACACTTTCTCCTCTAACTTCTCCTTTTAATAAGTTCAAAAGCAAAAAAGGATATAAACTGTCTGTAAATGTATTTAACCACGAAGATAAAGAACTTTTCACAGGTATTGCTTGAAGGGAATGCTCTGTCTTCTACTTTGTTCTGTGCTGTGTTTAATCAAAACTGCATTCATATTTGATGAAAGAGCCTTTTTAGGACTCTAAATCACCTGTGTTAGAAAGAATCAAGAAAATGTGATGGCTGAAGTGGTTCTGTTACAGTATTCTCCAGATGGGATAAGCCATTTTGTGAACAGCAGAGCTCCTGGAAACTGGAGGCTTTCCTCTTCCAGAAGTCCAGAAGTTCCCCCTGCAGAGCTGGAGCTGGCTGCCCCATCTCAGGCTCATCTGCTCTCAGTCTTGATGACGGCAGGAGATCCCAGACCTAGCAGAGAATCCTGCTTCAGCTCCAGAAAGAGCAAAACTGAGCAGGCTTCAGATGGCTCTTGGGCCATTGCTTTTAAACAAAATCTTCCCTAATTCTTTAAACATAAGAGACTAATCAAAATGCTCAGTTTCTGGGCTAAGTGACATGTACTCCTTCTGCCCAGCACAAATATTCCAAGGATATTTATGGTACCACTACTTCCTAAAATCCAGAAATCTTTTTAAGTAACAGTATTTTCAAGGAGTTAGATTTTTTTGGTGCCTTCATTTTATTTAGAAAAAAACAAACAAACAGTGAATCAGGAATTGCAGGACTTGCAAGAGAACTTGGTGCTCCATAGCATCATGGAATCATAGTATCATAGAATGGCTTGGGTTGGAAGGAGCCTTAGAGATCATCTAGCAATAATAAATAAATAAAAGTTATCTATGAATCTTTATTTTCTCCTTCTTTGAGCCAAAAACACTTACTCAAACTTTGCTTTAAAAATATGGTTGCTGTTGCTAAATGACTGGGACTGTATAAAATGGATGAGGTCCCATCAGCTTGCCTAATAAAACACATTTCTGAGTCCTGATCTGACAGTTCCAGAGATTCTGTGATCCCTGTCATCTCCACTGTCATGAGTAACTTGGAAAAAGTTATTTATTGTCCTACTCTGGTTTCATGTTCTGAGGGCATCCAGATTTTAAAAATCATAAAACTTCAGGCAACAGAAACATCAAAGACTTTTTTTAACAAGAAAACCTTACGTTAATTAGGGAAAAAAAATCCTTGCCCTTACAGAAAAATAGATCCATTCCTCTGAAGGTTTTGCCAAACAGTAATAGGACATTGCAACTTTATGTGCTTTAAATACATTTCAGCATGTACAACTCTCCTTGCTATCTATTTTTTCCTAGCAGAGGCATCAACAGCAGGGCCTATTGCTTAATTATGTTACCAAGTTTTAGTAGCTAATTTCTTTAGCTTACAACATAGATTGTATAGCAATATATTTCTTTTATTGTTAGGGAGAGAAAAACCTGTGGTAGTGGCCAAACCTTTTCAGCAAGAACATTTTATTTTTTTTAAACTGGTTAACATCCAGGATTAAAATGTAATTCAATATATAAGGGTCTTTGCTCCACAGGGAATAGTAACTAGTTAGTCAGTAAATTCAGAGTATTAAAAATGTACTGCTGGAAAGGACTTGAAAAGGCCATTTGTCTTCCACCTTGCCATCAGGTAGGATCTATTATTGTCAAATTCAAAAACCACTAAATTAAGGAGATAAAAGAAAAGTTTCTCTAATATGTAACCTCAGACTCCATTTTTTTACAAAGTGTGACCATTGCCACATGTATTTTAGGGTGTTTATCATTTTCTCTCAGTCTGTTTCTCACATTTATACCAGATCCATATTGTAAGTAACCTAGGAAAATATCAGTATTAAAAAAAAAAAAAAAAAACTTAGGAAATTGGTCTGGAAGGGAGCTGGGAAAGTTAATTAATTCTCCCTGCTGAAGAAGGATCTGCTGTTCCTGTGTGATTTCTCACAGACTTTCCTAGTTTATTTTAGCCAGTACCCATGTTAGAAAGGTGACAGCCTCCTGAGCAAGTCTCTCCCATGTAGGGGTTTGAGAGTTTGTTCTCATGTTTAACCTAAATCCTCTTTTCTGCAGTTTAAGTCAGTTTAAATACAGTAAGCATAAATACATTTAAATATATTTTCCACTGGTGTGGACTTGGTGTCTTTTGTGTTGGGAAATCCCTCAGGCTCGTGGCATGAGAGGGTTAAAGAGAGTATAGACTCTTTTTTGGCTGCCCAAATGAAAAAAAAAAAAGAAAAAAAAGGGGTTTTGCTCATTAATGAAGAATAACATTTCTGTTAATGAAGCTGATAGTTTATATATAGGTATACTCTCCTTCCCCTAAAGCCATGCAAAAAATATAGGAGGGGTTTTTGAGGATGAGCTGGCTAATTAGTTTTCTGATGAACATTCTATAGCTTTCAACTATGGTCCTTGCCAAGAAAAATGGATTCATTGTAATAAACAGAATTGTATTTTCAAAACTAATTATTATTAATAACAGTGGCTGTATTTTTGCCAACATGTCCATATCAAAGTCTTTTTAGGGATTGTGTGAAAACTTTCACTTTTTGCTCTTTGAGTCTTCCTGGAATGTCATTTATAAGCAGGGAGAGAAGTGTGCTGAAAAAATAGTGGAAGAGCTGTTGGACAACCTGCCTGGCCAGGCAAGTGGTGGAGCAATTGTCTGCTAGGAAGAGCCACCAAACTTGCATCTGTGTCTTGAACAGAGCACAGTCCTCTGCCATGGGGCTCCTCCTATTTTTCAGTGAGAGGAGGGAGCAGGGAGGGTGGTTGCTGGATCCTTGGATCCAAATCACCCACTAAATATTGGAAGCTTACCCCAGTCTTTGTGCACAAGGGACGTGACTGGAGCTTTAAGGTGAATCTAAGCAGCTTCTACTTTTTGTCTGAAAGGAGGAAACGTCTTTATTACCATGAGGGGGCAACTTAAAGAAGGAGGAATTAAAAAAGTAGTTGGTCTAAGACAGGAGATTTTGGAGCCCAAAGTTTCAGATCCACCCAGTTAGCAAAGCATCACATTTAGCAAAAGATTTTGTACAAAAATGCAATTGAACCTCAAGAGGAAGGAAGCAGAAAATGTGAATGATGATCAACAATGATCTCCTTCCCAAGAAGCCCAGGCCTGAAGGTTGTGGCTTTCTGACCCATAGTTTGACCCCAGTCCAGAGTGCAGGTCTAACTGAGGAATATTCCCAGCAGCACCAAGGAAATTCTTTAAGTAACTGCAATAAAAGCTTATACTTTAAATTTTCACTTGTTTACCAAGCTTAGGTAGTTCCACTTAGTGTCAAGCCACCAAGGAACCCTTAAAAATAAACAAAATGTAGAACACAAACCCTATTGAGTGCTACTTAAATGAGAAGCAGGGAATTATCTTCTCTCCTCACACCAGGCTGTCCTTAATTCTTTTTCGTCTGTCCTTTTATTGCAGGAGAATTTGCTCTCCATTAGAAAAGGATCTGACACAGTCTTAGATGTTTTCAGCAACACTGGTCTAGTCCTTTAGAAATGAGATTTCCTGGCCATTGAGGACTCATAAAGTAGGATCCCTCTGGGGTTAATGGAGAAATAATTCAATATATTAAGAAACACATGCAATAGAAGCAATTAGTGTCAGTTTCTCAAAATTTCTTCTACCTATCTCAGTGTTCCACTTAACTCAAAGTATGTCTGTATGTTCAATAGCAGGGTTTAAGTAATTTAACAGTGAAAAAATAATAATATCATGCTGCACAGACCACAATAAACATAATTTATTCCAGTGATTCTAAAGAACCCTTTTAAAGGACAAACCAAAGTTAGGTAGTATAAATAAAAATTTGGCTGTCAGTTCCTTATCCTACATTTCCACACTTTATTAATTGGGATAAACTGTAGGGTCACCAAAATCCTATCCCTAAGAGTGGCCATGGGTGAAGTGAGCACTGCAGTTTATTGGCAGAGCCCAGAAAGAAAACACAGACGTTACTCCAGACAACACACAGGGGAAAGCATGAGGAACTCCTCATAAGCCCTACAGTTTGTCAGCAAAAACATCTGTATGGTGAAGGAACTTCTGCTGAGAACTTAGGGTGGAATTTCTTTATTTTCCTACTATTATGTCCTAGTGATTACACATTCTTTTGGGTATCACCAGATCAGAAGAGATGAGTGCTTCCCAATCCACTTCAGGGTAATTAAGTTATTCCAAATTTCATATCTGGGTGAAATGTCTGAGTTTGCAGACTGGAAGCATGATGTGCTCTGCAGACCATTAATGGCACCTTAACTTAAGTTATTCCAGTTAGATCCACCAGGGAGGATCAAGCTGTGCTGTCACTGCTGACCTTGCCAGACAAGGCCAGAAATTAGTGTCCAGAATAAGACAGGCAGCTTACTGTCCATCCTCCTCAACATGTTCTTTACAGTAGGATTGACATTGTTCCCTTTATTGTTTTAGGGCCTGAAGTGTCTCCATGTGCTTTTAGAATTTTACAGTTCCAGAGCATTTCTATTAAAGGCTAACTATTCTCTTCCCAAATATTAGGTATGTTTCTATTAATGCAATTATTGTAAATATCATTTGCTTTGGAAACTAATTTCAGATCCAGAACAAAAGGAAATCCACAGTTTTGACACTACATTTTAATTGTGAATGTGTTTCAAATTTTTTGTTTGTATAAGCTTTGGATGACTTGTTTTTATTTTAAATGTTTCACATATACTTTCAGTATCTTTTATATATTGCTGAGGACTTATTTTAAATAAGAAAATTTGGCAACAATGTTCTGTCTAATTGTCTTGCTGTGGTATGATTTTGTGTTTTTTTCAATTCTGTATTTACCTTCTGTTATATTTGCATATACATATTTTGTGGTAAATGCTAATTAGAATTGTCAGAGTTCTCTTTCAATTTAATTAGCACACAGAAAAGACTGAAAATCTCTTTTAATTAAAATAACATTTATTAAGACTGCCCAGAATATCATTGTTGTTGGATTTTTATAGGTAACCTTGAGCATTTTGCCTGTCAAACTACAGAACAGGTTGACATATGAAAATTCCTGCCAAGTTACAACCCTGGAGCAGGGATGCCTTTCGGGTCTTTGATTTATTGCATTTTTACCAATTCCACACAAAGCATTAAAACACAACTTTTCAGAATTTTCTTCTTTGATCGCTTTGTGTGTGTATCTTTTTTTCCTGTGTGCTTTCTGGAGACAAAAGCTCTAATTTGTGAAACGTGGTCCCTGTTCCCCTCTACTTGCAGAGAAAGGGAACCAGTCTCTAGTTGCTGGCAGCAGAGGGGGTGGGAGGGTGCAGCTGCTGGGCAGGTCTCTGGTTCTGTTGAGCAGATCTCTCAGTGGAGTTTGCTCCCATCAAAAAAGGCAGGATCTAAGGAAGGTGGCTGGTGCTGGTATTTTCTGTCATGGGTATGAGCCAAGAATGGGTAAGTTGGTTTCCAGCAATGGCATGTGAGATAAGCTGTGAAACTCAGCCACAGACAGATCTTTGAGATGACCCTTCTAACCAGTGACATGCATTCTGCAGAATCCCTAAATGTCCCCCTTCATTTTAGGCAAATTCTGCCAAATTTCCTCACACACAGCATTCAGATAGAAATTCACAGGAATGGGCAAGAGGGAAAGCCTTGAGTTACCATGGAGAGGCCACAAAAACTCCTTTCCCAGGTAGTACTTACCTATTAGAAATTCAGATTCACAATAAAATACCCAAAACCACAGCTGAACTATCAGAAGCTGAACTCTCTGCAATGTTTCTGAAATATGCACAGGTGGTTTATATGAACAAAAAAAAACCCAGAAAATAAATATTCTAATGCTTCAAAATCTCTCTTTTTTACAAAATTTTAAACTAATCCTTGACAAAAGGACACATAATCTCCACTGATCACAAAGAGAATAAAATCCTTATATATGGGCAAAGCAGGGCATTTATGAATGGACATAGAGGTAAAAATTGTATAAGGCTTAAACCACAATAAGAACTCAGTACTCTTTTTAGAGTAAGAATGTCTTTGGAGAGACTTTAATAGATAAAAACATATAAAATTACAGGTGTTTACTTTCATTTTTTAAAAATTTATGTCCATACTTAAAGCTTTAATAGAAATTACTGGAGCACATTAAAATTGCCATCTAAATGATGTTTTTTTCCTCACCGTGAGAACAAATAAATCAAATGTGGAAATAACCTTTCTATGTAAAACATGAAAAACAAGTTTTTTTCTTATTTTAAATAAAGGTTAAAAAAAAAAAAAGTTTTTTTTTTTTTTTTTAAAGCAGGGTTTTTCAGCAAAGATTCTTCCTCCTTTTAATAAAGGAAAAAAAAAAAAGAGATAACATCAGCTTAAATAGTGCATCTCTAAGCATTTGACAAAATTAGGTCTGCTGTTTGGGTTGTTGAGTACTATCAAAGCCACAGTCAAAACTCCTAGAGCAATGGGTTATAATTTTATTCAGTGATGTCCTTCAGCCTGATACAGGAGGCAAATTCACAGTTCATCTTCCCTCTCTTACTCCATTTGCAATATACTAATCTCCTTTATAGTGCTTTTAGATAAGCTTATGGAAGCTGATATAATTTCATTTATTCTACCATATGAATTGTAATAAAATAATACCTCTTTAGAAAGACCTGGAAACTGTACACTCCAGTACCCTATTAACATGAGTATATACCAAAAAATATTGTAGGTCCTGCTATGAAATTTCTAGAAAACTAACCTATGCTTTGTGCTAGATAGGGTCCTGTGTGGAACAGTGGTAGATGGGTTGCATAACTGTCCTTGTTTTTTCCTAAAGCTAATGGATTCCTGGCTTAAGTGGAAGTTAATTATAAAGTAATTGAATTTAACTCCTTTCAAAGAACACTTTAGAGTTTTATTGGAGCTTATTCCTCAGCATCAGTGCTGAGGTGGTTGCTGAGCTTTGTGCTCAGGAATATTTCCAGGAGTAGCCCATGGCCTCAGCAGACCCTGTGGGATGGTTTCCCTTTCCTCACTGTTTGCAACTTAATGGTGCAGTGGAGTACATAAGTGCAAGAGAAATTAAACTGTGCTCAAAGAATGTTTTAGCTTTAACATCTGCTTTAACAGGCACAAGTAATTTGTAAAAAGCACTTTTATTAAAAAGTTCACACTGCACAGTCATTTCTCACAGTGTTATAGTAATAGAGGGAAATTCCCTTTACCAGAAATGTATCCAAAGGGACTTTGATTCACAGCTCTTTCATTTGCTGCTCTGGTAGAGGAGGGCACAGTGAATGGTTGTTACTGGTGTGACAAAGCTGGAAAAAGGAATTAAACCTTACTCTAAAGTTGGGTTAGGAAGCTCTAGGGCTTTTTTCATTTCAGCAAAATCACTTGGGTTTTCTGCACTGTGGCTCTATCTGCTAGGATAAGCCTTTGGGCTGTAAGTGGGGCTTGGGCTCCCTGTATGGTTCAGCCCTCCTTGTGCACCCATAATGACTTTGTGGGCAGCACAAATCACTTACAAACCCTTCTGGTGGACTGGCTGTCAAGATCACATGGCCTTTTACACAGCCAAGGGAAACAGAATTTGCAGCCTTGGAAAAAAGCTGAAGAAAATCTGTAAGGCAGCATGGAAACTCTGAACATGCACTATGCTGCAGGAGAACTCAGGGACTGAAAAAATGCCTTTGCAGAGGTGTTTTTTCCCTTTTCCACCTCAGTATAAACATTTCAGACAATGTTTGGCTAAGCATGGCATTAATGCTGTTCCCACAATCTGTTGGTGCTCTGTGATGTTGTCTCTCTGCTCAACAGGTTCAGAAATTATTCTTGTTTCTCTATTCACAACTTCACTTTTCTCTGAGCAGAAAAAAATGCTAGTGATAAAATACCATTGGAAAGAATATATCTGGATTGAGGGAGTTGGCCTGAAAAGGATCAGGACTCTGTTCCACAAGAGGAAAGAGAAGCTCTGTAGAATTGGGAACAGAAGTAATTTGCTGGGCCCATGTGGTGGTGACTAGGGCAGCAGGAATGGGACCAGTCAGAATGGATAAACACTTGCTCTGTGTGGGAGGTAGTCAGCTGAATTTTCAACATCCTCAATGCAACATATTCAGGAAAAATATAGTTGTCAACATATATTTATCATTGAATAATCCTAGTGGGAAGGAACATCAAAGTGCCTAGTCCAATCTCCTGCTCAAAACAGAGCCATCCTGACATTAAAAAAGAAAGGAAACAAAATGCAAACATTAGACAAAAGAAAAAGTCTAAATCTGCACTGTACTCCATTCTGTCATTAAAATCATGAACTTTTTGGAATTTGCTGCAAATACCAAATTTTTTCCTCTACATTTTCTCTCCCTGTGTCATTTCCTCTAGCTTTTTTGGAAATCATCTGAAATGGACTATGGTGACTCCTCTCACTGAGGGAAAAACCTATTGTATAGGTTTACTGTTGTACAGCTCCACTAACAGCTACCCCAAAGAGTTTTGTACCACTCCTCACACTTCCAGGTTCAGCATAGCAGTGGGAATTCTATCTGCAATTTGCTTCCTGTGCTGTAACTACTGTGGCTGTGTTGTGCTGCAAGAAGTGATATAAGGGAGAAGTCTCCTCCACTACTCAGACCTAGAAAGCACCTCAAAAGTGTGACTAGGATTTGAATAACATGACATGGATGAAAGCATTAGTGGGGGTGTGGAATTTCTGCACATTTCCTGATATTGTTGAAGCTTTAGTTCTAAGCCAGGGCTTTCTCTTTCAAGGGAGTCATGCAGAGCTGGATTTCATCAGAAAACAGAAATACTGGCCAGAGACATAGTGCAACCCAGCACAGGAAAAATGGTGCTGCCACTCAGAGCTTCCATCACCATTGCCTCTTTCCTAAGTGTGATGCTCCCTCATCCACTTCCTCTCAGGCTGTTGTTTTCCGAAAACAGAGGAAGTTCCATTTGTTTCCAGATGGTTTATCCTCTCAGTGCTTCTGTAGGCACTTTCAGCAGCTTCTTACCCCTGGAAGCTGTGGCCAGCCAGCTCCCAAGACAGAGCTCAGCTCTGATCCTCATGTGAAAGAAAGCTGTTGGCATAAAAGTTTTCACTTACAGCCCTTGAAACTAAGAATTATGCAAGACCCTGAATATACCTGCAGTCTGAAAAACATTGGTGGCCTTGCCCTTCTCCTAAACCATTCAGTAAGCATTGGGAGGGTAGTGCAGAAATATATCAGCTAAGGAGGAGCTTGTTTCAAATGACTAGAGAATGATCAGGGTGTGGTTGGTGTGTTAGGTGATGACATGGCTTTCTGGATTATGGCACCCAAAACTCTCAAAGCACCTGTAATCTCATTCTTGGCAACTGTCATTTACACATGGAACAATTCAGAAGGGCAGGAAATGTCATTTATCTTTTGGAACTTATGAAACAGACAAGGAAAGAATCATATTCTGGCACCTGTCTTTTGTGCAAAAGAGCTGATGTACATGTCTCCATAAAGCAGATGAAAAAACATAAAAATTATTCACTAGATGGCCTGTAAGTACTTCCAAATTATTTCAGTCAGTGACTTGATTTTTATATTGCATCAGTTTCCATTTCTTAGAAATGTGTGTTTAAGTTTCGGTTATTTTTTTTCATTGTCTCTGTGTCAGGCCTCTATTTGAGAATTAATAAAGGGATCTAATGGCATACATCAATATTCTTTCTATCTTTATTTTCTTTTTTTTTTTCCCCATTTCTGGGCAAGACTATCTAACCAGATACTGTTCTGCTAAAAGCTCTGCAATTGCAGCTTACAGAAGGTAGGTGCAGCTAACCTTTGTTATTAAGCTGAATCCCCTTCAAGTCTCATCCTGGCTAGCTACAACTGAAGGAAAATTACAGGTACATTACATGAGCTCATGCAAACTTCTAATTTTGAGTATCAACAACAAACCCCAGCTTCTTTAGCCCCTTCCATGCTGGTTTGTGGTGTTGAAGGAGGCTGGAGTGAAGCTGTACCTTGGCACTGTTGTAGGAGTCTCATGGTAGATGCATTTCAGGTAGCTGGCTGATCACTCTGATTCTGGTTTATGGGCTGTTTTTTGTTTTTTGTTTATGTCTAACCATCAGCTTCTTATTCTATAGATGAACGAGCTGCCATTTTGTCACTCTCATCTTTAAAACTTTGGTGGCTTTGACTTTAAAGTTCTACTTTACAAAGAAGATTTCCCAGGAGAAAAAGAAAAGGATCACAGTGTCTCAGCATCAGCCAAAATAAGAAGTGATATCTGTAACTAGGGTATAAGCATTCTCTGACAATTCAGGCTAATGAAGTTTTCTCTGTGAATTGCCACAGAGGCTTTTATGACAGAAAAGAGACCAAAAGTTCCATCACTGAAGTCCCTAAGTATAAAAATGTGCTTTCTTTAGCAGTCTAAATTCAGACCTTATTTAAGTGATAAAACTGAGTCAGTGATCACAAGATCTGAACACATCTTCCTAACTTGCAAACAACTAAGTGAAAATCACTCCCCAAAAGCTTTAAGATTTAGTGAATAAAAAATTAGTCATGTAACTCTCTTCTCTCAGGACACACTTTGGTATTGAGACATAAGAACTGCTACAAAGAGGAGTTTGAACAAGACTTTTGCATCATGTCTTGCCAAACTTGGAGTAGGATCAATGCCCAAAAGTTATCACAAGCTAAGCCGGGAGAAACACAATCCTTTCAATAATACAAATTCAGATATTTAATTTTGGGGATTTGATCTTGACATCTCAATTTCATTATGAGAAAAACTTTCATATAAGTGAGAATCATGGACTCCTCATTTTCATGAATTTGTTCCTTAACTTAAATAAAATAATCACTGTAGAGGGCCCAGTGAGAGGAAGGCAAAATGAACACAACAGCACAACATGAGAAATGGGAAAGGACAACTCTGCCCTCTTTGTTTCTAATTCTGGACTCAGTTAAATCAGTTTAAGTTGGCAGTTCGCTAGAAGTCTCTGCAGACAGGCCAGTTTTACAAGGATCTGAGAGAGCTAGGTACTGCTTTGCCTAAAGAATCATATCAGCCTCAATAAGACTTCAGGACTTGTTACAGCTGTGGAAAACTGAGAATCATCAATCTTCCCCTCATTTATTTTACTGTTAGGATTGAAGTTTGTGTTGAAGTGGCACACATGAAAATAAAACCAGTGTTTCTCTTCTGTCCTGTATTTCTCTATGACACTATTAGTGAAAAAAATTAGGAGTTAGATTATCATGGTAAAAGGTAGGATGTCATCTGAATTTTTTTAAAGAGAAGTGTCTTTTTACCCATTTATTTCTGCAAATATATTTATTGTAAGGTGAAAGGTACAGCTGGCTTATGAAGAAAGAGAATGCAAATGGCACTATGAGGCACTTTTTACATGGCTTTTAAACAGCAATTATTCTAACATTTCTAATGGATATATGGAGTTCACCATCTTCCCATTTCTTTGGACCACAGGCTAGATGTCATCTTTGACCTTTATTTCCTCTCATGAAGGTTTTCTCACTAAGATTTCCACAGACTTATTACCAGCACTCAGCTGATATATAGAGAACCTTTTGAAAACGGTGGTTTATATTTTTCCAGTCTCTGCCAGTTTGTGTTGTCCCCATTATTTTTGTGCATATCTCACACGTTTCTTGACCTTACCTGTGAACTGCTGCTGAGTGACTGGAATTGAGACCAGAACTTTGCTTATAGCACCAAGTTTGAATGTTGTCCAGAAGGAGCACTGAGTACCTTGGAGACAGATATATTCAATCACCAGCAGCAAATCCTCCTCTCTTAGCAATAAGAAAAGCAAACAGCAGGTGTAGAAACTGCAGCAATGAACATATCAAGAGGAATTTGGAATTCCTGGTCTAACAAAAATGGATTGGCTTCTCCTCTGTCTTACATCTTGCCTTGTTGTACATATTTAGCAATAAGAGATGGTATTTTTCCTTCACTGAGTACCATGATAGGGCAACATACATTTTCCATCATATTAGTGGGGGGGGTCTGACACGAGTGACAGATCCCACCTCAAAATCCTGGTGAAGCAGATTCTGTGCCTCGTGTTCTTTGTGGGATATTCAGGGAGAAAACAGCAATTATTGAGGGCAAAAATAGTAATTTTATATGTCAGTAAAGTAAATGTGATTGGTGGAACAAGTTTCCATTTTTTTCAGACTTTTTTATAATTCCCATGCTAAATTTATTTTATATTCATACAGCAATATAAAATCCACATCTTTTAACAAAGTTTAATGTCATACTTTTTTAATCTTTATCTACAACTATTCTTCATTCTTCAAATTGCATTTGAGCAAGAACCCTGTATCTTTTATGGAATAAAATTTCAGATAAGGATATTCATTTTAATTGTGCAAAAATAATGTACCAGCATTCTGATTCTCTCCACAAAACACAAGTTTATGATTTGCCCTTTAGAGCTCAAACAACCATCTCCCCATCTATATCAAATCTCAAAATGTCCTCAGACTAATATTGCTTTTACAGAAGACCATTTCCTGCAATCCATCACATCACCTTTCATGAACCTCTTTGCCATTTACTAAGCACTAAACAACAGTGGTCTAAAGCAGGTAAGTGGTTGTTTCTGAGGCTACTACAGAAAATTCAAAGCAAGATAATAAACTAGCTTTGCATCCTCTGATTATGTAAAGTATAATTACAAGAATAACTGTATGAAAGTGATAGGGTTGGTATAAAAATGCAGGGTAAATATTTTTAAAAAGCAAAGGTTAAGAAGAAAATCTTGGTTAACTGTGCTGCAAACATCATCAGTGAATATCAAGTTGTGTCCTTTCACCTCCTTTAAGAAGCTCTAAAGGACTTAAGAAGTCTCTAAAGGACTGTGGTCACCTTCTGTCTCATTTTGTCTTTTATATTGCCATTGATGGAGCTTTTGCAAAGACTAAAAGTCTGACTGACATTTCTGAAAAGCATGTAATTAGCTGCACATTAGTGAGCTCTCAGATATCAGCTGGAGCAGCTCTGCTTTTTATAAGCATTCAAGAGAAGGCAGCCATTGCCATGAGTATCAACTTTCTTTGCTGTGGCTATGGGCACTACAAAATTATATTTAACTGCAAGCCTGCCACACATGTGTCCTGACAGGTGGCAAGAGTTAATTTGCAATCTTTAAATACACACCTATGGAGAGAATGTTCAGGTCAGAAGAACTTAACATGCAAAGTTCTCACGTTTTTGTGTATTTAAATTAGTTACAGAAGAAAATTTAGCTGTGATAACACCTCTCCCACAATATCTGAATATCTGAATGTCAGGGAATCTCTAAGAGTAGAGACACCAATAAGAGTGTTATTAGGAAAATGTTCTCCACTGAGAGCATGGTTGGTAACTAAAACAGGATCCCCAAAGAAATGGTCACTACACCAAGCCTACGAGAGTTTATGGAATATATGGACAATGCTCTTACTCATCTGTTTTATTCACAAGTTGTCCTGCAGGGAGCAGTGAGTTGGACTTGATGATGCCTATAGGTCCTTTCCAATCCAAGTAATTAGAATTTATTATTCTGTGATAATAAAAGGATATTTTTCCAAAGGCTGTTGCATACCAGTTGTATATTAACCAATGATAGTTGTAGTTATAATCTCTTTTTCACTTGATCTTCTAATTTCTGACACAGCTAAACCATATGATTTCCATCTCACTTAAATGGACATAAAATCAGTTCAACTTTTCAGAAGAACTGCTTGAATTATTTATTTTCCTCAAGAATAGAGTAAAATCAGACCTAGGAATTTTTGTGGTGCTCTCAGGTAATAGAAGCAGATTGTCCCAGAAGAGATGTACAAAATGGTCCTGGTTAAATTCTACTTTACATTTTCACGAAAAATCAAATATTAGACCATATTTTTCAAGAAATTTGACATGGATGATGAATTTTTGGAGCAAACTGATCAATTTATGGGTCAGAATTAAAGTAATTTGATAGACTGGTGACATTTGGAAGTTAAACAGTACTTTGGGATATTGAAACTCAAAGTGAAATAATGGGTTATAAACTTTTGAAAGCTCAAGGATGAGAAAGAAATATTTTAAAATTGAGAAAACTATGTCATTTTTTTTATACATTACCTGTGGGGTGTTTTTATTAAGTGAGAATCTTGAAAATTTCCCATAAAATGAGCAGTGGAGAGCACATCTCATGAGAGAGCCATGGGATCCGTTGAAGAAAAATGCATTTTCTTGGTAAAATGAGTGGCATATGCCAGCACAAGGCACAAACCCTAGTATCACCACTACAAACGTTTTCTAGTTGTGCCCATAAAGAAGGATTGCTCAATGGTTCACAATGACCAACAATATTTTGAATACAGTCTTTGGAAAACACTCATTTAACATGTCCATAAAAGGCACAAAAAGAAAAAATGTGTTTCCCTTTGTCAGCTTTTTGTGTGTCACATCCCCAAGTCATTCACAGGATACACCTGGCAGTATTGTATCAGCCATCCCTGACAGGACCCTCAGCTTTCCATAAACAATTTCTGGCAGACATTTCTCTAACCTGTTTGCAGATGTCCCCAGTGAGAGACCTTGCACAATTATGCACACAATGAATTCCAGCACCCATCTGTCCTTGCAGCTAGAAATTATTTCCCAATGTCTAACCTAAATTCAATATCTCATCTACTTTACTCATGCACTTGAGCTCCCTCATTTGCTATTTCTCACAATACTGCAATCCCAAAGCATTTTGGGTGGCCTGCAATATATGCAATAAATCTTGTCACTGGGACACTGAGTGAAGGATTACTGTTCTTTATGTGCTGAAATGAAAATGCAAAGCTTGACATTTATGTCTGTTTCTGCTGTTATCTGCTGTTTCTGCATGGCTTCTAGCACTGTTTCCCAGTCATGGTTATCAGTCTAAAATGTGACTGTGACAACAATAAGGCTCTTTATGCCTCCATGCAGTCACATAACTTGGAAAACCAGAACTTCTGTTATTTCTGGCATAGAGAATTCTGCTTAGAAAAAGGCATAGCAGGTATGTCATACAGAAACCTCCAGTATTTCCTACACTGGTTTCTTCAATGTTTGTGTGATTTTTACTTACTAGCAGAAGAAAACCACCTTATATAGTGGTTCTTAGATACAATCTTAATGTACATAATAGTAATTATATCTGGAAAATCGTGTTCCTAAACAAGCTTTTTGTGCTAACTATAACCAAAATGGTAGGGTGTGGGGTTTTTTTGGGTTTTTTTTTCGTTTGTTTGTTTGGTTTTTTTTTCATACTTCTATGCAATAAAACATCGTAGTTAGGCAATTTTCCATTTGGAATTGTTAAGGAATGACTTTAATACAAAGCTTTGTATTGGGTATCCTTAGGAATTCCAGTTGCCATGAAGCTGTTATTGTTATGTCTAGCAACACCCACTCTGCAGACACCATGGAGTGATCAGCTGCTTAGGAAATTCATAGATCCTGAGAAGATGCCTCTCTGAATCCACTGATGTGCAAAAGCCACTCAAAGGACAGTTTAACAGAGTCAAAAATAACATTCAGGTAAATTTTTATTTGTTCATTAAAGTATTGCCATTTTAATGAAGCATTACAATTCAAAAATATTTTAAACTTTCAAAATCAGATTTTTTGCTTTCTTGAAGTCCTTAAACATGAAATGGTGGCACAAAAAAAATGGGGCTTGTTAGTATGTTCAAGCCCATCAATGAATTTTCTAGCAGAGTCTAGGCCTTTTGCAGTCCTAAGCATTGACACAAGGAAGAAATTCTGTGCAATACAAATCAAAAGAAAAAGAAAATGTCTTGAGATACTCTTTATGCTTCAAGAGCATGGCATTCCAGCTGACATACTCATGATATTAAAACACTCATGCCTCAAGAAGTGCCCTGACTCTCATCAAGTACCTCATTACCACAATTAAGCAGACTTTGCCTTACAGTAGTTAGAGCAATTCTGAGAGTTAACTTCATTTACCAGTCTATTTTAGCAAATTTGTGGTTTATGTACATGGAAAATAACTTTCAGCTGGTAAATCTGTACTCAGAGCTGCTGAGTAGCCTATAAACAAACACACATTCTAAGATGAGACTCTAATAACTGAGTCTAATTTGTCTTAAGTCCCTGAAGTCCTGCAGTACATGTCAGATGCCCAGTGGGTGATTCACAGCTTGCTGACTAAAATGAAAAAGAACCCCTGGGTTACTGGAGCTAATAAATAACATGGCATATTTCTGCCATTAAAAGCTGCTGAAGTGCTGTAAGGTAAAAAGGACAAAATCAACTTTTTTATCCTTTAGTGCTAATGCACAGATTTAATGATTTAGCACTGACACCTCTCACACAAGAAGACACCTTTAATTCCTGGGCACCCTCTTGGCTGGCTGGTGTGATTTACCAGAGATCTGTCACTAACCAGCCCTGGGCTGACTGACACCACTGTTTTGAGAATAACAGGACTTCAGTGCAAAAACTGAAAATAGAGAGTTTTTTTCCAGGTGATTATGTAGAGGCAGGGAGGGGAGGGGACACAGAACTTGTTGAACAGTACATTGAAAATGTGAGGTAAAGCCTTAATTTTTCCAAAAAATATGTTTGATATGAGTATTAGAAAAGATTAAATGAATACCCCAGAGAACTCCAGGTATAGTGAAGTATGAGATGAAATCAGAAAGGGACCAACAACATTAGACACCCACATTCTTCAGGCTATATACACAATTATTTCTTATTATAGAAAATAAATGAGCACTTTGTAGAAGGTATACAAGACATTTGTTATTCAGTACATTGTGAAAGATAAAGAACAACCACCTCCTAGAAATCTTTCTAATGCTAACAAATATACAAAAACAAATTTCTCAGACTGTCTGAAAATATGCATTTTTTGAATTTTTGCAAATATGCAAACAAACATGATGACCCTTTATTCTTTTATTGCATAGAAGAAAATCACCCCAATTCTTCTCAGACTGTATCTTCTCAATAATGCTGCTTCTGAATGTTTGGGTTTGTTTTCTCTTGATGAAGACACACATGAAAATTGTGCTACTACATATATCAAGATATTTGTAGATTATGGTCTTGCAACTTGTTTCTTTCAACTGCTAAAACTTTTATCATCTTAGAGAAACACTCCATGTGTTTGTATATGTTACTAATTTTTTCTTTTGCTGAGACTGAATAGGAGCTGCTACTGCATCTCACATACAGAATTTCCATGTGTTTTATTGTAGTAAAAAATACTGTACATCACAAGAAATTTTCCTAGTTATAAGAAATGAGAGTGATAGAGTAGATGTACTCCTTCTGAAAGACTTCAAGAAGAGACAATTGTAGCCATCTACAAATTGTCTTTGCATTAGATAGGAAAGCAAAAGCCCAGATGTTTTCCACATGAGAGTTCAATCTCCTACCAGCACACCCCTAAGAAAAGGAGTTTCATCCTTAACAGCTTGGACTATAGACTGTCATTAGGATCCCTTTAGGCTTTAAAATAATAAATTGCAATGAGAACTCTTCATGTTGAGACAACTTTGATGATGAAAGTTAATAGCAAAGAGCTCATTTCTTCCCATAGAGGGCAGAATTATTCTCCAAGATCTCATCAGCACACCCTCCACTTGTCATGGGGATGGAAGCTCTGTTACTGCTATTGCTATAATCACATTGTTTACAGACTGTTTATAGATGAGGCAGCCTTGTGGTTTGCAGGGATTGAGAGACACGGATCATGTTATGCTAGCAAAGCCAGTTTATTACACTAATCACTTGTATTTATTGTTCTCTACATTCCGTACAAAATTTTCCACTCGGACCCCTTCTCCCCTGTTCCCTTAACAACACAATCTTTTTGGTTATCAAGTCCCTCTTACATTCTTTTGGGCCAGCAATGTCCTTGTTACATCTTCTCTCATCAGAGCAGCCAGAGTGACCAGACATGATGTCTGCACTTTTGTTCTTGCCTTAGTTTATCTCTCCCAAAGTTTCCACTGTACCAGGGCCAGCAGGTCTGCAGCTCTACCCAGCTCAGCATCTGCAGCTGTCTGATCTTCCACAGTGGCTGTGCTGCCTGCTTCACCTGGCAGTATGTGTTGGGTTGATGTGGGCAGAAATGTGTATTCTGTCACCATCTGTTGAAGCCAGGTGGGGCAGTGATCCTTATCCCTGTGGCACATATTATCTGCTAATGGGCCATCTTTAAGACTAGGTGGGGCAATCATCTTTATCTTTTCCACAACCCATCCTCCCCTCAGGATGAGATCATCTGCTGATGGGCCATTGAGTCCCACTGTATGACTGATAAAATTACATTATCCCATTAAAAAGTGCTCCAGCCAAGAGGAAGAGCCAAGCCTTTCATACCTAGATAAAAACTGAGCTGTTGGACAGCAAGTTACTGTGTTTCCATTGGATTCTGGAGGAAAGCTGGACCTTTCTATATCATCCCTGGCCCTTCAGAGGAAAACTGCACCTTCTACAGGACCACTGCTTCAGCTGAACCACATCTGCCACTGCAGGAGGATGCAGCCACCATTTAATGGGACTCTTACCAATACCTGACTGACTGACAGGGTGTCAGGTTGTATTCTGACTCTGTCAGTGTTTTTGGAATTGTTCTTTGTAATACTGTATTTCTGTTGTAATTTTCCTAGTAAAGAACTGTTATTCCTAATTCTCATATCTTTGCCTGAGAGCCCCTTAATTTCAAAATTATAATAATTTAGAGGGAGAGGGTTTACATTCTCCATTTCAAAGAGAAGCTTCTGCCTTTTATTGGCAGACACCTGTCCTTCAACCCAAGACACGGTAGAAGGCATTAACAAAATACATCTAGCTGGTTTGGAGGAGTAATTGAACCATGTGAACTGCTGGCTCACCTGAGTTTGATAAAGTGAGATCTGGCCAGATGGCCAGGAGGACAGTGTGCAGCTTTGAATGCCAGTCAGTCCATTGTTCCCCTCTGAGCTGGCACAGAGCACGGCAGCTTTGCCCCCTCCAGCACAGCTTTTTCTCCACAGTGCCCCCTACATCTCCATGCACCCAGGAGCCTCCTCCTAGAGGCATTGCTAACCACATCCTTCCACTTCACTCTAGAATACAGGAGTCTCTCTGCCATGATTCCTGACTATTTTACGGGCCCAAACTTGTCTAAGCTAAGCAGTCCTGTCACACCATAGATCCAATCCTGCTTTCCAGGCACATTCTTGCCACACTTGGCTGCCCCTCAGCTGCTCCTGATTCTCTTTGCTCATTTCAAGAGCCAACAAAAGGTCTGGTTCAGAACTCCTGGGCTGATTAACATAGACTCTACAAATATTCCAGGCTTAGGTACAGATTGACATAGATAGTCCCCACCTGAGGTCAGACATCCTTTGGAAATGTCTGCCACTGAAGAAATTTCTTGTCTACTGGAAAGGCAAGCTTAGTATCTTGCTTCCCAAAAAACTGCACATGTCACCAACCAAAAGAAATCAGCCTGCAGCACTGCTTATTTCTATCATTAGCCCTTACAAAATTTACAAGACTAGAGCTTGTGTTATGTGAAATCAACTTTTTTTCTTGTGAACACAGAACAAATGCTCTAAATAATTAGTAATTTCAAAAATAACCTTAATTCCATTTATTATATCAGTTCTTGTATCTTGCATTGCTGACAATATCACAAGACAATTGGCTAGATCAGAATGTTGGCTGAGAGAAGAAAAGATTTTATCTCACAGTGCTACTGACAAGGGGCTTAGAACAGCAACAAATATTTTGATAGAATGTCCTGCTTCCCAGCAAAGCTTAAAAGAATACCATATAACTAAGGGATATTTTCCTGTGAAAAGTGGAGTTATATTTGATTTTCAGGGTTTAATCCATCATTGTAATTTCTGAGACAATTTCTCAGGTGTTGTAGACAAAATCTTTCTCTAAATAATATTCAAGTAAATATGAAATAGTTCCTCTGTCATCAACCTTGGAAGTGCAACACTAGCCACAAGAACAAGACAATCTTTCTTTTCCATGGAGTAAACACTAGAAAAAGCTATGACAACTGTGGAATTTTTGAATGTTTGGTGGGTATATGTGTGAAATACTTTCACTATGGTATCATGAAGAGACATGACTAAAAGCACACATGGCTGGGAATTTCTTAATTCCCATTAAGATGTCATTTTTGTTTGAAAATACAGACCTTGGTGGAAGGTTACAGACCTGTGGTGAGTCACAGGTCTCAGCTCTACTGCTAACCATGGATAAAGAGAAAGCTGTAAAGAGGTCTGGGTGTGGAAAGTGGGAGCACCCTGAGGAGAAATGCACCTTTCATGTTCTGAAAGATGGCATGAGAGAGAGGGAGGACTTTGCTCCACCCCATGTGAATTGTGCAGAAAACAATCCCTTGATTCCTGCACAAAGCCCTACTGCAGCCAGCCAGACCTGAAAAAAAGCAGCTGGATTTTTAATCTACACTCATTCCAACTTTGCAAAAGTCTCCTCTGTCTGACTGCAGCACTGAGCAATTTCTGCTGCTGCTGCTTTTGTGCAGGGTTGCCCAGATACTCGTCTCATTGAGATCTGCCTGATTAAAGTGTGGCTGCAATTCGGTGATTTGAAGACTCTGATCTGTCATCTAGATACAGAAATCCTCAGCAAAGAAGCAGTGATTTGTCAAAAGCCTGCTTTATCCAAGTTAGACACAATTACCCCCAAGGAAGCTCATTACAGATTTTTCTTTTATAAACATCCTAAACATGTCCAATGAGGTGCAATGACTTCAAGTCTCTGTGCAAAGCAGAACATTTTTGGGCACGATGTGGTCCCATACTACATCTCACTCATGTATAATATTCAAGCTGCCTCCAGCAGCAGGTAAAATCCCTTCCCAATGTGGGAGCATCACAGGCTAACCAGCACATCCCAAGCCTGTTTTCTCAGGGCTGCCACAAACTCTGCATTTGGCAGAATTCTTAGCAAGAAACCACAACAAATACACCAAATTCTAGCCAGGTAGGAGAGGCATTGGATTTGCCTTCCCACGTGCAGAGTTCAGAAACTTTCGGTTTTCCTTCTTGGCCAGTTATTTCAGCTGCTTTGCTTTTTCTAGAATAACAACATATTTAGCAGTAAAAATGACCAGAACTGGAATAAAAATATTATTAGTATGTGAGGAATTTAAACCCTGAAGGAAATTATCATCACATGCATTAAAGTTCCCATGCAAAAAAGACAAAACATGATAAACATGGAATTTAAAATTCGTCAGGAAAGAGTTTTACACAATATAAAAAATTTTCCTCCGTGCTGAGGAAGGAGGGTAGAAAGAAGGTGCTGGTTTTTATTTGAGTTCAAATAATATGTAACAATCTTTCCTTTTTTAATACTAGGTACAAGGATATATTTACTACCACTACCGATGATGTCAAGTGGAAATCTGGATGCTGAAATTCAGGCATCTAAATAAGTTGGTTCCATCTGGTATAAGTGCATATCCATCTTTTCTTTATGTACTGAACAGTCTTAGCAAGCTGCAGTGGCAGCAGGACCTGGAGAATGTACACTTTGTTGCCTTTCAGGAGAAATGGCATAGCTCTTTCTTTTTTTTTTTTTTTTTTTTTAGTTTCAATTAGCTGTACTATTGAGATTAATCTCAGAACATGCTAGGCAAAAAGATGACAAAGGCCTCTAAAAAAAAAAGAGAAAATCAAATTCATGACATGAAAATACATTGCAATGTGACAAAAACCTCCCATGCATATGGAACAGCATTTCACATTTATAGACCTTTAGGAGATTTTGACACAGGTGCTCTGATTTCATAACCCAGGGTACAAAAAAAGAGGTGGCATGCAGGGGAAAAGAATAGCCTAATGAAGGGAAAGAACAATCTCATTCTTACAGCACTGAGTGATTGGTCTTAGTCAATCTTTGGAAAACTAAATATAGGAAGGTTCAAAGAGGATTAAATCTGCAGTAGCTGAGGGTATCTAAAGTGGTTATAATGAACACAAAGTTTAATTAATTCAATAGATGAAGAACTGCTTAATAGCATAATTACTTGAATTTATTGCAGATATTTCATAATATGTGTGAAATGAACACTTTAACCCTGAAAATACTGGGATTAATGATTCATTCTTTGCTACTGAATAGATGGTTCACTTAATTATTAACAATTATTATATTTTATTATTATTGTATTCTACTATCATGATTCTGTAACTTCTAAATATATATGCCATGATTTACATATCTCAAAGCATCTCTCTCTTCATTTCAAAAAAAAAAAAAAAAAAAAGAAAAATATAAAAACTATTTACTTTCTAGAAATGCATGTAATGCCTGGGTGATGCTGTGTGGGAGGCTATTGTTTCAACTCTAAATTATCTCTCTACAATTATACAGGAATGGGAATAATGATATGATCATGACATCTTTTTCTGTGAGGTAACAAAATTTAATTACCATAGACAACTAAAAAAATTAATATTTTACTAGTTCAACAAAAAAAGTGGCATAGCTGTGTTCCCATGAGCAATGTTTTACTGTAAATACAGAAACATACAGGCAGCTTTAAATCTCATATTCCATCCAGTTTCTGGTTGTTTTTAAATAATGAACAAATTTAGTCAAAATATCATTGGGTCACAGACTCTTTTTTCCCCTTAAATGGGTCAGGAGAATGCCAGAGTTACTATTGCTGTTTCATCTCTCTTCATATCCTTGTTTCAGTATTATCTGCAGATCCCTTGTTCAGATCAGGTTCTCTCATTGTTGAGGTTGTCAAAATATCAGAAGATATTTTTCTTTTTCCTGAAGATCTATCATAATCACTAAATTAATCATGCTGTCAGAAGGAAGTTTGTTGTTGAACAGCATGTTGTGAACTTAATGAAAGTTTATTTTAGAGTTTGTCCTGGGGTTTTTGTGCACTTAACATACCACTAGTTTATGATGCAGTTTCTTCCTTTCAAATTAGATGCAGAGACTAAACTGTGAGCTTTGAAGATCTGCATCATTGGATGATGTGGTATATGCAAAGAGAAGGAGCCTTCTGAAGGATCAAGGAACTAAAATAAGTTAAAGGACATCTGATGTAGTAAGTCAGATTTTACTCTGGTTATTTCATCTGTATTAATCAATAAACCTATTATCTGCTTTCAAAAAGCTTTGGGGTCAGATAAAGAGATATTTACCTTGTTGCACTTTCAAAAGCACCTAAATGCCTAGCAACTTTAAAAATTCATTTAAATATTAGAGTTACATTGAAGAAACATGTACATTCCATGGATTGAGTGAAAAGGCATGTTAACATATAGAAGTGCCTAAACTGAGTAGTAAACTATATGTATCCTCAAAAAGAAAACTTTTAAGATAATGCCAAGGATGTTTTTACTTCCTTTATTTAGAGAACTTTTCTGTCTGACAATGGCTGTAGCTCTGGCTTCAGATCTAAATCCAGGAGCTTCTGGATTTTTGGGGAATGGGAGGGTCTCTATGCACTTTATTGATTATAGATCTAAAAGTTGTTGGATAGCAACCTACTTTTTTTGTTGATTATGTCAGTATTAGGTCAAACTATTATTGTAATTATTCAGCATGGATTTGTGCATTGAAGATTGTTTTGACCTTGCCATTGCATCTCATGGCTGATGCTCAGAAATCTTCAAGCAGATGGACAATGGATTTTATGGATTTTTATCATTGAAAGTGAAAACCCAGATCACAATGCCAGAATAGAACTACTCAGATAGGACTACTCAGATGCCTGTGGGTTTAATCCATAACTAAGATAATAATTTATTCCTGTACTATTTCTATCCATTAGAAACACAAAAACTTTAAAAATGTGATGCATAATAACGACAGCTACTGAAGTTGCTGACAGAGATGCATTTTAATGTGCCATGATTTGAGCTACTAATATAATAGTGTGGATTTCCCACTGATAATCATGAGCTTTGAAACAGGCCTTGCTAACTTCCTAGCTGAGAAATTCTAAATTTTAAAAAGACAACAAAAAAGGCCTGAATCATCTCAACCCACAAATGTGGTTTAACACAGAAATACATACACTCTGTGGATCAAATTTCTTAGGCACTTAAAAGTTCCTTTCTCCCTTTTACCCAGGAGCCATAATTCAGGTGAAAATGCTCAAAGGACAACTCAGTTTCATGCAATTCCTGCTCACACAGGTCCAGGAGGAAAGAGCAGCAAGAGTAATCCTTAACTCTTTGGTGGTGACAGATTCACAGAGACTCCAAAAAAGCAGCAGCTGTAAAGACAATTCCTCCCAGAAAATTCCTCTGCATCAGGGAAGTGGTGGTGCATCTCTTTCCTGTTTGGCACAGAGCCCTAATGCAGCAGGAACTATGTCCAATTAAATAGTATTGCTTCTTAGCCCTGAACAAGGAAGACAGGTTTCAGTACAAAATATATGACCTTCAAACTTCAAACTTCAAATATTCAATATTTTCTGGAGGGAAAAAATGTCTCAGTCATCTACTCCACATTTTTTAATAGCAACAGCTGATAAATACTCACCTCCTATAAATAGAATAATTGACAAATAAGGATGTTTAAAAAGATCAGTCATAACTTCTTGAATAAAACACTACATATATTCAGCTTTTAAAACCAGCTCTCAATCCATTATCATCAAGATTAATCAACTAATATTCGGATATGAGGAAATACTTAAGAGTCATAATTGCACAATGTTAATCAAAGACAGGAAGGGTGATGAGAAAATAAAATAAAGGGAGCAGAGTTTTGTCAGATTTTTTGCAGCCATTTTTGCATACCAATTTTAATTTGCCTATGTGACCTGGATAAGAATGCTTTCAAATTATGAGTCAACAATAATAATGTCAACAAATTATCAGTTACTTAAAATAAATCTCAAAAAATGGCTTTTGAATGATTTTTCCACAAAAAGAAAAAAAAAGAGAAAAAAAAGGACAAACACGTTCTCCCAACTCAGTTTACAGGAAGTCTCTGATTTTCACCATCATATTTCAGATCAACATGTATCTTTTTGTTTCTGCAAGAGGAAGTCAGTTTCTTGTATTTAGGAGATTTAATTTTTTTTTAATCAAGCATCTTCATTTTTTTTCCTATACTTTTTGAAATATTACTGTTATCCCACATGGATCCTGAGTTAAAAGATGAACTTTGGAGGCACTGACCAAAGCAGAGCATCAGAGAAAATGTTGTCCTTGAAGCCTTGATCCAGAAAAGCTAGGGTCAATGACAGCAGACTGTCTCGCTGAATAAATAAGCCAAATGTGACAGCAATTATCTGACATTTCTTAAATAAATCAAATATTGAAAAATTACAGGTCTCAAATCTATTAATCTTCTGAAAAAAATGAGTATATGTCATAACAAAAGGACTTCCACTGCTTCCAACATTTTTCTGGTCTAATTCCAGTACCATATTTCATATTTTTTAATACACATTTCACCATGACTTCTTTGAAGGGAGCATTCACATGTCAGCTGCTTTTATGAAGTATTTTGTTTCACTGACACCTACTCTCCCATCTCAGATCAACTGAGGGTATGAGTAACTTAAAATATTGACAATAAGCAAAGATATTAAGATGTACTATCAAAGTTTCTCTTTTACCTGGTTTCAGTAATTTTCCTCAGAAGAATGTAAATAATCTACCTGAACATGAAATTTCACCTGATATTTTCAAGTTCAGAGGAAAATAAATGTTCCTTTAATAATAAAATGTGAAGTCCAAGGTGTATCTTCTAGTGCATCACTTTCATGTAACATAACTAGAGTCATGTTAGACCAAACTTGAGATTCCCACCTGAACTAATTGTGAATATACTTTGAGCTTTTAAATATGTTCTGTGAGAGGTAGGTCAGCTGGGCTGTCTCTGAGCTTTGAATTTTATTAAATTACCTTGGTTATAGATAAATTCTGGTGGTTTACAAAACCTAGATGATCAGAACAGAGACATAATAGGGATGTTCCACAGCTTCCTGTCAGAGTACTTGTCAGAGCCCACGTTCTCCTCTGACAGAAACCATCAGCAGTGATGATGATGTGTTATTGAGTTTTGTTCTGTCAGAGAGTTAAGGCAAGGCCACAGAAAAGCTTCAGTATTTGAGAAGATTGGGCATACCTATTGCCTGCTCTTGGATGGAATTGTTTGCATGCTTAAAAGCAGGTGTTCCAATATTTTGTTGATCTGGCAACTGCAGATAATCATTTTCTGGAATTATCTTCCAAGTTTTTGTGAATGACAACCAGTAGAAAAATATTTTTTCTGTCACTGGTTTTGCTAGTGAAGGTTTCCTTTTTTTGTTGCCAACAGCTCTCTGCTGAACATATTGTGAAAATAATGCCCTGTTTCTAAATGTTCATGCTTTATTCCATTCATTACAGACATTCCAAAATAAAACTCTGGAACTGAAATGCACTGTTTCAGGGTTTCCATTTCCAAGTTTCTGAGCAGTTCTGTAGCATATTCTTTTGTATGTTAAAAACTAGGCTATCAAAATATAATGCCAATTTAAGGCACAACCATTATTTATATTAGTAGTGAAGGAGGGAAAACGTAGTGGTAAATTAATCTTTGTGCAGCAAAGAACTCCTTAAAAAGGTTTCCAGCATGCATAGTAATGAACTATTGCTATCTCTCTGCAACAGACATCTTTAAATAACTATGTCCAAAGTTGTTTAAAATCCTTTTCCTAGAATTTCAGTTTCAGTAATGCAAGGAAGACTGATTCCTCACTTATAACGCTGATCAACACAAGCCTCCTTTTTTATCTTCTGCTTAATATAGGGAACTCATGAATCAGCTATGACTTTTACATGCCTTCCCTCTGACCTTCCCACAGATAATCATAATAACACTGGGCTGCTGAGAATCAATCAGTTTTCATAAAGGCAGCAGCCTTCAGATTAATCTCATATTATTAATTCTGCAAGTTAAAAAGACAAGCAGAAAGACAAGATGGCTCTCAGTGCTATTTACTTCCCTAAAAATATTTCCTGTGGATAATAAACAAACAAATTTCCAATCTGGTGAAGCTGTAAATTTGCAGCCTTCATGAAAATTAATTTAAATGGATGTGACTGTGAGGTTGGGATTGTAAAGATTAGGGAGACTCCTGTAGTTATAATTGCCTGTTCAGTTCATCTGCTGCTCTGTCACTCAAGAGTGGCACAGCTGCATTAACAACTCTAATCATAATCTAATTCTCAGATCAAATTCCCATCTTCAATATATCCTTTAATAAAGCTTCCATACCCCATCTTTTAGCCTTAATTATTGCTTCCTGTCTCCCCTGACAACCAAATTAAAAGGTACATGCAGCAGTTCTACAATAAAAAAATAGCACAGATACAACAACTGTACTGCAAATTCACACTAACCTTGTGAAGGTTGGATGGCTTGTGATAACTAGATCTTTTACAGATAGTGCAAGCACTAGAAGATAAGAAATACAATTTTATAATCATGTATTGATTTTTCTTTTTTTTCCTGCTAATATGGAAAATTACCTGGGCCAGTTTTCAGATTAGCAAAGCGAGAAAAGACAATTTTATAGGAAAACTGTCTAGATCCCAACATGTAAAGTGTTTTACTTCTTAAACTTGGAGGTCATGACATGTCAGTTGTTGACAGTAGACACTCTATTAGTTAAAGCTGACTCCCTTATATGAACTGAGATACTAAGTCAACCAGTTACTTAATTACACAATCCTTTTGGCATATTATTAATGTCAAGATAATAAAACTATTTTTAAAACTGCTTTAAAAAACTGTTTAAGAAAACATGTTTAAAAACAATAAATATCAAAGTACTTTTTGATCAGGAACCTCTGAGTGATTCAGTGCCTTATCCATGCAGGGTTCTGTTTTGTCTGTGTTACTCTGCAAATTAAGATTTTAATTAGAGAGTCAAACTGTCATCTATGCAAATGAAACAAGGTGGCACATCCACATTTATGAGCTAGAAATGTATTTCCCTAAACTTTAATAATGGAGTCATGCAATTATGGGCAAATCGGGAAAAAGATTAAATATTTAACGTGGCTGGACATCTATGGGCAACAAAAGAGAATTGTCATTATCAGTAATGGAGAAAAAAATTAATCAATTATCAAAGTATTTCAGCTAAGGTAGGGAGGTTTTAAATAAAAAGAGCACATTATGGTTTAGAGATGGTTTAAAAATGTAGCCCTGGATCTCAAGGGCAGTTAGCAAAGTCTTCAGGAAATGGTTTCATAGATAAGAGAGACCTGCAAGAATGCCAAACTTTAAACATGGTGGATTTTAATTATCCTGATACCAGTATTGATTTGGATAAGAAGGGTTTCAGGGCTAAAGAGACAAATGTGTTTGAGAAAGTTGCAAAGGATTTATTTTCCAAGCAATGTGCTGACCAGTTTTAGTGTCTTGGGGCTATCTTAGGAGTGAATGGATCTTGACTAAACCAGGACATTGAGGACAATTCAGTGTAGGCAATGAATCTGAAACAGAAAGTGCAGAATGAAAAGGGTTTATCACTTAAATGGGTACAGACTAAAGAACTGACCCAGAAAGAAATGTTTAGTCATTCTCACTTAGGATATCTAAAAGTGAAAAATGAAAAGTGTTGCATAATATTTTAGGTCAGTTCTGAAAATGAAGAGATTTTTTCCTGCACCTAGATTTCTGTTGTCACGTATCAAGCTTAAAAAAATTATGTGAGACACTCCAGTATTTAAAATTTCTTTTGTAAGGGATCAAACATTTCTGGTGGTCATGAAGGTTCTCATCAGTTTTGCAACTGCTGAAACTTTTGACTTCTCAATGATCAACAAAAAAATTCTCCTTTTCCTTTGTCTGCATTTTTTGTGGCTTGAAGGGTGATGCTACTGAAGTACACTTGAAGAAGAAAACACATAAACAGATGAAGATACATAATTTTTAAACATAAAACTAAAGTCAATAGCTCTAATTTCTTTGGTATTTGGTGGTTTTATGATCACCGAGGTCATTCCAGATGTCAAGCTTATCATTCTGTCCTGGGGTCAGCATTTGTCAAAGATCTTTCAGAAATGTTTCCAAAATCCCAATCCCTCTCTTTCCATAACATTTATTTGTTGGCAGTAATTATCATACAATTTCTTCCATCCTTTTAATGTGTTTATCTTTATAAGTCTTTATGGATGCAGGGCTGTGTTACTATTCCTATTTTTGTTTTGAAAATGGAAACTAAAAAGGAAATGTGATTCATCTCCACTTGTCAAGTAGAAGCACAGTTTTACAGGGCTCTATAAACTCTCTTAATGGTCAATGAGGAGAGAGCAGTCGCCTTCAGAGGCAACTCCATTTATCACACAATAGCACTTGGGAGAATCACTGCAGAGAGCTCCAGAGCCCCCAGTGTGGGAACACTTCAGTTTTCCAGTGTTGGATCCAGTGACAAATTGTTCCAGAGCTAAGCCACTGCAACCTGAGCAACCCACTGGGATCCCATTAGTAAGTGCAACACTAATGTCATCCCAGGAGCAAGAGCTGCACTGTCCCTTTTCACTGCTCAGAAACCTAAATAATGGAGGGAAGGGGAATGGGGTCTTTTCTGAACACTGAAGCATTACACTTTATAATTTTCCCTGCAAAAGCAAGTCACAACCATTTTGTCCCTAATGGGTTTCAGCTGGGACTCTGTGTATTCATATAAACAAAGAAGAATTAACTGAAGACCAGTGTCAGAACAGCATGGGGACTTTCTCTGAGTTCAGTATCAGGTTTTTCCCTTGGCAATCAGAGCTTGAATTTAAAGAAAATTCCCAATCTTAGAGATTGATATCCTCATGACAAAATATTGGCTGCTCTGACATGAAAGGCTAAGCATCATTTTTCTTTTTTTCAGATAAATTCTTTGGCTTAGAGAAATACTTAGAGCTGAAACTTTCTTTGAAATCAGCTTTACGTTTTGCTGAAACAGCATTTTTAAAAGAAAAATATAAGTGTCTGAAGAACTCCTTAAAAGCTCTGCTCTATAAATTTGATATTAAAGCTACACTTATAACTGCAGGAACTATTGGATGCTTCAAAAGTTTTAGGCAAAGCAGTATGGTTCATACCCAGAATGCAGAAGGCTTATCTGTGCCACCCACATTTCTAGTGTTAGCAAAATCAGAGCACAAATTCTGCGTGAAAAGTCTTTTATCAAAGTTTCTGACACTCATTGTTCTGTTGTTTTTCTTTCTTGCTCTTTTTCCTTGGGATTTTTACTTGGAAATTATACCGGAGCAGATTTATTCATAAATGTATAAGGGTTTGGTTCTAGGAAAAGCAAAAGATGTGAGGTTTTTATCTTGTCACCAACCTCTTGTCCAACCTCACCAACTTGCTACCCTATGAAAGCAGGAATGTATGTCTATACTATTCTTATACCCATTAGGACAGAAAACATCCTTCCTGGCTTCAGCTCCTTTTTGATATTCCTCAGATTCCAGTTACAAATGCAAAAGACATTTCCCTGTTACCCGTGGCAGGTGAAGTCACACCAGGTAGCACAAGTTTTGAGCAACTATACAAATATAGACAGTGAGGTAAGCAGAATGTAAAACTTCAAATGCAAACAATAAATTAATTTATATATTATCAGTCACTCCCAAGGGTTATCTAAGAAAAAGAGGGAAAGTATGTATTTATTTTGACCAACCCTCACTACATGTGTGTCTTCCCAGAAAGGCATACAATAAAAAAAAATAAAGAAAAATAAATAAATAAATAAATAAAAATAAAATAAAGGAAACAAATAACTAGGTATTCTTTTAAGAAGACTTTGGGATTAATAACTAAAAGGTACTTGTAGAGAGCTTTGACATATCCACATGAACAATTTTGCAGGCCTAGAGCATCTCACTGATAGGAACTGTCAGAATGCACAGCTTGCATCCAAGCAAGGCATGGGGCAACCAAGCAGCCCTTCAGCCAACATTCAGTCCAGTCTGCACTCTTTCCCAGATCCAGTGCCCCCTCTGTGCCTGGAAGACTTCATATTCTAGAAGCTGATATTGCTGAGGCTGTAATTCCTTGCCTTACTTTGAACTTAACATTTCCTTATTAGCAATGATCACTCTGAGTACCTTATTAACATTATAATTCACAAAGGAACAAGTGTTAACAAAGATAAAGAAACTTGGTAAGAGGTTTAAGAAAATAAATTATACCACTTCCACTTTGATTTTACTGTTTATTTTCTCTGCCTCCATTAAGAAACATCTATACATTTATTTCTTATTGACCTACTTTTTCGCATTTTTATGTTACTTATAAAATGAAGCAGAGTTCATAGTCACAGATTAGAGACAGGTTTCTTCCTGCTGTCTTCTGGTTGCACATTTGCCATGTTTCAGGTGGGTGTAGGACAAGTGCTTCTACACAAACTTACATCATGGCTACCTTACAGTTTAGCTATGAGAGGCTGTAAAAATCAACTCAGTGTTCTTCAGATTGAAAAGATCTGTGTAAAGTTCACAGCCATGTAAAGTATTACCCAATTATCAGAGCACTGATCTGTGTTTCAGAGTCTGAGAGAACCCCTCTTTTTCCCAGTTTCTGTGTATCCAAGGATGTGGGTGCTTGATCAGCTCCTGGCCAAGCTGGGGCCCTTGGAACAGGAGCAGGAGCCAGGGAAGGTCGTGTCCAGGGTTTGCTCACTGCAGGGCCATGGCAAGCACCTCTCAGAACAGCATCTGCAACCTCTGGCAGCCTGAGGAGTGGAACCAGTGCTGACCCTGAGCTCATGGATTTAAATAAGGCAAGTGACTTCATCCACTCAATGGACAGGCTTGATGAATTTGACAATGCCTTTAGAAAATAGTCATGAGATTTAAAAAAAAAAAACAAAACAAACATTCATAGTGTGAGACTGGGGACTCATGATCTCTAAGGTCTAAAGCATCTCAGAAGCCAGTTTTAAATGACAGAAGTAACAGCAAGTAACTTCTCACTAAGTTCCCAAATTCTCATATATTTATTCTTCTTTACTTATTTTATTTTATTCATGCTTCCTTTGTTTTGTTTGTGATTTACAATGCCTTTTTTGTGGTGGTTTTCTGTTTGGTTGGTTGGTTGGTTGGTTTGGTTTATTTTCAGGTCCTTGATTATTCCTCTAGTCTCTTCTTGATCTCTTCTACCTTTCATGATCTTTCTGCAACGAGTTGTCCCCACTGGTGCATCCACAGCTAATTGCATGTACTTTTTATTTATTAAATTTTGCCTGCTAAGAAGGCTTTCTTCTAGCATGCACTGTATCCAAAGGAAAATAAACTACTTGTCTTCAGGTGTTATTTTTATAGAACACATGTTTCCACTGTGACAGGCTTTATTTACAGTTCCCTGAAACATTGAGTGTCCTGATGATTGATCAGTAAAAGAATGTCGTCCTGATTATTTCTGTTTTGATAACAATAACTATGTTTTACTTCTCTGCACCTGAAAAAACATTGTTTGCATTCATGTACCTATAGGTATATTCAATAGCTGCCTGATAGTTCCATAGGCCTATGCTAAAACATGATACACTTTCTTTTTGAACTTAAAACCTTGTCCTCTTTATTCTGTCACTTTCAATAAACCACCAGTAGTCTGCCTTGTTTGCCAGTGAATAAAAATGTGCTTCAATTACAGGAGCTGATGCTCTGAAGGTTAAATCACTTCACTGCATCTCTTGTACTCTGTGTAAGGAAAGATTTTGATTAACCAAGTCTTTCACATTAACAATGATACTCTATATTGAGTATAACATCTTTGAGAGAAAATGAGCATTTGCATTGCCCTATTTAATATTTGTAGTATTATAATTTTTAGGCTTCATAATTTTTTCAAACACAATTATTACTTTATTATTCCTTTAGAGAACAATTTCATGGCTACAGTCTTGATTCCCTGAGTTTACAAATGAGTGTTATGCTTAAAATGGTTTTCATGCTGAGGTGTGAAAGGTGACATTCTCTTATAATAATATTTACTATTCTCACTACTAGTTTCTGAATGTGAATGAATATTACTATTTTATCCCTTTACATAATTCTTTATATTATCCCTTTGCATAATTCTTTCCAGAGCTTTTTTTTCCCCCTATATTTTATATAAAAATTTTGGCAAAGGAAGTTCATTTAGGAATTAATAGGTCTACAATTATCAAATCTATTGTAGCAACCTAATTCTTTTTGAATCATTCAAAACAGTTTTTGACACCACTTTTACTTCATAGTCCCTCAGTGTAAGACATAAACACAAGCTATAATTGTAGATGCATGTTTATGCATTAATGGGGTCAGATTCCATGACTATGTCATGACATGCATATTTCTGAAGTATGTCTCAAATGAAGAGAAACATATTAAAGTAATTTGGCTTGTAATTTTGGGCAGTAGAAAAATGTAATCATTGAGAATGTCTGTATTCCATTTTTCACTTTCCATATATTCAGATTTTTACTTTTGCATGGATGACCCCAAGCAGCAATTCTCCAGAACTCTCTTTAAGTCATCCTTGACTTTTTTATCTAACCTCTTTTCATCTGTGACAGTTGTTTCCTGTGTGATTATTAATAATGGAAATAAACCCCTCTTTGTCCCATCACACAGGAGGTTAGTAACACAATTTTACTCAGTTTCTGCAAGTTGCTTTTGAAAATTGTGGTCTGCCTTGCAGATTTGTCAGTTCTCCCTAAAGTTTCTTTTAAATATCTATTTTTTTCATAATTAGTCAGGCTATTTCTTTCTTTTGTCTTCTCTGCATTTTCAAGATCAAAATACCTATTGTATTTCTATTTTTTTCTACTTTATTGTGTTTCATATAATAGGTATGAAATGAGGAGATTTTTTGCCTAATTAATATATTGCTTACATTTTCCTTGTTCAACTTTTTATCAGATTTTTAGCTATCATTAATTTGGGTCGTGTAGAGACGGCCTGAAAAAAAAAAAAAAAAAAGAACAGTACTATTTGATAAAAGCTTATTCTGATATTTAGATACCCCTTAACTTCAGGAGATAAAGACTTAATGGCAAAAAAAACTAAAATGGTTAATTACATTTGTCTCTTGATTTCTTTGGAAGCAGAGCTGCCTTAATTCCTAAGGGTAATGCAATGGGGGTGATGGGACTCAGTGCCTCTGACAGCTAATGAACTTCTGGAGCAAAAAGTGCCTTCAGGTCATCAGAGCTGACATCTTTCTTGGACAAATCCATAAGTCTCTCAACCACCCATGACAAAAGCAGGTCCACCATGCTCACAGAGACCAGGATGAATTTGCTTTTCCATGTAGCTCCGAGATGAGAACCATTCCCACGTTGCTGTCCATCTTCCTGCCCTTTTTTCCCATGACTCTGGTTGGCCACAAAAAAAAGTATTTGCAGGATTTACATTATGAAATGGTGTAAAAGATTTTCCAAACATCAAGGAAATGGCCTTGTTGTAGACCTGGCTCCTTTTCTTTCTATTTCAACGGGACCTTGAGTTTTGCTGTTGAACAGCCTGAGACAGGAGTGCAGGATGCAGACTTGGAATTTCATAATTACATTCCTGGCATAAATCAGCTAAAGAAAACTGTGTTATTTCCTTACAGAAAGTGCAGCATAGGACAAGACAAATGAAACTGAGTCTGAACAATGGATTCAATGCAGCAGATTTACTATTTATGTGCAAAGTTTAAGGAATTTGGCTTGTTTTCCACCT
Source organism: Oenanthe melanoleuca (assembly GCF_029582105.1). Taxonomy (NCBI): domain Eukaryota; kingdom Metazoa; phylum Chordata; class Aves; order Passeriformes; family Muscicapidae; genus Oenanthe; species Oenanthe melanoleuca. The sequence continues at coordinate 137,764,640 of NC_079335.1, forward strand.
TGGAAAAAAAATGAAATTTGAGATGAATAGAAAACAATTTTGGATCTGTGAGAAGGATTGATAAAACTCTAACATCACTTCTTTATTAATATTTATAAGGGATTCAAATAAAAACTGTGAGACAAAATCTACGAATTTCAAAATTTTTCATAAATAGTGTAAATAATTCCATGGCACATGAACTAAAATGACCTGATAGAAAGATCATCAAAGTCTATAATACACTTTTTTCCCTGACTTCAGTGTAGTTTGCAATCAAATTCTTAGCTGTCAGGAAGGCAGTATCTTTGAAGAGCAGGAGTAAATTTTGAAGACACTTCTCACCTTATTCAAAGTATGCCATGTATTTACACTTCTTATTTTAAGATCATGTTACAATCTCTCCTGTACCACTAGGGTAAGAACAGAAAAAAATGGATCAGAAATAGACTGACAGCTTGGATCCTTGGATTTTGGGATGATTGTAGAATTAGCACAGCTCTGAATTAGCACATGATCAGGAAGATATTTGAGGCATAAAACTGCAGAATATTATATTCTTAGGGAAATTATAGAGTGGATTCCAGATTTTTTCATCATTTAGTGCTTCATCTCATAATTTGACTGCAGAAGTGTTATTTAAATCAATAAAACTGTCTATAGCAAGAGGAAGAACAGTACAACAGCACCATTCAAAATGGGATCGTGCTGATATCCAGATACTCATTAACTTCACCAAAAAAAAAAGACTTAATAGTAAGAAACCAAATTTATATCTCATTTTTCTGTTAAATAAAGGGCACTCTGAAGGTTGCTAACCTCCAGGCACAATCCTTCTTCCCATTATTTAAACATTCTAAATTCAGATTTTTTCTTCAAAATAAATTTTCCTTAATTTTTGTCCCTCTTCTGTTTATTTTTTCTCTTTGAAGGAAGAATGGAAGAGTTGGTGATGGCCCAGGTTTCATGACAATCTAACAAATTCACATACAAATAAGATAAAAAGTATATAAAATTCCACTCTCAACTTCCTAAGATATATACTACAAATATACAAGAAAAATTCATTTGGGGTAAAGGAAAAATGCTTCAGCAGTATCCTTCTTATAGTTCTCTAAAATCAGATTCTCTGAGTGCACAGTGGACACTCAAGTGGTCAGTGCAGGATTTAGATTTTTCCCTTCACAACATAAACCATGCCATATGTAAAACTGAACTTACAGAAGGGTGATTTTTTTTTTTTTTTGCCTTACAATTATTTCCCAAAACTACAGCCGTAGTCCTTGTCAGTGGTTTGATGAGATCCAGAGCTTTTCTTGACTCATAAGGAAGAATAGCTTGAAGGGGAATTAAAGGCTCATAGCATGAAACACTGCCAGGAATCCAGCACCACTGATTTTAAGAGGAAAATGTTCCTGACAAATAATGAGAGTACTTAGCAGCTGATGTCTTGGAGGAAAATGGGGCTCCTGAGGGTTGGCTGAGCTGCCTGACCTGCTAGGCAAGCTTTTTCTGAGCAGAGCCATGTACCTTGGCTGCAGGACTGATGTCCTGGTGTCTGTGGCTGTTCAGGGGAGGGTGATGAATTGGAAAGGAATCAAAGCCCCCCATCCTGCCCATCTGCAAGCCAAGCCACTGTCCTGGAGACCACAGTCGAGTTCTGTCAGCTTAAGAAGTGGCACAACTGTATTTTTCTAGTATTTTAAATTTTGGAGAAGGTGATTTTGTTTTTTTCCTTAAGCACAGGGGATTTGGTGTTTTTGTGTTTTGTTTTCTGTAAACAAAACTTTTTTTTGTGGACTGGAAGATATTTCTCTTCCTTCTGGAGAAAACTAGACATAAATGGCTTTAAGGCAACGCTGCCAACATTTATGGATATCCTGCAGCTCCTAGAATATCACCCACCTTGTTTATAATGTCACTGGTGCAAACACATCACCAATATGAGTACATTTTCAGTAGTGTAAATCAATTTAGAAATTCATTGTGCATTTGTGTAAAGCCCAGTTCATACAGGAGGAGCTGTAAACACTTGTCTCAGTTTCATCACAGCACAATGGCTTTGTTCCCTGGGATGCTCATTTTCCTTAGGCATTCCACATAATACTGAACAAGTGAAAATCCTGTCAGAATGTGGTTGCCTTGCCTTTTCCTGGAACTGTACCTCAGGAACAGTCAACAGGGTGTTACTGTTTCAAGAAAAAGAAAACTCAAGAAAAATAAAACTCATAGCATTGCAAGATATGACCCACTACTTTAATTAACATTTTTTGCAGACTAGAATTGGCAAACTAGAAATGATAGCAAATACTCAAGAGGTATACTTTTTCCATTTCACTGCAAATACAAATAAAAATCAGTTTTCATGCTATATGAAAATTAACTAAGCAATTTTGTTTGTAGAGTTGCAGAAATTTGTAAACTAATGTGATCACTTTAACTTGCTCTCCAATTAGGAGGAAAAATAATTAGCTTTCTGAAATCTATAAACTTGAATGAAAAAACATAATTTTATGTAGATTCTGTCAAGGTGTACCCAAGCCACAAAAATATTAATAATTCTGGGGATTCTAAACAGCTTGCAAAATCCTCTGGTTTTTTGCATTAACAAAGTTGGGTTTAAGATAGCCATGAGAGCAGGGATGGTATCAGTAGGACACACCATGTTATCATCTCTCTGGTCACCTGAAGACATCAAATATAACTCATTTATTATATATCCCATAATAACACAAATTTGAGAAATTTTCACTCTGTTTGCTGGTGGCCTTCTGTTAAAATGCTCAGCTGAAATGGTCCAATTGCTGCCCTTAAACATCCACCTGAGTCTTTATTCAGCTGCAGCTTCTCATGAGCTCCTCAAACACTGGGGAGAGTTGTCACTACTTTGTCTCAGCGGGGATGGTGGAGAGACTGCTCTGTCCTTCTTGGGTTTGTGTTTAACTTAGGCTAAAGCAGTAAACCTTCTCAGAATGTCTTTATTCAATGTTCCAATTCTGCCTATTGAAAAATACATCTTCAGACTGGAAACTATTTCCCCCCAACTCAAAAAAAAAAAAAAAATAAGCAAAGTGTAGTGATTCTGATCTTGTGAGGATATATCCTTTAGTGGGGGAGGAAAGTTACTGCACCATCCTGACCATGTTTTTCTTGCAGGCAGGGGGGGAATATTTCCAATATCCATCAGCCTCTGTCTTCAATATTGTCTTTATTACTGTTCTGCCATTTAAAATATGTTTTTTGTTCTGGAGTGAGGTATAGGTATTGTGACATGTTGCCAAATATTCCCAACCTGAAGAAAGGGATAAACTCTTGCCTAGTAGATATTGTGTCCCACTGAGGGAGCATGAGTTAAACACACATTATTTATATATTTTTAATGATGGCTTTAGTATTTTGTCACACTGGCTTTTTCTGAGAAAAGATGGTTTTGGTCCTTGAAAGGAGGTTGCTGTTCTTATTACCTCTAAATATTTATACAAATGCAATTATTCAGAGCAATAGATACCTGTAAGTGTTGATTTTGCCCATCCCTTGTATTTTTTGTTTTTTTACATTTTGCACCACTGTTTACAAGAAAGCCCTGTTAAGATCATTCCCATCTTTCACATTTATAGTAACTGGTTCTAAAGTCCTCTTTTCCTTATGGTGACTAATACTTTCTAAACACTAACTATGAAATCTAAAATGCTTTTCACCTTTAGAGAAAGCTTCAAAAATACAGCCTGTAGTTTTATTATTTTTGATTTTGTAAAACATTGTCTGGAATTGAGAAAGAACTATTTCATTATGGCCAAAATGTTTTATGAAATGAAAAACCCCCAAAATTCAAAATCAAGACATACATACCTGCTTTTAACATACATGAAAACATAATTAAAAGCAAGTCTATATGCCCATAATTCCTAACAGATCCTCCAAAAAGGATGGAAATCAACTGCATCTTAGCAGGTTCTTAACAGTAAAATAGTGCAGAAAAGTTTTTCCTTTGCTATTTGTTGACAAATGGATTTTTGTCTTAACATATCACAGAAGTTCTTTTGAAAAAGAATAAAAAGCTAAGCTTACAAGTGAATTTATTTGAATAATCAAGAATCATTTTTGAAAACTTGTTTTGCTGCTGATTGCAGGAGAGTTTGAGTCACTGAGATTTCCTTGTAAAATAGTTAATAGTTTGAGATTTAAAATGCATTTTATTTAGAGAAGATTGTTTTTTTGGTTGGTTTTTTTTTTCCAGTTAGCAAGAATTTTGACTGCTGAGTAAAATTACACATGCTCCCTATCTCACTGGCCTGGGGAATCCAAAATACATTTTGGAGGTATTTGTTTGCAGACTTCTACTTTCTAGTTTGTGCAGTGCCTGAGCTAGGTCTGAGCTGTAAACTAGCACAACTCTAGTGAAGCTGTGTGTGTCTTTCTGTCAACTGGTGACCCACACTGTGCTTCTTTTAATCTATTTTAGGCCAGCTCTTGGAGCAAAACTATAAATATTGCAAACTGAGCAGGCAGTACCACATTCTGCATAAATATACACACACACACACAAACTTCATGCATTAAACTTTTATGCCTCCAAAAATCAGTCTCTTTTTAGGTTTTCTGGGTGTTTCCACCACCAGATTAGCAGAGTGGCTGTGGCTGGCAGCCCCTCTGCCAGAGTGTCACCCCATGTCCCTGCCCCTGCAGCACAGCACACTGAACACTCCTCCATCAGCTGGATAGTGAACTGGAAATGCCATTTCAGATAAGCATCCAGAGGTTCCAGATGCAGGCTTAGCCTGGGAGGGACTATTCCAGAGTAAGCCTGGAGCAGGCAGAGGTGACAGAGGGGAAAGGTGAGTGGCAGGGGGCTCAGAGATGTGGTCCTTGAGGACAAGAACCTCACCCCAGCTGAGCACAGCCCTGCTCCACAAGTGAGGAAAGCTGGCATGGAAACACCCCTGGAGCATTGCTTAGGATTGTGCTGTCCTGCTGCTCCTTCTTCACCAGCACAGCCATAGCTGAGCCCATTGATAGGGAGATAATTTTCACACCTAAGAAATGGAGAAGGTGGACAGCCCTGTAAAAGCCTACATTGGTCAGACCAATTTTTACCTACATTAGTAAAAGGAGTCAGGGAATTATTGTGGGTGCTGCTGCAACAAAAGTTTTTTGGTTCCAGCTAGAGATCCTTGCAAAGCCAATGGTCTTGGTAACCACATAAGTGGATGTTCTGCCACTGTTCTATGCAGAAACACCCAAGAGGAAAGAGGCCTGGATATCTTCCTTACTTGGATCATGAGTGCTTGATGAGGCATCATTAAATCAACAGTCTGAGACTTTAAATTGACAACAGATTATTTATAAATTAATGGCATAACTCACCCTCAGAAGCAGAAGGTAAGGGGGTAACTTTTCTGTTCTACTTAGCCACTGAAACATTTTGGGATGAACTCTATATGAGAAACCCTAGAAAAATTTTCAAAATCCAGAGTCAGGAAGAAAAAAAAAAAAAGATTAAGAAAATTTTATTTTAGTTGCTAGAAGTAGAGAATAAATGGAGAGAAGGGAGATCTAAAAATGCTTCTAAGAGAGACTGGAATTATAATCTCTTGCTATGTGCAATATTTGTCTAGAAATTTTTGTGGATTCTGTTGATATCCACCCATAATAATGATTAGACAGTAAGCATCAAATAAGAGGCATCTTTAACTATTTAGCTATTTTCATACTAAATTCCATAAAATTTGGGATTTTTAGATATAAGTCTCAGTCTTTCATAAAGCTTGATTCTACATTTACATAATTTACATTGATTGCAAATTTAAATTACTTTAAATCTATTTTTTATTTTAAATCTATAATTTATTTTAAATCGGAATAGTCTAGACTTTCTCTTTCTTTTCTATCTTCTTCTCCCTGTTTTGTATTTGGGGTTTTTTGAGAGGGTTGGGGGAAGTGGGGACTGTGGGATTTTTTTTTAGCCAAATCAACTCTTTTTAGAATTTATCCATTTTTCCTGAAGGAGCAGGCTGGCTTCATTGACTGTGTAGGTAAAAACACCAGAACAAGCAGATTTATAAAATACTGTCAATAATTTAAAATTGATTTTCCAGTCTTTCAAAACAAAATTAAGGATACCTTAGTTTAAACTACAGAAAATCTATAACATCTGTAAACTCCCAGACTTTATAACATCTGTCCCCTACAATGCCTGAAGTTTACTTCACTGATTTACTGATAAAACCACAAACCAGGCTGTCTTGCTCAGTGCCTGACATATGTGATCTTGTTAAACCTGACCTGTATATTTAAGTTGCATTTAATTTTGAGAATTTATTTGTGCTGCTATATGCCTCATTTCTAAATATGTCATTTAAATACTTTCACATAAAACAGAAGTTTCACCAGGCTGTCTGATCTTAAAGTAAAAAGCAGCTCCCTGAATGTGGTATCTAGTGCCATTTGACATGAGCTCAGGTTCTGAGTTCTGCTGCTCGTGTTCTTGTATTCACTACAGAAGAATTGCAGCTGGAATTGCTCCTCTTTGAGGAGGTGGAACTGCAGGAAAACCCTGAATGCTAATTCTCCATTGGCTTGTAGCACACCCAACATGGAGGGAATCAGCTGAAGGCTTAGTTGCCAAAATCTTACCAGCCCTGCTTGAAATGGTCTGGACTGACCATTTAATAGGACACAGCTTTGGAGAAGGCACCACTAATACAAAAATATTACAGTTTTTAGTCTTTTCTAGGCCTTTATTTTGGCAAACAATTTAAGAAAGTGTAAACAAACCAAGTTTTCAGCAACTCATTGTGAAGAATTTCTAAATCATTCACTACATCTCCTGACAAGGCTCTCCAAGCACTTTCACCCTGAAGCAAGCACACAAAAGTGCAGCCTAGATTTTCTGTTTGGAAAACAATTGGAAGACAGTAGGATCAATTGCAGAGTCTTGACTTCAGGCATTGCTACCAGTCCCCCTAATTAACAAGAGGCATCACTCCTGACCTGCTGTCACATGAAAATTCAGAATACAATACAAAATTCCCAATAAACTGTTTCTATCAGTGGAATAAACAGAGAAGGGGGAGCAGAGCTGGGTTAGGGTAGACGTGGGAAGAATCATTAATTCTATATTGAGAGTTAAAGATCATTTTATTTCCTGCAAGGTGAGTAATATCTTTGCACTCTTTCTGTTGACTGGTTTTTTAACCACCAAAAAATGTCACTGCCCTCCCTTTACCATGCTGCAAGGCTCAGGAATGCTGTCACATGAGAATCTGTTGTTTGCAGTTTCCCCTTCTGGCAGTTGTTAAAATAAATTTATAGATCACACATCTTTGGCTAAAATAGATTTTAATAGCTGGTGATGTATTTCTTTCCTATTACATGTGTTTCCATGCTGAAAGCCATTGTTTATTACTGAAAATAGGTTTTTTACTCTATAAATATCTGAGTTCTGAATTATAATCTCACAACCTACTTTTTTTTTTCCAGAATCAGAGAAATGACTAAAATTATAATAACTTACATTACCATAATTTACAGTGAAATCATACATGGTCTAGACTTAGCTCTCCAAAAGAATTTACATAAGAAAAAAGAAGTACTGGTATATTATCTTATTAGAGCACCTGGATGTCCTGAGTTCAACCAGGACCCATTAGACTCAGCAGCACACATTGTAGGAGATTTTAAAATAACAGAGCTTACATTATTCATGAACAGGAGGGGCAAAGTTAAATAAAATTATGGCTCTCCACTCAGGTCATACTGAAATCCCTATGCAACAGATTTTGATTTTACATATAGAGAAACCTAACCAGAATTACATGATGTTTGGCCACAAAAAAATCTGATATTGCTAGTTGCCTTTCTTAAAAAGGCAACTGAAAAGATAAGAAAACTCAATAACAATAAGAGGAAAATAAATGAAATTTCCATGGATTACAATGACAATACATGTTCTCATTTCTCAGCTGTCCATTCTGCACTATGTTCTTCTCTTTAGGGAAAATTGCATTAAAATGAAAGAACTGCTGGTTCCACTAACAGTATCTTGATATATTGCACTAAAAAAAAATAAATACTGTTACTTTTCTACTTAACAGGAGCAGCCACCAGAACATTATAGGTGATCTTGTTGGCCAAGTATAATCTCAACATGATATACTTAGTCTCTTACATAGGGAAGAAATGTGGAATTCACTGATCTGTCAGCAGATGCTTTTCATGCACCTATATCCTGTTCCTCTGAGTACATCTGTCTCCAGAGTTCTTTGATTGTAAGTAAACATTTTTTCCTTCCTAGCCCAAAATATCAATTGTCACTGAATTAAGAAAAAACACAGTCTGTCAAAATATTGAGTTTTGAGCATCAGGGACAAAAAAATTGCAACATAAAATAGAATATTTACTCCTTGAAACGCTTCCATTTTACTACTTTGCCCTATTAAGCAATCTTGGACTTTGATGGGAGAATCTCTGGTGGCAAGAAGGGCACACAAAAATTCTGTGCCTGTGTGCACATCTTGATTCTATCAAAGCATTTTTTTAAAATAAATATCTGGTCTCAGGAGCCAGGTCATCTTTAGAAACAGTGAGCCCTCCCACATTATTACACAGCATGGGGCACAGGAAAGGAGACAAGAGTTAGTCTAGCAAAACCTAGGAAAACTTGTCTAGCAGCAAGTAAAATTGCACCTGTAAAGGGAATGATCTGGTAGTATCCATGATCCATATTACCTGGAATATTCTTGGATTTTTAGTTAAAAAGATTTAAACAACTATAAAATCAAGGGAGTAAATAAACCAATTGTCAGATTAGGGATTGCAGCCCTAAATTGTATTGCAAATTTAAAAATAGACTGACCATATAGTTACAGTGGGATCAGAGAGCAGAATAGTTGGGATAAACTTTATTTAATTTACTTAGAAGTGATTAGCCATGCTGATTACTGTGGATCATAGAAAAATGGAATCTTTTAAGGCTGAAAAAAGATCTCTAACCCAAAAGGTTAAGCCAGCACTGCCAAGCCCACCACTAAACCATGTTCTTAAGAGCCACATCTACAAGCTTTTTAAATACCTCCAGGGATGGCTGCTCAACCACTTCCCTGGGCAACTGGTTCCTGTGCATGAGAACCCTTTTGGCAGAATTTTTTTTTTCCAAATATACAATTGAAACATCCCTGGCACAACTTGAGACCATTTCCTCAATTACTTGTGAACAGGAAATATCCCAGACCCTTTTTGTCCCAAGCTCTTGTTTTGGCACTGAGCAAGAGGATTCTCTGCAGCTCCCTGCAAAGGGCCCACACTCACTGTGGCATCCCAAAGGTGAAGAGCACATCATCTAGAGAAATAACTGGAAAGTGTAGCAGTTTCTCTGTTGGGTATTTGTAAATTGATATTTTCTGAAGCTCATAACTCATCCAAATACAGAATTCTTGTGATAAAACTCACAGAGGTTTCCTCAGGTTTTTGTATCCATCTACTCAGGCAAATCTCTGAGCACCTCCATCACCCATTCTCTCATGTGACTGTATTATTTTTGCTAAAACTGATATGAATTTTTCAGTTAAAACATGAAGACATCTAGCACTGAAGTGCTCTGAAAAAAAAGCATTAAAATGTAATAATTATAAGCACCTAAAACAGGGACTACTAATTAAGGGCAATTTTGGACCTACTTATTAATAAATCTTGGTAGAATAGCAAAGAATCTTAAGTGACATTAAGAAGAAAGAGTTACAAAAGAAAAAGAACAATCTTGGAGAACATTTTGAAATTTGAAGCAAAACGTGTTTTAATGACAGTTCCCATCCTTTATCAACTCATTCCCCTAGTCTTGAAGTAGATGTTGTTATTCACTGCTCAATTAAAAAAAAAATAGTTTAAAAAATAACCCCAAACAAACTCAAGGCTATTTTTCTTTCTCAATATAACAAACAATGCCAAATTCCATCAATAAATGAAAAAATTTAAATTCTGGACACAAAAGAACTCAGAAGAAAATGCCATGAAAGCTGCATTTTAATTTGTCCCTTCCTTGTCTAGGGAGAACCTTTCAAGGTCGTTTGCAATTAGAAAAGCTTTGAACTCTTTTGTTGAGGGTGAGAAAAAAGAAAAGAAAATAATTACCTCAGCAGCACTTTGAAAAGAATGTGTAATGCATCTGAGTTGAAGAAGGATTTATCTTGAACCATCACTCCAGATCCACATCTTTGGATCTAGTTACCATTTAAGAGACAAAGAATGAATCGACTTGCCATCACAGCATGAGAAAAGACTGGCTCTGCAAATGCTTTTAATCTGATCCTCAGGAAGGTATTTAGGGGGAACATCTAAATGTGATTTTGTGATTTGAGGGCAAAAGGACCAGGTATTGAAAGGTGCATGGATTATCAGTGAAGCAGATATTTGCTTCCTAGGAGTTAAGGATTAAAAACAGTTCTGAAAACCAGAAACCTCACAAGACTCCTCTCAGCATTGTTTGATATCAATATATTATTATAATATTTCATGTTAATAGCCAAAGGGAATAAAGCACCCAAATTGCACAGGGATTTGGGAAACAAATATATTGCTGCTTTTTTTTTTTAATGTGTCTCTTACTGTGTTAAAAATAATGAATACATACAAGGGGTTAAATCCAATTGAAAAAATATACTTAAAATTAGGCATATAGTTATTTACCAGGGCCCTGTATTGGCCCAGACTGCAGCAATGGCTGAGGTCACTGATGACAGCCTGTCCCAGCCCTGCTGTTTCATGGAGCAGCAAAGCCCTGCTCCTCAGGAGGCTGCAGACACACAGAGCCAGAGCCACATCCTGGGGCAGCATTGTTTTAGCCAAAAGTAGGTGTACTTACAGTGGTTGGATAGAACTACTGTCAATATGTTTTTGCTTTTTGTGATTGGTCAAAAACTTTCAAAATGCCTTGTAACATCACATTCTCTGGCTGTTGCTGAGGATGTGAGCTGCTGATTTCTTCCTGCTGTCCCAATCTTGTAATGAGACTGATGCTTGGGAGGAAAGAAAAAATAATAATAAAGCAGCTCAAGGTGCATTCCACAGCAGTCCCATCCCATTTGTGATTCTGTGCATAAACCCCTGGCTGGCATTTTCCTGCCACCAGCAGCAGGGGGACAGGGAGTGGGATCCCTCCCATGACAGAGAGCTCTCCATGAACTTCTCCAACACGAGTCCTTCCCCCAGACTGCAGCTCTTCATTAACTGCCCCAGACTGGGTCCCTCCCAGGGGCCCCAGTTCTGCCACAAACCTGCTCCATCATGGAGCACAGGTTCTGTTGGGAGCTGCTCCAGTGCAGCCTTCCAGTGCTTCCACTGCTTCCATGTGAGATCTTCCACTGGGTGCAGGTGGATCTCTCTTTAAATATTTGTGAAAAAACACATGTATGTGCCATTTGTGTGCCAAGAGGAATCACTGTGCAATAGACTTAGCTTAAACCTTCTTAAAATAATTTTTGGCAAAACATAAAGTTTCACCATTTCTAGTTTCTCTTTTCTGTTTTTCAGTTGAAAAAAAATAAATTACTATTGATCTATTTTGACATAGACATTAGCAGAATGTTCTGCAGAAAGACAGATTTTGTGATCTATTAGGCTCAGAGATAAGGAAGTGGTTAAAATCAAGACCAGAGAAGAGGCATCAGGACAACATTCAGTGTGCACTTGAAGCCCTTTGAGGACTGCTCTGCTCTATCTCTTTGGTATATGCATTGCATTCAGAAAAAGCATCTGCCTACAACAAGTTTTAAGAGATTTTCAGTTTCTCATGTAGGGTCTGGTGGCTTCTGCTAGGCTAACATGAGAAAAACCCCAACATTTAAACAGTCAGTTGCACTGTGATACATATGTCATCAAATTAAATAAATCACTTTTCTTTGAGAGAGATAATGCACGTAAATAGTTTACAAAGTGAATGCTTTGAATCAACTCACAAGAGTTTAGGTGTGCACCATTTAAATCCCTACTTCCCATCTTCTAAAAGACCATTTATTGAATCCAATAGCTGTGAAAAAACAAGTATCTTCTAAATAATGCAAAATACCAAACACATGGTGAATAATTCTCTTCATAAGGAGCAAGATTGATTTTACCTTTGATTATCTGTGCCACACGGAAATACTTTTTCCAATTAAGGTTAAAAAGTTAATGTTACAGAGTCAACAACTTGACAAAATAGCACATTAATCAGGAAGTATAAACTCATTGGAATTCCACATATTATGCTTAAGGAGCTGTTTCTGGAATGCCAGACAAGTAGTTAGATACAGAGACATGTTCTGGAGCACTGATCAGCCAGGCCTCTTAAACCATAGCATTGGATTGCACCAACAGGTGCAATTATTGTTGGCCAAGGTACTAAAATATTCAGTCTGACACCTCTTACTTTGTTCAGGAGCAATTAGGACCCTAAACAGTTCAAATGATTTTCAGAAGAATATTACATTCCATAAAGTATTTTCTTTAAAGTCAGTTGAATGTATCTGTTGTGACACTACCACAACCAGCTCTCAGCTACAGCAATTGCTTCCCCTCCTGGCACACAGGGCTGCAGGGACCTTGCTGGACTCCCTGCTGGGACCATTGTCACCACTCAGTCCTGCTGGGACTGTTGTCACCAGGTAGGCAAAGCTAATAAAGCTACTTGGACCCTGCTGTGGCTGGATCTGGGTTAGCCTGGGCAGTTAGCTTGGCTAAAAAATGCACAGGAGCTTAGAGCAGCTTCCCTTTCCTGAGAGGGCTCAGGAACAGGGAGAAAGTAGGAAGTAAGAGGATGGGAGGAAGGGCTGGCATCTGGTTTTGGGGGTTTTGTTCTTGGTTTAGAGATGAATTTCCAACAGGAATTGTCGGTGTTCTATTCCTCTGAAAATCAGATCACAGACAGCTCAAAGTACTTGGAAAGGTTTAATTGGAATGGTCCCATAGTTGTGGTTCTTATGTTCCAGACTGGAGGCAAGTTACAGTTGCAGACAGTAAAACTGTAAAATACACACAGTATTGCAAAAGTGACCTGCCAAAAAGATTCACTTCATTTGAGATTCAATTGTTGGCTCCCATCAAAGTGATGGACGTTTTCAAAGACTGTGATAACTTCAGGGTGTTATGACTTTTTATTCCCACATATCAAACTCAAAATAAGATGCTGGAGTAATGTTTGAATAACATGTTGTCAAGTCTATAGGATTATGATCCCATAATAAGGAGTGAGACATGAATATATGTACAGACAGATAATGTTGGGTGTAAACAAGAAGGGCATCAAATATAAATATTAAGAAAGAATACTTTCATAAAATGTGAAATAATTACTTGATAATTTTGTTAATGGACTAGGAATACAACCAGCTCTTAATGAAGAAAATTAAAGAATTAATAGAATAAAATAATGACAAAACTTGCTTTTGAGGTAAAAAAATAACTTGGAACATTATCAAGAATATGGTTGTCATTACTTTTTGCATTTTTTTACCTTGCAAAAAGGTATGTATTCTCTCACTCTATAACCAGAATTAAGAAGATATAACAAAATGAAAAATTATGGTCATTTATTTCATTTTGGAAACTTTTTTTCTTTAACTCAGAGTGTAGCTACATAAAGACAATTCATAATTTGGCCTCTGGCAGAGAAATATTTATAATTAATAAATAGAAACATCCCATGATACCTGCAGTAGTAATAACCTTGCTAAGAATGCCTAAGAGAATGACAAAGAGGAGATCACGACTCCATTTGTGACAGTGAGGCAATATTTGAAGTGCTATTTACACCTTATCACTCATATTTCAAATTTCAGCACATATGGTATTCCCTTATCAGCTCCTCTAAATATTGAACTAAACTCTGCTCACTGCTACCTAAGCAGTCCTTTTAAAATCACTGGGATTTTAAGGGTTTAAAATAATTCGGTTAGTGCACCAAAGATGAAAACAACCCTTTTTGTATCATATTAATCAGGACCCTGCCTGATACAAATTTTAACTTTAAAAAAATCCCACAACATAGCATGTGATGGAAAGCCTCACAATTTTGAGGAAATTGTCAGTGAGAAATGGAGAACAGCATACAAGTCAGTATGATCATGGACTATCTCTGTGTTGCAGAGGATAATCATGAGAACTGTGTTATCATCCATGCCCCACTGCAAATGCTGGAGGGAACATGTGAAGGTCCATCCCTTCCCCACACACCACACTTCAGACTTGACTCACCTGGAGGACTTGTTTTAGCAATGAAAGATAATCTTAGCACCACTGTAATCTTGTGCACATTGCTAAAGTTGCAATGCTAAGTTCTGTGTTGGATCTAATTGGTCATGGAATAGAAATAAAAGAGTTCCATATCTAAACAGAGACATGATACAAGTATTTAAAAAAAACAACAAACCAGGCAAGTTTATATGATCTTTAATATTCATATCAAGCTTTTAAAAGTTAGTTTTCTCTGTATTTACACAGGATGAGGAAAGGCAAGCATATGATCTCAGGAAAGATGCTTCTTAAATATTATGATTTTATTCCTAGTCTATGTAAATGTTTTTCTTTTTGAAATCTTCTGTTAATATTTTTCATTGCAAAGTAGGTTCTAATCTATGCATTAATGACTAAACCCAGAGTAGTTAACCCATTGCTAGCCCTGGATGGGTGTTGTGAAAGTTTGAAATGTCAAAACAAGTAAAACAAAACAAATATAGATTTACACTGTACCCCTTTTATGTACTGACATTAACAATCATGCTTTCTTTAGCCAGTTCTCAGGAAGATAGACATTATTATTTCCTCTATGCAATGTTTAAAGATGAGTTGATGCAGAATACCTGAAATCTCTGCAGAGTGATTAGCACTCCACACCACTGACTTCCAGTACTCAGCTGCACCTGGGGTCCTCTTGTCTGTGCTGAAGTGTCAGTGTAGACAAGTCAACAACTTCTCTGTGTGTTTCATACTAATCCTGGTTTAATCCTAGTTAACACAATCCTGCTTAGTGGAGGGTGTCCTTGTCCATGGCAGCTTAGAACAAGATGATCTTTAAGGTCCCTTCCATCCCAAACCATTCTGATTCTGTGTTAGAGCCAGCACCAAAACACAAGCAGCCTGGCTTCCAGATACCATTAGATCACAGTTCTGAAGAAATTAAACTGTGTGTGCTGACATATTTCAGCTCAGCTGCTTCAATATGAATGCTCAGATTTTTCATTTAAAAAAAAAAGAAAAGCAAATTAATCCTGGAGTTTCTCCATGTATTCACTTAGACTTGCAAATAATGAAGAAAATGTGAAATCTGGAGATTCTCCACTTAGCCACAACTGACAGCTGCAAAAAGGACAAACTGTGCAGGACAAAGGGGAGAAAAATAAAAAAAAAAATAAGCTTCAAACAATAGTTGAAGCAATTATGTCTTCCAATAACCCTTTCAACCACTGCCACACCTGCTTTCCATCTATCCTTATTAACAAGTCTAATATAAAAGATTAAAAACTAGAGACTTGCAGAATCCAAACACTCATTACCAGCTGTTTTGTGCAGATGTAAAAAAATTAGAACTTTCAGGTGGGCTGCCTGAACCACAAAAAAACTGCAAAATCTTGGGTCAGGTTTTTAATCTCCTCATAGAAAATATATCAAAAAGAAGACCTGCTGGCTTGGAACAAAAATATTTTAAAAACCTGAAGTATGACTACTGTGGACAAAGGGAGGAAAGAGACACTAAGAAAAGAGGGCCTCAGCAGGAAAGTGCATGTCTTCAAGACAGATGAGAACTTTCAGTTTTAAAGGTTTCCACTTCTGTTCCATTCCAAGTAAAGCCATTATGTTGTGGTCCATGTTGTGAATTTTCAAAATTAGCAAACAGGTGTTAAATCTGGTATTTGACAGCTTTAGCAATGACAAGCATTGTCTTCACAGCTGTGGTATCTGGCAGCCATTGTTGCCATAAGAAGTGCTGGCAATTGAAAGAACAATTTGCATTATTTTGCAATTGCATAGAAATTACTATTGTGCAGTTACTGCAGCCATCAGTCAACCCTCTGGGCAGAGTATTCAATATCTTTTGTATCAGTGGAGACAGTAGTCCATCCATCTTGTAAACTGGCACTTTGCATCAACTTGTTACTTAGTGGATTAGGTAAATGTGTGAACATAATCTCTGCAGCATCCTGAGTTATGAGCTCTGCAGGCTATTCTAGTTAATGATGGAATGAGACTGGAACATCCACTGTGACCTTTCTGTCCAGCCTTGGAAGAGCACAGCCTCCTCATTACTGCCTTGTGGTATAAGGTTCAAAGCTGAATTTTCACATGGAACTGAGAATTTCTGTATCTCCACCCCGAGACTTAATCCTGAAAATCAGACCCACAGTTGTGAAGTAAAGGAAAGGGGCTCTGATGCCAAGGCAAACTTTTCCTATTTAGAGTTATAGTTAATTCTGGGACAGATTAAGGACTGGCAGAGATGAGGAACTCCCTTGAATCCTTTCTGCTTTCCCATTCATTTTTTTATTAGTGGCTTTCTGTGGATTACAAAAGGGCCCCAGTGTCACCTCCCTTTTTTCAAAAAGCTCTCACAGTATTTTTATGTACATTTTCTGATCAAGACTTCAATTCTAGGCATAAATTAAAATATTTTGCTTCTAATTTTATTTTTTTTTACCTATAGAACCGGAGTAGATACTTCTGTTCCATTGTTCCTAGAAAGATAAATATTGTTTTTTAGATATGACTTTGTAAAATCAACAGGGCCACAGATTATGTTTTTCAGCCCTTGTTTTTCCTAAGTGGAAGACTAAAGAGCACATTTCTAATGATTTGCTTATCAGAAAATGTTCCGATAGAGCTATAATTAAAAACTAGGTGTTTTAAAAAGAAAATTTGTAAATCAAACTGTTTGCTTAACTTCACATTTAAATATATCCTAATAAGCAATGTATTTCCACAGTGAATCTGCCATAAATCACTTTCTGGAATTATTTATATTTTTGGAATACACAGCCCCAATACATAAATATTATGTTTAGATTGATTTATTTTAGTATTTATACACAGTCTGTTCTTCAAGCTTCTGGGCTTTTAATTAATCTGGATTTGGGGCATAAATTCTTTATGCTTTGATTAATACCAAGCAGGTTTTATTTAATTAAAGAGACAGACTGGTGAGAGACATTTTAATCAAAAATTTCATATGCATACAGTACATCTGTATTTTTTAATACAAGCTCAGGCACATTAAAACAAGATTTATTCTTTCTCAGCTGTTTTCCTTTTTGAATTATGGCATATTTCTGGTTCATGTGAGAAGTTACCTTCATGCACTCGTTTGATCTCCTGCCTCCTCTCTCCTCAGAACAGCAGAGCGAGGAAATAAAATGAGGTGACAGGAACAAATGGAAAAAAAGGACAAAAGTAAACTCATCACATGCTGAAAAGAAACTTGTTAGATATCTCTGAATTTTTTAAAAGTGAAAAAAAATGCTATAAAAGCCACTTTTTGAGGAGCAAAGTAATTCCACAAAAACACATGAAATTTCTTATGAATGGAAAACTAGATTCCACAAAATAATATCATATGGTCATATCATCATTGCTAATTTGTTAATTTCAAAATTGTATGCATTCATTTTTTCTATAGCAAACAACTATCCCAGAGTAAAAAACATTTGGCTGAGGTTTTGTGTCTGCCTACCTTGTGTGTATATATGGTCATTAACATAATATCATCTTAACAACTTTTGATTTTTCAGCATATTTATTTACTGCTCAACTCTATCTATGTTTAGGTTTTAACATCTGTAATATGACAAAAAAAGTGGTTTTAAACATATAAAGTATGCTCTTCACAGTTCATAACAAAGTTATAGCCTTTTCATTTTTCACAGAGCTGAACTCCCAATTAAGAATTCACAGGACTGTAGTTAGAGAAGACTACAGTACTTTTGGAAGGATCAGATCAGTTCAAATGAATAGTAAGTAAGATCTCTCTTTTCTCCTGGAAGAACTAAAAACAGCTGGTTGCAGCATTTGAAGACATGGTTTAATAGCAAACAGGATTGTAGTGGTAACTAGCCTGATGTTGGATTTGATGACCTTAGAGGTCTTTTTCCACCTTAACAATGCTATGATTCTATGATTCTGTGATTCTATGATTCTATCACTCTGTGATTCTGTCATTCTGTCATTCTGTAATTCTGTGACTGTGATTCCGTGATTCTGTGACTCTGTGATTCTGTGACTCTGTGATTCTAAGATTCTGTGATTCTGTGATTCTGTTATTCTGTGATTCTGTCATTCTGTCATTCTGTAATTCTGTGATTCTGTGACTCTGTGACTCTGTGATTCTGTGACTCTGTGATTCTGTGACTCTGTGACTCTGTGATTCTGTGATTCTATGATTCTATGATTCTATGATTCTGTGATTCTATAATTCTGTGATTCTATAATTCTGTGATTCTGTGATTCTGTGATTCTGTGATTCTGTCTCCAATACCATTGTTAGAACTGAACCTGCAAGAAAGAGAGCAGACAGTGACTGCAGAAATGTTTATGTTTTCATTACAGATGCAAACATTTTATCAATGAGGACAATGTGCAATGCAGGACAGACTGAGACATAATCATGAGGAACCTTTTTCTCTCCCTGCTCTTGTTTTTATCTCTCTTGCTTTCTGAATGTATGCTGCTATGTTCAGCACCTCACATTTTAATAAAACCTAGGTCTAGCAGTTTGTCATCTTTCAAAGGGTACATTTTAAAGATGGGAAGAGCAAGTTTTTTCAAACTATTGGCTAGTAAGGCTTGGCTATTACAGCAAACTTGACTATTATATCTTCCTCTGGAAGATACTGTCATAATTATTAGAAATGTTGAACAGACAGTTTTCCTCAGAGAAAAAGGTTTAACTTTTTCAAACTCAGGCAAGAACAAAAGCTGAGAGTTTTTAATATTTTGTTTGCACACCAATTTTTACCTTAGTTAATGCCCAATTTAATTTTTGAGTTTTCAGAAACATTTTCCCCCTAAACTCACTGATTTGGAAGGCTAAAATACTATAGATGAAGATCCATTAAATCTAGACATGATATCTACACGTAAATTAATTAATTCTATATTTCCTTATAAACAAGAAAACAAAAGAAAATAATTGTGAAGGCACTGTCTTGGTGCTCATATGTAAGGACTATTAAAACTAGCTAAGATGTATGTCAAATTTTCTGAGTCTAATGCAAAAGTTGATGGATCCCATCCCATGGCTACAAGAGGAAGAACAGAAACCCATGTTCAAGAAACAATTTGTGTTGTTGCCTTGCCAGGAGACATTTATAAATGACTTAGTCATAGGTAACTATAGGTATAGAACTGACAGCAGGTAACAGAATGCATTATGGGCAGCAGCCTACATTTTTACAATGATGAACAGAACCACATTTCTTTAAATAAACACCAGGACTTCAAAAATCAATGCATATATAGATTCTGAAATTCTGTGCCTATTTGCACCAGCAGTTACTTGTCTCCCAGATAAACATTCTGGAAACAAAGGGAAAATCTCTGTCAGTGTCACTATTTGAACCTTAAAAGCCTAGGAGTTAATTTTTTTAAAAAATAACAAAAGCCAGAAGGCTTTTTTTTTTTTTCTTGTTTTTATTTTTTATTTCTGAAAAGGAAATACCTCCACACTACATGATTAAAAGTAAAATATGACCAGAGGTGTCCAGCCTGCTTCCTGGACATTTTTGGAGGTTGCCAGTGCACTTCTAAGAACTCCACTGAAGCTGACTGAGAAATGCAGTTCACAACATTTGATATTGAAAGCAGAAAGAAAAGGAAGATCACAAATAGAAAAAAAATAAAATTGAAAACCTCTGACCTGGATTCCCAAGGTAACAAATAATGCCATCTAAAAACTAAAATTCCTCTTTTTAATAACAATCAACCATTAGTTAAATCAAAAATAAATGCAGGATTAACATATCACGCTTTATAACATCACTCAAACACAGTTCACATGGGGCCTGCAGATAAAATAGATTAGACAAGTGCTTAAAAAAAAGGAGAATTAGCAATTAATTTTCTTTTTCATTGAATTTGAGAGCAGATGTAGGAAGTTTTGTCTTCCTTCACAAATCACAATCCCCACACGTTCCAGTTTAATGTCCCTAGAATACATTTGTGCCAAGACATTTCTGTGTTCAAGTTGTGCAGTGACTTGTTGTAGAGAAAACAGCCACAGAGCTGCTCTGAATCCCTATCTCTGACATGCTCTCAAACACTGATTTATTGTGTTTCCTCAGCTGCCTCAAGGGTTTCTTTTCACGTTTTGCATCAGCTTATACATGAACAGCACTCCTAAATATTGTGCTTCAGAATATTCACCAGTGAGATGAGCCACCAGAATTACAAAGAGAGGAGGCTGGTTGTCACTGCTGTTCTGTGCTGGCTGTCACTGCTGCTGTGTCTGCTCATTGCTCTCCATGTGTAAGTCTTGGTTTATCTCTACAGCCACCTCCTGCAACATCTGTACCAGTTATTTGTACAGAAATTTGTTGTAGAAAGGACTTAATGAACACGGCTGCCTACAAGGCAAAGTTCAACACCAGACAAGATATGAATGATATATATGTTTTATGTGTCATCTAATAGATAATTTCCCTCTCATTATCATTCAGAAGAGCTTTGGGCTAGACCTACATCCTCTGTTTTCAGTAGAGGCTAAAAGTAGAGTGGCTGAGCATCTCTCAGCAGGAAAACAATCTTTGAAGGTGTGAATTATGCACAAAGATTTTTGTGTGTTTATTGCATCTCTAGTTTGGGCTTAAGCTAGAATTAGCAATATTTTATTGTCTTCTTGGGGTGTTTCTTACCACATCATTTCAGAAATCATATGATGTGCTTTGCAACTTTTCAGAAAGATATGATTCTTGATTTTGAAAGAAATTCCTAAGCGAGATGGCTGGCAAAGGAATCTGAATATATACTTTTCAACATAACCTCACCTAAGCTTTTGTAAGTCATATATTTTGCACAAATATCAATAGAGAAACTGTATAAATAATTGAAGGAGAAACTATTCTTTAGAGTGAGGGTGAGGAGGCACTGGTACAGGCTGTCCAGAGGAGCTGTGCCTGCCCCATCCCTGGAGGTGTTTGAGGGCAGGTTGGATGGGGCTTTGAGCAACCTGGCTAGAGGGAGGTATTCCCCCATGGTAGGGGCATTTCATCAATCTCCTTTAAGGTCCCTTCTAACCCAAACCATTCCATGGTTGTGTGATTCTATTTTGATGGTTCATGATAAGCTGAAAAACACAACTAAAGAGTAGGTAAATAATTTGTGTATCCCACATGTGTTGAGAATCTGTCAAAAGGAAAAAAATTTACAAGTGTCATGTGGCTGTGTTTCTCAATTTTCCTCATAATTTTCTGTGTTGGAAAAAATCCTCTTTGAATGATTAAAAACTGATTTAATAAAAATTTCAGTGGAGATTGATTTTTTTTTATAAGTACAACTCATGTCATATACTGTGATTCATTTGAGGAGGATTAGATGCCAAATATGTAATAAACAACAAACAATTGTGTTCTGGTATATCATTGAGTAGTAGAAACTGAATTTATTTGGCTTTTAAAATAATGTACTAAACATTCTGCAAAGTGCAAATACTACAAAGCTCATGAAGGGCTTTCCAGAAAGTTGTCCCTATTTCCACTGAACTTAATGAAATTCTCTGTGAAATTTGACCCAAATTTTGTATCAGCTTCATGTACTCAAAAGATTTTGAGGAGAATTTTTTATTGCACTCACTTTAAACCATACTCCTCTTCATTGAGACTCTCATTACTAGAAAAGCAAGTGATGCTATTGAGGCACTTGATGTTCAGGTCAGGTTGAGATACTGTTGTTTTTACTTTTAGATTCATGACAACACCATGATCCACAGTTTTCCCAGAGTAAAGTGTGCAGCTCTGAGGCATTGCACTTTCTTCACAATTTATGTCTCTGTGATTTCAAAGACTTTGAAGATATGATATACCAGTATAGAAGGTTTTTGTTTAGTTGAGAAAAATTTGAAATTTTTATCAACCAGTTGGGAACAACATGCTATTCTCAGGCTAATGTTTATTGATGGGAACATCTTTTAATTTTTTTTTTTTTTTTTAAGCAGCAGAGTAATGTACTTTTCTGAAAAGAACAGCACCACACAACAATTCTGTCCTTGTGTATATATTGTTTTTCCACTCTTTTTTTACAAATTAACACTGGAATTTATTGATCTTATTCAAAGAGAAAAGGGTTGCAGTGTTCCAAGCAGCAGTCAGACTTCCTGTCTAGAATGAAATTTTGAATTTCACTAACTACTTTATTACCAGAAATTGTTGGAAGAAACATGTGTTCTTGGATGTTAATTAATAGCTCATTATTATTATACAAATTAACTTGGCAGCACTATGTGCCATATATTTGTGGAATAATGAATTACATTAAAGGGAAGCCAAGATGGCAAATACTGAAGTGCTGCATCTATTATCTGCTTCTTATAATGCATAAACCTTTCCTAGGGCATAAAATAGAAATCCTAATGAGAGGCATACTAGTGTTAAAAGGGGGATAAAAGGAAGAGTAGGGAGAAGGGTAAAGAGCAATGTGTGTATGGCTTGAAGAAGCAACAGCTCCCACAGGTTTTGCTCTGAATAGATTGTCATAAAAGATGGGAAAGCTGACAAAGTTATGCACAGTGGTGTGAGTTTTGTGTCTGTTCTCAGAAATTAACAGTAGCAAAAGTCTCATCCCAACAGCTTTGAGCATTCCCTTCCCTTCCCTTCCCTTCCCTTCCCTTCCCTTCCCTTCCCTTCCCTTCCCTTCCCTTCCCTTCCCTTCCCTTCCCTTCCCTTCCCTTCCCTTCCCTTCCCTTCCCTTCCCTTCCCTTCCCTTCCCTTCCCTTCCCTTCCCTTCCCTTCCCTTCCCTTCCCTTCCCTTCCCTTCCCTTCCCTTCCCTTCCCTTCCCTTCCCTTCCCTTCCCTTCCCTTCCCTTCCCTTCCCTTCCCTTCCCTTCCCTTCCCTTCCCTTCCCTTCCCTTCCCTTCCCTTCCCTTCCCTTCCCTTCCCTTCCCTTCCCTTCCCTTCCCTTCCCTCTCTCCTTTCTCTCTTACTATAAAGGAAATCAGTCTGAATTCATGTATATCAAAAGAAATAAGAGTTATTCACTAGGAGTAGAATAATCAATATGCTTGTGAAGCAAATATACTTTCCAACAGATCCTGATTTTTCTTTCTAGTTGAACTCAAAGAGAACTTAGACTTTATTAACATAGACTTTCCATTCACATCTTTCCACCAGTCAAGCTTTTGTTTTTTGTACTAAAATATCAAAATCTAGAACCCAGTGTTCAGGCTCCCTAATTAAAGTGTATAAAATTTCATACATTTAACCTCCAATTCAAACATTCTTATATTCTTTTCTGTGTACTCATTCCCAACTCTTTGCCTTCTCCCTGATTTCATTATTTACTTAAAACGAAATGAAAGATTTGTTTAGGGGCCCTATTCAGATTTTTATTTTATTCTATTTAATCTCTGTATTAATCTCCCAGTATTCATACACAGTTCTAATTTTTTGTAATTCATCATTTTTGTGATTTGGCATTTTTCATGTAATTTCTCTGAACTTTAATATATCCTAAGTACAGTATATTGTATTCTCTGCAGTTCCATTCTTTGTCATATCTACTTTACAGACTCTCTACTTAATCCTAGTAGCAAGAGATTCTCTACTACTTCTAGAGATTAATATCAAATTAATCTGGCCTGAAAGGTATTCCTTATAAGTGTTTCCACCTTCTGTGCAAGGACAACTCCAATTAGATTAATTTAAAGGCTTTTAAAATTTAATTCCAGAAGGCATTCTGACCCATAGGCTTCCCTAATGGGTTCCCTGACCTTCTCATATTCTACCTTTTGTAAACCTGTAGTTGCTAGTTTTGTTTTACCAGGGTTGTTTTTTTGTTTAGGCTTTTTTCTTATCTCTCTAATACTTATGAGAAAAAAAAATGTCAAACCTTTTTTCATTTGATTGGTAGAGAAATCTAGAAGCTTTTTAAATCATTATCAGTAATAATATTGCATATTCTATCTTTAAAATATTCAAGAATTTCATAATAATGCAATTTCTAGGGCTGTTCATTTCTCTAAATATGCCACATTCACAATCTAACCCAACTCTCATTATCTATTGGAAATTCCTAATATAGTCTCAAGAACTCCTTGTACTCTTGTTAGGAACCAAGTAATTTCTATTTTATCTGATCTGCAATGTCTTACTTCTTAAAAAAAAAAAGAATGTTACTTAAAATGTTACAAAAATCAGTGCACACTCATATAGCTATAAAACTTCATTCTAATAATTTAAAAGGGGATATTTCAGTTTTATTTCAGATTTATTTCAAATAAACCTTCAGTTTGGTCGGGTGCCTGAGATCACTTTGGGTGCAACTGTGCATCCAGGAATAACATTTTTATGCAAAGTTGCATTTTCTTTGCTGATGCTTCAGAGCAGTCTGAAGTAAGGAAAAGAAATGGCACAGCTTTCCCAAAGTATATTTTACAGATTAATCATCTTATAAAGTTTTCAGAAAACCAGCTGTATAGATAGATATGTCAGTGACATCTCACTTTGAAAAGCAAAAATGTTAGATTTTGTGTTACTTTTCTTCCTATTTATTGGGTAAAAAACTGAATTGTCAGTGTATCAAATCACCAGGGCAGTAAGAAAATGTCTTTTTTTTTTTTTTCCTTTTTCAGCACCAAACAGTATTCTTCAAAATTTCTTTCTCTCACATTTAGATAGCAAAGGGAATTATGATTAAATGTGCCTTGGAGAGATGAAAGGTACAAAAAGTCAACCTGAATACAGCCTAGGGAATGTGAAAGCTGTGAAATTATCTGATAACTCTAAAGTCTGGAACTAAAGCAATCCTGATATTATCAATAAAGGGAGTTGGTTGATAACAGCTTTGCCTGTCAAAAGTGGAGACACTTTCTTTGATGTCACCTTAACATGGACCTTTCATTTAAGTTCCTATTTGCCTGAGATAAACCTACCTAGGCAATTTCTATCACTTTTTAATTTTTCTGTCATTCTAGTTAAATTAACCTGGAAGACTGAATCATTATTTTATGAAGTTCAAAGTGGAATAGTT
The DNA here is from genome assembly GCF_029582105.1 of Oenanthe melanoleuca. Taxonomy (NCBI): domain Eukaryota; kingdom Metazoa; phylum Chordata; class Aves; order Passeriformes; family Muscicapidae; genus Oenanthe; species Oenanthe melanoleuca. The sequence continues at coordinate 137,789,810 of NC_079335.1, forward strand.
TAACAGAATAGTTTAATTGGTCTGTGGAGTAGGGATATTCAGTGATATCCTGAATTTTAAAATTAAAAAAAAAAATCACCCAAAAAATGAACCAGTAAACCAAATTTTCTCTGAGTTAGATTTGTATAATGGGGGGAAAGCACTGGAATTATTTATCCACTTTAACAGGACAAGGGGAGAAAAATAAGACAAAAAGGTCTTTGTGGGCTGAGATAAAGAATGGGTTGAGATACGAATTACCATCATGGACAAAACAGGCCTGAGTTGGGGAAATTAATTAAATTTATTGTCAATTAAACAGAGTGAGTTAATAAATAAGAACAGATCAAATACCACCCTCCATCATTCCACCTTTTGTGGTTTAACCCCAGCCAGCATCTCAACCCCACACTGCCACTCACTCTCATAGATTCACACTCCATTAATATTTTAGTTCACATTTAAAAATCTGAGGAAACAGATAAAAACAGTAAGAGTGTAGTAAACATCAGAATCCCTTATTCAGCACCTGCTTAAAATTTGTAAGGCAGCAACTATTAAGTAACTATAGCTTAAATGTTTGTCAACAGGAATTTCCTGATCATTTCTAGTTTCCAACAACATTGTACAATTTCTTTGTATAATTTTGTATTTCTTTGTATAACTCTCTATGTCAGCAATTTTTGTACCAAAAGAAAATATTATTCATTTCATAAACAGTTTCTAGATCTCAGTATAAAACATCACCTGAACAAATAGTCTTGGGTAGGGTTTAAAAGAAATACAAATTTTCCAAGAGACTTCCTGACCATGACAACTCTTTCCAGTAAGAAAACTGACTTTTCCTGTAATTTCCATGTCTTGCACTATATTTTTTCACTGCCAGGTGTTTTCAGGGAAGGGATTCCAGCAGGTCCTGATTTCTGAGTCATTTAGGTATAGTCAATGATTATAGTCTCCATATGAATTGCTAGAAGAACATTTTGTAGGCAAGAGTTGAGTTTTGTTTCAGGAAAATGACAGATTGTGCTCTTTCAAAGCCTGGTTAAATTAAACCAGATTAAAATCTCTCAGGTAAAACAAATGCATGTCTTAGGCTGATTCTTATTATTTATGAAATTCCAGATATTGCACTTATTTTATAAGAGAACTTTCTACAGGGGACTAATACCTTTGATATTATCACCCAAACATAAAAGTGCTTTCATTTTCTGTATTCCTATATCTGCTGACATTTGTGAGTCTACAGACAAAAATAAAACCTTCACCTTCAAACAGCATCTTACAGTCACCAAACTCCCCTTTTCCAAAAAGCCAAGGGTAAAATCTGCCATTATCTTTTGAGTTCTCTTCATGACTGGACATTTGAAAATCCCAGCATAAGCATATAACCTTTCTGGACTGAGCTGCATTAATCAGCCCTGTGGGGCTCTCTGCAAAATTTCCTTTCAGGATGTTTTGAACATCTTAGGGAGTGTTGAAATGTCCTATAATTGAAAACACAGGAGGCTACTGAAGATGCATCAACTCTACAATCCTGCAGTAGATGCTGCAGAATTTCTGACTTCACCATGGTGCTTTCAAATTCCCTTTCAGAAGTGTTTTTTCAGTGTTGATCTTTGAGAGTCCATATTTGTGTATATTTCAATATCTTGAGGAAAAAAATCTAGGGTTATTTTACTTTTCAATGAAGGTAGAATATGGCTTCACATTCAGGAATGCTGCCATAGCATTTAGTGAAAAATTTATTTCAGTTTGCCTATTCTACTGAGGTCTGGGTTTCCAGCTGAAGATAGCTTACCTTCTCACTCCCTGAGGTATTGTAACAGCCCTTCTCAGAACATTTGGATTTCTTTTTACCCCCTCTCCCTCACAACCATAAGTTCCTTTTTAAATTTAACAGAGAAACTGCCTGCATAATAAGAAATACTGTAAAAAATAAAATTAATCAATCAGACAACAACAAAACAAACCCAAGCAAAACAAAGACAAGATGATGATATTCTCTAAATCTTCAAGGAGAGACACAAATCCCTTCATTAACAACATTTATACATACAAAATGAGATATGGTATGCAGAGAAGAATAAAGGTTATGAAGGTAATAGAGTACAGCATATATGAAGTGTGTTTTGGAAATTCAATTAAGTGAAAGGAAACCCCAGGTTGATGTGTAGGAGGTGGCATGTAAATCACTTTACGTGTGAAACTGCTAAGATAATTAAAATGTCGTATTTCATGTTAAATAAGACATGTTAAATCCTCATGACTCACACTAAAATTAAGAATCTGATTTTACTATCTGCTGAAATTCTTTAGTTGTTGCAATTGGTACAACTTCTGAATAGAATAAGATTGGTATAATTAGGGTGAGACATCTCCTTCATTTTAAGGCACCATATTTTTTTTGTGAGTAAAGGCATGCTGATCCTCTGAATCCACTGAGAAGAAATTAAGCACAGGACCATTAGTCAAATCCTGTTTAAAGCCTATAACTCTGCCTGAAGAAATCTAGTTTTTAATAAAAAAATTCACAAAGCTCAAATTACAATTTGCTAGCTGAAATTTATATGGGAGATTTGCCTGTGCAAATACATTGTCTCAACCTGGGAAATGCCATGTGAGGAGGAACACTTACAGAAAAGGCATTGATGAAAGAGTAAATATATCAGAGAATCGTAGAAAGGACACACAAGGATCATGGAGTGCAACCCTTGGCCCTATGCAGAACCCAAAAAATCACATCAAATGCCCCAGACCATTGTCCAAAAGCTTCTTGAACCCTGTCAGGGGCTGTGACCACTGCCCTGGGGAGTCTGTTCAGTGCCCAACACCCTCTGGGGGAAAAGCCTTTTTTATAATATCCAGCCTGAACCTCCCCTGGCACAGCTTCAGGCCATTCCCAGTCCTGTCACTGTCCCCACAGAGCAGAGATCAGAGCCTGTCCTTTCTCTTCCCCTCTCAGGAATCTGTACCTGCATTGAGGTCTCCTCTCAGTCTCCTCCAGGCTGAACCAACCAAGTGACCTCAGCCCCTCCTCACACAGCTTCCTTTCAAGGACTTTCACCATCCTTGTTGCCCTCCTTGGGATGTTCTGTCATAGTTTAATGTCTTTTCTACACTGTGGAGCCCAAAACTGCACAAAATATTCAAGGTGAGGCTGCCCCAGCCCAGAGCAGGGCAGGACAATCCCTCCCTTGCCTGGCTGTGATGCTGTCCCTGATGTCCCCAGGACAGGGATGTCCCTCCTGGCTCCAGGGCACTGCTGGCTCCTGTTCAACTTTCCATCAGCCAGGAGCCTCAGGCTCCTTTCCACAACCTTGCTCTCCAGTGTCTCATATACATCATAACTATTTCTGCTAAAATGTATAATATTTTCCAGTTATAAGAAGTAGAAAAGCACTCATACTTAAACACTGATAGTTCCTTATATTTGTATTTAAATAAAATATCTTTATATTTCCAACCAAGAGAGATGCTCACTCTACATCTAATGCAAATATGAAATGTTTTATATTTACCATATGCTGTAGTGATTCAACAGAAATGAGTCCTTCTGTTTCACTCTCTCCTTTCATCCATATATTTTCAAGCAGATTTTCTCTTCCTACAGAACAAGTAGACAGTGCAACCAATCTTTGACAGCAATGTTGCACTGTACATGACTCAGCCATTATCTGAAATGACAGCAAAAGTAACTGACTTGTTAATTTTAAGAATCACTGGAAAAGTCAGAACAACATCTGCTCAGTCTGCCTTACCATGACAGAATTTTCCCATCCATTCCTGTTGTCTATTTTCCCTAAGAATCTTTTATGAATATGAAACTTCATTGTATCAAACTCTGCCACCTTAGATTTCAAAAGATATTCTCTTGCCTTGACAGAATAGTTACACAGTCCAGAGATTTTTATGTGCCATTTCTAACATATTTCTCTCATTATAATAGAATTCAACCAACCAGTTTTGATGCTATATAGTGGACATAATTTTATAGAATAAGATATTGACACCACTTCTAGCTATAAGTGAAGGTATCTTTTCTCCACTTTGTCAGTTATTTCCTAAAAAATTATCAAAATAATTACTCATAACTGCTCTCTTGTTGCAAGAATTTGTTTTCACCAGTGTAAAGCAGATATCAGAGACTGAAGTAGAAAAATGAGGTATCCACTCTGTGTTCATCAACGTGCTTGGATAAGGCTGAGAGTAAAACCCTTACATAACAGTTTATTATGTGCTCAAAGGCAAATAGGTGCAATTCATCCCAATAAAGTGGAAAAAGGCTTATTATCATCACTGTGTTTTAGTTACATTTGCAACTGAAAGTGATAATTTTCACAACTTTTATGTAACTGAGATTGTCTGCTGTTGGCATAATAGTAGTCCCACTGTATTCTTCCACTTATTATATTGATACTTTAATTATTTCTGATAAACATAAGACATTTTGATTAAATTCTGAAATAATAAATTGAATTATTGAAACTAAGAAGTTTTACTATCTTTTGTAGCTATGGATTTACTGTATTACTAGGTGTATACTTAAGTATTATTGAAATAGGAGACAATAAAATAAATGGTTTGTTTTATTGCACCTCACCAAGCACAACTCTGTGTTTTATATAGCTTCACAAGCACCAGACAGCTCATACATTCTTAAGGCAAACAAGGGTCATTTGAACATGTTCCCATTGTTAAACCCTTACTGAAACGAGATGAGAGGGTGGAGAATCATTTCCATGAAATGAGCAGTCACACACATTTTACCCACCTTGTCAGCATGTCCCTTAAAGGTGCCCAGTGGTAGGAATGCCAGTACCTTTGGTATCTTCAGCATATACATCCACATTCAAAATATAGGTCATATTTCCATTTACCAGTTTTATTCAAAGATTTTTCCAGAACTAATTCATAGGCTTCCCATTCAGGTCTGATCTTCACCAGGAATATGTTTTCCACAAGAGCACAGCTAGAAAGATTTTAGCAAAATTCTTTGATTTGTTTTTGCCAAAAGTGCCCTGAAATGCAATGGAACACTATGCTATGGGACACATCTCATCTAAACTCTCCACAACATTTTTCTAGCAATAGTGACATCATTCTTATGAACTCTTTAACTGCTGACTGATATATCTGTGCCTTTAGCCCAAAAATCAAATTAATCACTTCTGTTCTACAATGATGCAATTTCTGTAACAATGTAGACAGTAACCACATCTACCAGTGTCATGCATTAAATGAGTGGGAAAATAAAAGTTTGTTGTTGCTACATTATCCTTCAAGGGAAATAATGATTTTCAGCTGCATTCAGTAACAAACAAAAGTTAACACAAAATCTTCTCTAGAGATCCAGATGGTGTGAACAACTTGACAGCAAACATCTACTCTGTTTTTTCACTCACCACCTCAGGGCACCTGGAGCTGGAAGAGTTTTATTGGATCTATTCAGTACCACCAAAACACACAAATGTGCTTTGGGAGGAGTTGGGTACAGTTAGAGTCTCCATTACATAATGTAGCCTTGGATTTTAGAGAGAGCATTACCAGCCTTAGTATCACTGGTTGGTTTTGGGTTTTTTGTTCTGTGGATTTTCCAGGTGGCAAGTGTAAGAAGTTTTGAAGAAGTATTACTCTTCTTCCTTCCCCCCCTGCCCTGACTCCTTTATTTCCTTGTTTCCACAAGGGATGTAATGATTTCTCATGCTGCAGGGAAGATAAAAGCAACATTGTTGAGGCAGACTAAATTTTTTTTATGAAAGTTGTAGCAACAATGCCTACCCTTGCTATGTCTCAAACAACATTCTCAACATTCATTATCAAGTGTTTTATCTACTCTATGGGAAGACACACTATATCAGAGCACAGTTGCTTCTATCAAAGCTTCTAGAGCTCAAAATACCTTTTTTTTCCCATGAACACTTTCTGCCACCCAGCAGATTTGCCAGTGTTCCCAGCACAGATTTATCTCTGCAGAGCTGCCTTACCCTCTCATAAAGGGACAATAGCTCTGGCTGAGTTCTGACATTCTCATGGCTGCCAGTTGGGCCTTTTTTCTCCATTTCACACCTCTGAGGGGGCCATTTTTCAGTTGAATTTAACTTACAGTTCATAGATTTAGAGGGACTCCTGATAAAATCTCTCTTTAGAAGACAGTGCAAGAAAACACATTTCTGCATTGTGACAGGTTCATATTCTGCACTTTGATTTGTTCATAGCTCTCAGGGTGTGGTGCCAAAGCCTTTAGGAAATTGGAGTCAACTTCTTTGAGAGTAGTATAAAGGACTGTATTCTCACCAGAGAAAAAGGGAAACAAAAAAGTTGTTTTAGGAGGTTCCCACCTGTACAAAAAGCAGCAATTAACCATATTGCTGCATTAGCAACCCATAACCCACAGAGTGGTTCTTCACAGCCATAGTAAATAATGGGACATTGTGCCTAATTTTTTTTGAGATAATTAATCAGCAAATTATATTTCCAAAATAATCACTCTTTACACGAATTGATTTATTTAATAGAAACACTACCAGAAATTCATTCTTTGCTTCTCACTCCTTATCCTTACAGCATCAACTGAAAAACTAAAGCAAATCAAAACTAAAGCCTCACTCCACAAGTTAAAAATATGACAATGAAAATGAAATACAAAATTCAGAGAAGTTTCTTCAGTCCTGAGCTGCAGTAAAATGCATACAATCAATTAATGTAAAAAATACACTTCTGGGAACTTTGTCAGCACTCTTGCTTTCAGTGTTTGGACTATATGCTGTTACCCATGCAAATTCTTCTTCTTTTTTTTTTTTTTTTTTCCTTTTCTCTTCTTTTTTCCTTCTGTTTTTTAGCTAACAGCCAGCATCCTCTTGTTCCCTGCCCATCTCCAGTTCAAAACTCCTGTTTTCATGACCATCTCAGTCACTTCTACTCTTCACTGATGATTACAGCCGAGAGCTCCAGAGGACTCTCATTCCCTCCATGTTCTCACTGATTAGCTGAGCAAGAAAATAAAATCTTTATCATATAGCAGCAATCCTTGTTAATCATGTCAGTCTCACAGGTCTGGCTGCCATCACTCCTCTCACACCTGCTTAAGTGCATGATAGAAGGTGCATCAGTAGAGCCCATTTCTGAAATTGTGCAGGTGTTTCCTTTACCACCAATATCTAAAGAAAAGGGCTGAGATGGTCTCTCAAGTGTGAAGCTGGGTTTTGAGAGTTTTGAATCTGAGTTTTGGCTTGGAAGCAATCTCTCAAAATCATTTGGACAACTACTAATCCCCAAATTTTTGGATTAGGCGTAGTGATGAGGACTCTGTGATCACAAGGTTTTATACAAGATGCAGAATTTGGGGTATTTCCGTTGGTTGTGGTATTTCAGGGTTTTGTTGTTGTTTTGTTCGGTTTTGTTTTTAATGGGGAAATTTCTCTTCTTACTAAGAGAAGCCAAAAAAAGCAATAGAAAATGTCTTATTTGAATGACTCTGTGCATGTGCACACTCTTCACACACTACTGCATATATGGTAAGAGAAATAAGCTGGTTATTTTGCTCTGGATAAGTATAAAGTAATTTACCAGAATTAAATTTTTACATACATGAGATAAAAAACACACACTTTCTCAAAACAGTGCTATTTTTATTAGTTCAATAATAAGAGTCTAGTCAGAATAACAACAAGAAAGTAAGTTTAAAGAAGTGCTAGCTTAATATAACGTGATTGTTTGTCATTGTGTACAATTATCTTCTGCATTTCACATCTTCTGGGAATCCTGAGGTCATGTTGCCTGGTTTGGAAACAAAAATATTGATTTGATGAGCAATTCAGTATTGCTTGCTATGTCAAGTAAAGATAAGGGGAAAGAAAGTCTTAGCTTATATCTAAGGGAAACTGAACAGTGAAATATTACTTTTGCATCAGTTAGCCAGAATACTTTGGGATTTGTTGATGACAATGAATGTGTCAGGAATCTCTGGTCCTGCTGAAAGTTTTATCCCCTCCATCCTCCACCAGGCAGAACCCAGGAGCAGGGAGGGGGTCAGGCTTTCCTGTGAGCAGGGCAGTGCTGAAGGATGCTGGCTGGCAGCATTTCTGCAGTCTCGTACTCACAGTTATTCGCTAGCTGTATTTTTCTTTTAATCACTTGCTCATCAAGAAGTTTTCCTAATCAAATCAAAGATCAGAAATAATGCTGTATCTGGCATATAGTTGAAATTAACTGCTCTTAGTTTTCATTCTAATTTGTAGATTGCTATCCAAAACTATTACATAATATTTAAAATAAAGTCACAAGAGGACCTATCCAGACACATGTCCTAAATAGTAAGTTTGAAGTGAATCCTAATTTGGCTCACTAAGTCATGAAAGGAAAGTAAATGAAAGCCTTTGATTTCTGTATTTAAGACCAACAGAGGAATTTTCATCAGTAAGAAAGAAAAAAAGTTGTATTATCATCAACTAATACCTTGGTGCATCCCCACACTAAAAATGTCACAAAAGAGATCTGTTTTTTAAAAAATTTGCAGTGAAAAAATTCTTCTGAAAAAAAGCGTCTGCTTGGCTTGTAGTGTTTTCCACATTCCTGAAACTATTTTAGATTCACAGAGATGAATATCTGAATTCATAGTCTACCTAATTAAAAATAGAGGAAAAAATATAATGACAATGTTTGATTACACTTTGAATTTTTGGGAAAATTTGCAATCCATACCCATGATTGAATTTTATTAAATAATGAAATGACTTTTTAAAAGACTAAGAATATATAGCATATGTTTAACATTTAATCAGCTTCAGTGTATTGCTACAGCAGCATCAAGCCTGTCATGATGGATTCTGAAGCTTCCTCTCACTAAGTGATGGTTGCAATTACTTATTCAGTCTAAGTATTTTAGTACCCTTTGGCTGTGAAAGTCTTTTTTGATTAAAGGACATATGTCTCTTTATCATTGCTTTTTATCCCTTTTATCAAACTTAAGGATATTCTAAAATATTTCAAAGTTAGCTTAGTGAACTAAGTACAAAGCCTTACTTAGCTAGGGTGTGTGAGAATTTCCATCATGTGAGATGTTTTCCCCCTAAACCTAGCAGCTCTTTTCTGTTCATACACCTATTTCATACGTCTTTATATACACAGGATCTTCCTGAAGCTCTTAAGAGACATTAGTTTGATAATTTAAAAATTAGCTTCCTCTTTTAATAAAGTAGCATGCAACATATTAAGGGAATGAACAGCCTGGGGTTTCCACCCAGAGTACTGCTAAAGGACAAATGCTTTTCCAAAAATCCAGCCATTAAAAATGTGCCAGATCTGGCATGCTGCAGTTCTGGCAGGACAAGACCCAGTGAAGACTCCACAGCATCCTTCAAAATTTACAGCACACTACACTGCTGTGCTCAAAATCTTGCTATCAAAGAATCAGAAAGCTTGAGGTTGGAAGGGACTGCTGGAAATTGTCCAGTCTGGGTCCTGCAGGGACCCCTGCAGTCAGTTGTTCAGAATCATGTTCAGACAGTTTTTCAATATCTCTGAGGATGGAAACTCCACAACCTCTCTGGGCACCTCTCTGTGGCAAGCCTGTTAGAAAGGCTGCTTCCCTGACATTTCAAGTTACAAAATTAAGAGAAGACTGCAATGTAAGCTATTATTGTTCCAGTAATTTCACTGGTTTATGATATAATGTCATAATGCTAAATATATGAATTTAACATTACCTAAGTTTCACCCACAATCCCTCCATCCCCTCCTGCCCCAAAACTGTTTTTTATGTGAGTGGATTATTGTGAAAAGTAGTGAGCCTTAGAAAAAGCTTTGGTTTTCAAAAATTCTTCGGAGTAAATTCAGAGGATGTTTGGAAAATTTGTTTCCAGTGTGTTCCCAAAAAATTCTGCAGGGTTGTTATGGAGCTTCCAGGAAACCCACAATCTATGTTAATATTTTCAAAATTAATTTTTGGATCACTTACAGGTTTATAGGAAATCCACTGACTAAGAAAATCAAGACAAAGGCTAAAAGGGCCATTTTATATCTAGCCCATTAGAGTGAAAGTCAAGAACAAAATATTTTGATGCATTGGACTCAAATCACATAAATTAAAAAAGGAACTTCATCAAAAGTAAGCCACAGAAGAAGAATTGCTGTAGTATGGCTGGTCTTGATGATCACAGTTAGACTCCACACCTCAATACTGGAAATATTAAAGCATTCATCTCTTACTTTTCAGGCTCCAGCCCAGCAAAATGATCAGTTTCAATAAAAACTACCTATCCAGTGAAGCATTAAGGAAAAGTCCACCATGCTCAAGTCCAACCATGTTCAACAAAACACAGCAGCATATGTTAAACTGTCAAGAGAACTCCAGCACACGCCAGAAAAATGCCTTGCTGCCTACAGATGAGCTGCTGAGATTGGATGACAGCTGTCCAGTGCAAAAAGCTTTAAAGACCACGTGTAAGTGAGCTCCTGTGAGGGGATGAGCACTTCATGTTTCCGTGGGAGATCAAGGCACTCAGCAGAGTGGCAGGTCCATGAACATATTTCTTCCAGAAGGAAAGGTGAGTTTGACAGCCTTGTCTGCCTGCCACAGCTTTCCCAGGCTGGGCACTGCACAGCTCACGGCTGTGAGATGGTTTTCTGCACTGCAGAAAGAAATGCACAAACCTTAACTCAGGAACAAAGTGCTGATTTGAGCTGATGTTTATTTATATTTTCACAGTTCTTTTTTGCTGAAAAATGGGGCTTTGTGCTGCTGGACTTTTGTACTTTAACTGTCCAATGAAAGCTGTTTTGTGTGTCTTGTAATTTTCACCCCCAAGAAACATGAATTCCTATAATTTCATCATTACACCACTGATACATAATACCTTCTGGTAACCCATGGTAACAGTGCTCCTTGTTTTAAGTAGCAGGTGTTGAGGACATGGCAAATGGCTGTCGATTCAGCTTAGACCACCTAATGGAGCTTTTAGGGCTAGTCAACATTTTCATTTAAATTATGCCAGGATATTGTACATGCACCTCACACAGGGAGCTTTGCTGGAGAGCTGCAGGGATTCAATAAACCCTACATTACACAATCTGTCTCTGCAGACAATTTTAATACCAAGGGTCTAGGCTGCTTTTATGTCTGCCCTGTTTAGCTTGGGGTTTTTACATATGTTAAACAAGTCAGACTGCATAAGACAAAGCTCAGTCTTAATCAATCAATTTATTCCTGGGATGAACTGGTTCACTGTGGACAGCAAGCCAGCATTTTGGGTTTTTTCTATAGAAAAGTAAGTATCTCCATCTTGAAAAGATTTCTACTTATGAAAGGGGAGTCAGTGAGACTAATTAAGCAACCCACAGTGTAAAAATTTCAGAAATTCATTATGCTGTACTAGGAGCTTGCCACAACTAGAATCACTTAAGTCAAGATGAGTCACAAAAAATTCACCATAAAGAAATGTGCTTTCTACATTTTTTTGATCAAAATGCCTTTCTACTGTCTTTGGTCATTCATTCTGTCAAAATTAATTTTTCAGTCTAGGCCATCAACAAAACAAGTGCATTTTCCTGTAAAGAATACAAAAGTCTTCCTTCTGTTACTTTCTATTCTAGAGATGAGAGCATGAGGAGGAGGGAAGTGTTCAACCACAGAAGGAAGGCTGAAACTGGTTATCTTCAGCTAGAATGATCTTTTAGCTGCTCCTATTTTTTTTCAAAGTGCTCCAATCCTTGCCATTCTATTCCTGGGGGAAAAAAAATGCAATGCAGCAAATTTGCACAGAACTCAGGTAGTCTAGGACAAGTAGAGCTGTATAAATAATTCCTAAATGTATTAGTTGCCTTTTTCAAATCTTACTCTAAAAAATTGTAACTTTATGGTCCTGGAAAGTTTTTTGGCAGGTTATGTTCATATGTTGGTATTAACTCCTTTCCAATGGCTGCAGCTGCAGGACAGAATAACTCCAGTGTGGACCTGCAGAGGCATTAGGGTGAGATATAAGGAACTGCTCCATTCCAAGATGTATTTCTGGCTCTCTGCCAACAACAAATCTGAGGAAACTTCATGATTTGGTAAATATATGGTATCAACTCAAAAATTTCATAATCTTTTGTCCTTAAAGAGAACTTACATGTTGATTCAACACTGCTTCATTTTGATTACAGGTTATTGGTTTCTTCAGTGAGTGGTTTTGATTTTGGGTTTGTTTTTTGGTTTTTGTTTTTGGTTTTGTTTTTGTTTTTTAATTATTTGATTGTTTGTTTTTATTTTAAAAAGGCAATACTCAGTTGTCTAATCAGGGGATTTTAATATCAGATTTATCCAGTGGCTAACTTCATTAGATAAAGTCTGAATCTAAGTAATTATTTTATATCTAGCTTTTGCTCTAATTATGCAAAATGCTGCTGAAATAAAATGTAAGGTTAAATTTGATAGAATTTATGTAGCACAGATCAATGACTTCTGTCTCTGCCTCACTCCATTACATAATCCTACCTAGAGAGCAATGATATTAAACACTGACACAACTTTAAGGAATAATACAAAGGCTCATTGATTTCCTGCTATTCTAAATAAGCTTTAGAGAATTAAAAACATCATGATTTTTTCAGAAAGAGCAGCCTGAGAATGTATTGTGTCACCAAGTCACAGGTTAACAGGTGGAGATGGTTCAAGATTTGTGCTTTGCACACAGTGTAACAGCAAGGAGAAGAATACACATTTGCCTCCTCCCTGGTTGATACTAAAAGAACGTTTCAGAGACTGGCAGAAAAGTGACTTTTTCTTTTTTTTTTTTTTTTGTGGAGCTGCCAAAAGAATGTGTGAAGGAACTCTCTTTGAACACTTCTAGAAAGAGTTTCTCAATAGCAAGGTGTTGCATAGCAGTGGAGCACTGTTTCATTATTTTTTTGAAAAATATGGGAATATCACATGCTGTTTCTTTTCTCTATATTAGGACTTCTTTCTTGTCACTATCCATGAAGAAAAACATCAACATGCCAACCCCAAGATGTTTTGTCATCTGCCTGGTTTCCTTTAGTAGTTTAGCAGATGGAACCATTTAGCTCTGTGATACTCATATACAAAAATATATGCATTTTATAGATACTTTGAAAGGTCTCTTGGTTATTTATAAGTTACTCATATATGTGGAGAAAGAGAAGACATAAGGGGTTTGCAATGCTTCACATTTTTTTCACTGATAGTTTAAATAATAGGTCTGGGCTCTGGCACATTTTTGTAATACTGCAGAATAAGAAATGATTATACATTGCCTGGCCTGCAGTAGTTGTGTTTTGTTATATTCTCAACTTATGGCAGGGTTGAGTTGTTTGACTTGGTTTAGTCTTAGAAGTACAATTGAAGTCACAGTTACGATTTAAGATCTGGCATGTGCTGTAGACAATGCATGTATGTGTACACATAGCACATGTGTGGTGCACAGAGCACCAGCAGTTGCTAAAGCTCAGCTGATAAATGCACACATCTTTCATGTGAGCCAATATGTCACCCACATCCTGAACTGACTCTTTCTTCTGCCTTTTAGGGTCAACATCTTAGAGGAAACTTTCCCTAACCACGTACCAAGCAGTGCACTCCTGTAAGGTGTCTCCATCCACAGTGGTTTAGTCAGCAATGATGCACAGCCAGAACTGGCACATGGACAGAGCACATCTTTTACCATTCTGTTCAGTTCACCTGCTCTGCTGAAGAACACACCCTTGAATTTGGAATATTTTTAAAAGAATTTGTTTATTTTGCTCACTATTTCCATTGAAAGAGTTTTTTTCCAACTTCCAGCTTCAATCCCTTGAAACCAATCTGTACAAGTATTATCAGCACTATTGAAAAATAATTCTATCAATTATTCCTTGCAGGAGTTTAATTCCTTCATGTGGAATTTAAGCCCTCTATCCAGCTATAGACAGCACATCCTCTCCATTTCATGAGGATAAACAAGGAGTAGATCTCTATTTCCTCCCAAGCAGCTGTGATTTCCTGGCTGATGCCCCATCAGCACACATGCCCTGAGAGCCAGCACTGTGCCAGCTGCCTCTTGGGGAGCTCAGGAAAATCAACATCCCATTTCTGCTTTGGGCACCCTGCTCTGCCCTCTGCCCTCACCAGTGATCCTTAGGCTTTTCCTTACATCTGAAACATTTCTGAGAGAAGCAGTTCAGCCTGGGTAAAATACTCTAAAAACTGCTACCAAAAGTAAGACAAAGTAATCCTTCACAGGATAATTCTAAAATACATTAATTTGTGATAAAGACTTCATATCACAGCACAAAAATGTGCAGTTGCCAACAACTGAAGAGTATTTATAAAAAAAAAATCTTAGTCCAATTCAGATGCAAATGATGGTATTCCTATTTTGGTTTAGGGCTATTAAAATGTTATTAAAAGTTCAGGACAACTTTGATCAAATTTGTGCTTGCTTCATTAACATTTGTTCCACTACTGAAGGAAAGAAAGGAGCTCTTTTGAATTACTGTTTAAGTAGCCTTTTATTGAATTGTCTGCCTCATAATGTGCTGATTTTGGGGGAAGATTTTAACTGCACTATCTATTATGACAAAGACAAGAACCATTTAGAGTCTCATCCTCCATTTGTAAAATAATTCTCCTTTCTTACACATTTATGATTTAACTGATGTTGTAGAGGAATTTTAATCCATAAAACAGGCAGTATACATGACTCACTACCAATGCTAAACTTCTTTCCAGAAAGAGAAGATAGGTTTTGCACTTATGAAGCATCTAATTCTGTTAAAAGTGAGCTATATCCATTCTAATAGCTTTTCTTTTGCTAATCACAGCATAGCTGTTCTTAATTTTGTTTCATCTTCCTCAAAAGTGTTAACATGTACGAGACTCTGATATGTACTTTCAAAATTATTTTTCTACCTAAAATAAGTGTGAATGCTTTTACACAGAAATAATATGTTTCCAAGACCTCAAATTGTGCTTAAAAATCAATTCTAATTTAACCTGTTTGTATTCTCATTTGGCTAAACCTGTTTTACACCATCTTGATATGAAAAGCAAGCCTTCAGGCCATATAAAATAAATGAGAATTTCAGGCCATGTGTAAGTGCTTTGCTGAATCAAGATTCAGTTACCAGACCATTACTGCTATATCATTATATTGTATTAGAGGCTTTAACAAACCCATCATAGCTATTTCCAGACATCTGTTCATAAATTCCAAATATTACCAGGTCCTATCTTTAAAAAGTGATAAGAAATAACCTTGTGTTTCAGTCATGTTAGATTGTATGAATTAATAATTCAATATTTAATTATTTAACTAAATAAACACTTACTCTTAAAGAATAAGAAATAATAAGATTCTTCCTTTTAGCAGATTAGCTCAGATACTTGCTAATACCTTCTGAAACTTTAAAAGAATGTGAAAGGATGAATGGAGGCTGTTAATGTTTCCAAATGCCACAGAAAATTGAAATCTTCATCAAGCTCAATAATGAAGAGAGGACTCATGGACAGATACTGAGGGTGTGTTCAGTGCTTCTGTTATGCCACAGAGTAATTTGTTTTTATAATTTTACAAAGTTGTTGCATGGTAGACTGACATAAGAGCTCTTCCTCTTACCAGGAAGGATGTTTCCTAAAAATGGCAGAATGGAGACAAATGGGAGAAAATTTCATTAATCTGTCACAAGGATCTTGAGAATTAATTCTAGGCATTGTGAAAAAGGCAGCGATAAAATAAATTAAAAGTATTTCTCCTGTTCTTTTACTGTTTCCTGAGGCTGACCATAGAAAAGAAAACAGAAAATTTAGATAAAATGAAAGCATTTCTATGAAACATTTTCTCTTGCAATGACTGGCAAGATATTTCTAGTATATTATTTAAAGTATTTAATTTGTCTTTAATCTTTAAAAAATTTAAGTCTGGAAGCATGGAAACTGATATTTTCTAAAATATATATTTTGGAATAAGTTTGTTTTTGGCTAATAGTATTATGTTGTGCAATTTATGTTATGATGAATACATGTAAATACAATACAATCATTTGACAATTTTGGTCTCAAAATGTGAGCTTCTTCTATGTCTGCATTGCAATTGTACAAGTCTAACTATTGCAAGGTGTATCTTTTAATTCAAGCTTGTTACAGGAAAACATGAAAAAGGAAGCTACTTTTCTGGGAAAAAGAAAAAAAGAAAAAAAGTACCCACAACCAACCAAAAACAACCAACCAACCAACCAACCACAACAAGACTCCACCAAAAACAAAAATGAAAAACGAAAACCACTGACACCCTGAGTGTCTTTCTGTCCTTCTCCAGCCATCTGGGAAAAGAATGTGAGAATAAGAGGGCACAAGGCATTCTGCTTTTTGCCCAGAACCATTGGATTTTCTCAGCCATTCTTGTCTATTCCATGTTGGCCATGCAGATTGTGCATGACTAAAAGGGTTCTTTGTCATAACAAATGAAATGAGAAGGAGATAGAACAGTTGTCCTTGAAAATGGGAGCTGGAACTTCGTCTTGAAGTAAATTATATAAGGTGATAGAATCTCATTGGGCACATCCTAAAACATCCCCAGCAGATTTGCTTTAGCTAACATCTTTTTGATCAAAGATGAAGATATTTCAAAATAATGTACTCTGATAGACATTCTATTTCTTAGACCTAGAAAAGATGTTTGATCGTCGTTGCTTTGTCTTTCTTTAAAACCCAAAAATTTCAGTTTAAGTTTCAATTTATTCTGTAAGTACAGGGAAAGGAAACATATCTGTTTTTATATTGCCACATCCATAAAAGCAGAAAATATGAATTCTTTGATTAAGGGATAACCTTCTGTTTATATCAAAATCTCTGGGACTTTGGGAATTGGATTTCAATGGAGAAGAATCTAGTCCCTAGTAAACCAAAAGTGAGACATGTCTTTGTCAGGAATGTTTTATTTAGTGTTTGCAGACGTGTAATTATACAGGCAGGAGAGAAATGTGCTTTTTTCATTCCCTGCATCCATCTGCATTTCTTGTTCTTGTGGGACTCAGAGTTACAGCAACAGCTCAAAGGCAAAGCAACAAAAGACCTGACTGGAAGTAAACATTGCATAGGGAAGTATTTTTCCATGAGAATAATGTTGAAACACTCAGCCCCAAAATATTTGCTGAAGGAAATGTAAAATAAGAAAAAGTAATAGCTAAACAAGCAAAGGCACTTGGAAAGTAGGGAATGACCTATGGCATGGGGAAAGTTATAAAGCATATGAGCAGATCTTCTGCTACTGAAAATCAATGTAAGCCCAAAGCTGGAAAGCTCATGCAGTAATTAAAGAAGTGCAATTCCTTTTCTGCCATATTACTTAAATTCTAGGGATATCACTACATTTTCAAAATACACCACTTAAAAAAATTATGCCAGAGAGCTTGCTCCATTTGATACCCTCCACAAATTGAGAGAGTGCAGCAGCAGCCTGAGGGAAATATGGCAGGGAAGGGAACCCTTTAAGGTATCAAGTAGTGGTGAGCTGGGGAAAAAATTACTTTGGAGAAGGATAGTCTGAAAAAAACTTCCCATCATAGTAGCTTTGTGTCTATACAGCCCACACTGCTTCACAGTCCTAGGGCTAGTTTCAGTTCCTGAATCATTCTTCCAGGCATGAGTAGAGACCTGATTTTTTGTGAGACTTGATGCAGTGGATTTGATTTGAACCATCCATGTTCGTAGTGATCCTTTATTTTGTGCTGACTTTAGGTCATAAAGGCAAAAGACCACCTCCCCCAAACTCCCCCTTTTGATAATCATGTCATTCAAAAGAGGAGAAAACCTGTAGTTTCTCTCTTGGCTGAAAAATACTAAGGATAATGTGTTAATTTGAAAGAATGAATTGAACTCACCTTCAAATTACACCTATTTAGAAGAGCTCTGTTGCTGCTAGACATATTTCCTGCTTTTTGGTGGGATAGAAGGAGAAAACAGAAAGCAATTCCTCAATGTCTAACATATAATTTGTAAACAGGCTAAACTGCTTGTATTTTGTGTTCCTGTTTCATAATTCTTCTGCATTTGTATTCAAAGGTAACTCTTCAATGTCTTACCAGGGGTAAGATTTTGTCTTAAAATATTAATAAGGGAAAAACACATATTCCAAAGAAAGGTGTTGGTAACATTACATTGCTTCTCCTAAGCAATACAATGAAGCCATTTGTTAATAATATTAAAATGAGAACAATTCAACCCAATGATTACTGAAAATGGCCTCAAGCAGAGCTGAAATATTGATTCAGTGGGAAGCTAGGTGCTCTTCATTATTGCATATTTCAATAGCAGCTGAAAACACTTACTGCTTTGGTAAATTAGCCAGGCCAGGATAAGCCAAATCAAAAATCCCAAAAAAATGAAACAAACAAAAAAATACTAACCTGCATCCCATAATTAAATATAATTTGAATAAATGTTCTCTCTTTTTAATAATTTGTTATATTGAAAGTACATTCTTCTGACTAAGAGAAAGAGAAGTCTGGATCAAAAGTGCTAACCTTTAAAGGTCTTTTTTCCAAAAGCTAGCTTGGATTTCTCAGTTGATCCACTTTCAGCAAGCTTGGCAGATGATCTGTTTGCACTGGTAGAAGAACTGGTGGTATTTTTGCTAAATTTGTTTGAGCTATGTCAGAACAACTGGTTCCTTGCTGGCATACTATTGTCAACAGAAGAGATTTGCAGAAATGTGATCCTGCTTTTATACTAACAGAATTTTGACATGAAAACTCTACTGCACTGCACTACAAGTTATGTGTAGTGCCTATCTCATGCAGATCTCAGCTGCCAAGCAATCATTCATTAGAAAAATAGATTCATAATTTAATATTCTTCTTGAAACTTAGATTATCTGAAAAAACAATATATGTTATCCCATGTGGTTGATTGTTTTTACCCTTGTTTTGTTTTGCTTTTTAAATGTCCAGCTTCAGCTGAACCCTTGTAAGGTATGGTTTGTGTAATCTCTCAGCCCAAGGGTTGCACAAGAAAAAATTAATGCAGAGTGAAATAGAATTTATGTTTCATTAGCTTGCAGTTCTCATATTTCTATTTCAATGCCTGTTCTTTTTTATTATTATAAGAAAACATCACACAATTCCCAACCCTGTATGACCTATGTTATTGATTATTTTGTATATCTTCATCCAAGTGCCTCTTACTATTCTTCTGTACAAAGTACACAAGGGAGATTAGAGATATTTTCCTTATATCAGCTTCTCCAAAGCACTCATGGGAAATTATAGTTGGCCATTTGCAAATACACTGATTTCTGCCACCATTTTGTGAATAATGCTGTTCAAAAATTTTACAGAGACGAAATGAACAACCATGATTCCAAAACTGCTTCCATCACTTCTTTAATTTAAACTAAATAGTTCTTTTTGTTTATTAAAAAGTATTCATGTTTTAATGTATTTTTACAGCATATCCACTCAGTAATTCTTGAGAATCAAAGAGACACATGAACACAGACAGGCTATTTACATGCTGTGTTAAATATTGAACATGTTCTTATTTACTTTGTCAGGTTGATTAAACTGTGGCTGTCATCTGTCTGCTAGACAGGAAACCCTGGTACCCTAACTTGAAAAATATGTTCATCACAAGTGGACAAATAGTGGTTGTCTCTAAATCACTTAGAGTCAGATTCTTACAGAGCCCAGAACTGATGGAGTGAATGTTTGCAATCATCAGATGTCTGTTCTTTTTTAGGAAATGTGTTGTTAAATAGGAAAAAACAAAAACAAAAACAAAGCAGTTGTTTTCTCACCACATTCTGGTGAGGAAATAAAATTGATGGGCTCTCTGGTATGCTGTATCTAAAGAGCTGAAGAAACAGGGGCAACAGCAGCAGATTGATTTCAAAATGTATGTTAAATACTAATTTGTGTCAGGATATTTTATCTTCTCCTTCTTCTGTTCCCCACAATCTTTTTTTCACAGCATGCTCACAGAGCAGAAGATAATAATTAAACTACTGTGCATTGTCTGTCGCTGACACACATTAGAAAATTATGAAATAAGACTGAAGAATAGCCAAAATTAACTTTAGAAACTCAGATTTTTTCTTTAATTTTAGTGAGAATTTAGGTCATTTAAAAGGTGACATTTTATTAAAGCTGAACAGGGAACTGTAATTTCTCTTCTACAAAGGATTCAGAAGTTTTGAAATTTGTTTTCCTCGCAACTTGAAGTAGTTTTCTTTTTTCCTGTTAAAAGAAAGTCTGATATTAATAGATATATATATATTTAAATCAATCCACTCTGATAATTTAAAAATAAATTCTTTGTGTTGCATTGAAAGAGAGACAGAAACCCTTCTGTGTATTCTGCAGTATTTTAACTCAAGTGGACTGCTCTGACACCTAGATGTTGGAAGTCCTAGGATTCCCATCTGAGCCCATAATAATAAATCATGGAAATCCAGGGAGGAAAAGTCTATTTGAGAAGAGGTGAAAAAGGCTAATTGGATTGTTTAATATCTTTCTAAAAGGTTCTTGTCAACATTTATTTTCTCTTTCCTGGGAGTCTGAGCAGGAGCCCTCATCTGTGTAGGGAAGAGGAGCAGTGTCCTTCCCCCTTGTTGGTGGGCTGCAATATTCTTTTTGCTGATGACTGGAATAACTGGAGTGTCCCTAGGGTTCATCCCAGTTTTTAGTGTCCATAGACAGGACCTTTAAGAGATATAGCATGTTCACAGTCCATGTTTCAAACTGCGGGTGTCGTTCAGCAGTTTATAATGAACATATTTCAACAAATTAAAATTTCAGTGACAAATATAATTTTTTTTCCAGTCTCCTCTGCAAATTTCTCCAGCTTTTCATGCATTGGAATTCACAATAATGCTGATTGCTTAAAAGTATATTTATATAATTCTCATTGTATACCACAAAAAAAAAAAAAAAACCATTTAGCAAAGTTCTTGCCTGGAATGGTTTAAGCCAACATTTGAGCATCTCCAAGTATGTATTTAGAAAATATCTGTAAGCAAGGAGTGCACTTCTGGTTTTGCAGGCAGCAAACTGAGGCACAGAAAATGACATGCTCATACATATGTAAATGCTGCAGAAAATTCTGGAATTAAATTCAAGTGTGCTCAGAAATTTCAAAAACTCCGAGTTAGATCATCAAATAGCTAATATTGGTGCCAGCTTTGCCATGGCTCCCCAGTTCCAAACAAAGAAGAGAAACGTCTCTATAGTCACTGAAGGACATCACACAGTATTCTGTTAAATTGTTCTACAATCCCTCAATATCAGGAGAAAGAGTTGTCATCTAGGACTTCAAAGCAAAACAGGACTTTGAAAATAAATATTTGAACTATGGGAGGGACTTAGAACAGTGGATGCTTTTCCTGGCTTCCAGGATGATGGACATTTGCTTGTATTTGGCTTTTAGTACTGGACAAGACAGGGTGAAGATGGAGGGTGAGTGTCTTAAGCTGTCCCAGGAAAGAAACTGTTTGTATGGTTTTTTAAATGAAACAAAATGTGCTGTGCTGTTGGAACCCAAAATACAGAGTTTGAGTGTAGCACAGTGCATTACACCCTTTTGAGCTGTTATACTACCAGGATGTTAAAAATTTATCTGGGCCTTGATTTCAGTGTGTGAGCACGGAATTGTCTTTGTTTCTTCTTTCCTCGTCATAGCTCATTTCTAAGTATTACAGATAATCACCTAACAAAATGCCAAACTCTTAGCTCATTGTCTGAGTTCTTTGTTCCATAATTATAGACAAAAACTAAACTCATGGTTAGAGACTGCACTACTCTGTTATCAGTGCAACAAAACACAGAAGGAGATTTACAGCATGCCTGGTGATACAGATTACTTACACATGAAAGGAAGAAGCAATAGCTACTAGTGGGACTAGCTATTAAGTGGGACAGCTATTCTTTCATAGCTAGGATCCCATGCAGGGCTATCCACCACAGTTCAAAGCCTTCACCCACCAGTGTGTTATTTACTCTCACATTTGTCATACGTTCATGCTCTTTTCTCTCTCCTGAGAAAAGTATGAGCAGTGCATGTTTTGTTTCCACATTTTAATTGCCTTAGGGAAAGAATCTGCCATGGATACGAAAACATTTGAATTCATCTTTCTCCAACTGTTCTTGGAAAATAAACTATCATGTTTATACAATACTGGACAGATTTGGCAACTGTTACATGGATGCTGCCTTCCCACAGATCACACAGTGCCTCAGTCTATTAATGACCTAAACTCTGCTCAGCAGTGCCCTTGGAAAACTTCTGCTGCTAGCAAATGCTGAATCAGAAACACTCCCAAAACAAATCTGGTGTGAATTAACTTAATTATCTAAAGCTTCCAGGAGCCTGGGGATTTGCAACAAAGTATTTATAAAAGCTAAAAAAGAAGAAGTGGGTAAAAAATTAGCACATCTTCCCATATGAGCAATAAACAAATATTAATCATTCAAGTCTCACCTATGTATAACTAACAAGGATGTTAAAACATATTACAGGCTGAAAGAGAGTTATTTAGTTTTTCCCAGAGACAATAAAAGGTCCCAGGGTCAAGCCCTGGTTCTTTGAAGTCAAGGAGAGTTCTATATAAGTCAATGGTCATGAGTGTTATCTTTCTGTCTGCACCATCTCTCATAGTCTTCCATTCAACATCCATCATTTCCATCGACTTTAGCAAAAGGATTTTTCCCTGTTTCTTAATAAATCAGGTAGCAATATATAATAACTCTCCCCATACCTATGTTGAATGTTTATTCTGTCTAAGTCTACCTGTGTGCTATAACTCCTTTGCCTCTTTCTGTGCAGCTGGAGACGCCTGCAGATCCAAGAGGCTGAACCAAGCTGGAGCTCCAAATGGGCTGTGGGACATTTTCCAGCTAACACTAATGCCATGAATGGGAATCATAAGTGACACAGAACAACTAAATAAGGAGTTGTATTTCCCTTACTTTTTGTATAATGAGGAGCAGCATAATGACAAACAGAAGAATCATTTGTGCATCAATCTGAGATGTACAGCCCCAAAAGGATCCCTCAGTTAATCAAGTGCCCATCACTTGATGTAATATGATAAAGCTTCTGGGTTTTTTCTCCTTGTGGGAACACTACATTTACAATATTTTCAGATGTCTCAATATCTGTCTTCCCTCAAAGTGTGTAAGTCTCTGAAAATAAGTAAAAAAAACCTCCAAGCCTGCAAGATCAAGTTAGAATGCTTTCATCACCCCTATCAAGTTCTGGGCAAATAGCTCCAAATCAAACCAATGCAAAAAAAGAAAGTTAAATTTATGAGAGTGGTGGAAGGAAATTATTAAGGTGAGGTGTTAGGAACAAATATTCCATTCTATTGCTTCACTCCATAACCTAGTCAGATGAACCTGCTGAGAGCTAATAGCCAGTATTTTGGGGAATGTTTTCTTGGGCCTGTTGAGCTGTTTGAGAGGTTTTCTGTATTGTGTAGCAGACTAATGGGATGGTCATCTTTCCATCTGAATGATGTTTCATGGGAAAAAGAGAGGGTTTGGGTGTATTTGCATTTTCTGAATTGGCTCAATGGTGCACCTTAATTCTCACTGTATTTCTCTAACAGTCATGCCCTATCTTTGTGAGTGACAAAGGCCATTAGTTAAACAACCATAACAATTCATTACCTTAATTAAAGAGACTATTCAATATGTCAAAGTCTAATTTTTCTAATAGATATAATTAATACAGTATTTTGCATTCTTTGAATATTCCCAGTATCCCTCCAGCAGAGGCTTTCTGACCCAGTAAAAAGATGAAGGATTTTCTGATATCAATGCTTGAATAGTCTCAAAAGTAACCTTAATAACCTATTCCATCCCCCAGTGCCCATCCATTAGTCCTCCTTTTACTTCCTATCTTTTATGTCACCTCTTGGAACAATGAGGAAAGAATTGATACTCCACCCTGGAAAGTGGAGATTGCTTCCTGTCCACTAGGATGTGCCCATTTCATGGAAATTTTTTTGCAATGAGGGTAGTTTTAAACACTGATATGAGCAAGATGGTAATTATCACATACCTGAAACATCCAAGGTCAGGTTGAACAGGGCTCTGACCAACTTGATCTAGTTGAAAATGCCCCTGCTTTTCCCAGGGGGCAGAGTTGAAGTAGATGTTACTTAAAAATCCCTTCCAATCCAAATTATTCTGTGATAATAAGATATCAGTTTAACATATTCCTTTGACTCATACACCCAGACCTGCACCTGTAATCAAGATTCAACTTCTGTCTTGACACTTGTGAATATTTACACAAACAAATATGCATGTATTATGCATTTTTGTGTTTGTGTAGTTTATAGTACAGCTGAGGCTGAGGGAGGTTTACAAGAGCACCAAAAATATTATTTAGGTCTGAAAACTCCAAAGTCAAAATGTGTTTATTTTAAATAAACATGTTATTTCAAGCAAATCCTTGATTTTGTCATTGAAGTACTTTTAGGGAAGTAAATTGAACTCACA
The DNA here is from genome assembly GCF_029582105.1 of Oenanthe melanoleuca. Classification (NCBI taxonomy): domain Eukaryota; kingdom Metazoa; phylum Chordata; class Aves; order Passeriformes; family Muscicapidae; genus Oenanthe; species Oenanthe melanoleuca. The sequence goes on from NC_079335.1 coordinate 137,814,263, forward strand.
GATTATGTCTGCACAGGCATCCTCTTTAACTAGGACCAGAACTCTTACAAAGTAATTTTTACTTTCAAAGGGGATGGCCAGCCCCTTATTTGTCCAAACACCTAACTGTACCTTTATTTCACCACCCTGAGCTGGTGCTCATCCAAAAATTGAAGTTTTTCACAATAAAATTGAAGAATTTACATCTGTACAGTGCTGCCCATCTGGCAATCTCAAAATGCAGAAAAAAGTTAATTAAGCCTCAGAAGTTGTTGGAAGATAATGAAGCTAAATTTATTTCTTGAGTAATTAATCTTTCTTTTCTTTCACTCCCTGATGCGCATGGGTCCACTTAAGTCAACATTTTAGACAAAATTTTCCTGCATTCCAGTCTTGGATAAGCTCTTTTTGTTCTATATAAATGCATCAGTAATATGGAACTGCACAAGAGATACATTAACAGCAAAGGGAAAGTTTTCCTTCTTACACAAAGATGATTTCCCAACCACCACCTTCCCAGCCACAATTTTAGTATCTCAGTATAAATCCTTCTACCTTTTCTATATTGGTTAGTAACATGCCTGCCCTTCATCTTTGGTATGTAATGAAAGAAAACATTTTATTCACAGCAGTGAAGAAACTGAGAAAATACTAATCCTTATATGAGCTAGTCCAGCCCATATTTCACCCAGAAGGTTTTTGCCAGGAGCTGCCCATCCAAAGAAGTCACATGTGCCTGTCAGTCTGCAATCTGTTGGAAGTACTGTTCTTTCTTCTTTGAAACTTTAATAGTAGCCATTTAGTAATATTACTTAAATTATTTAGAAATGCTTAGAAAGGGCTTCAATGATTGTAAAAGGATGATTAAGCAACAGCTGATAAGGAACACGCAGCAAAAGATTGGTCAAATGTCCAGTCCAAAGGGGAAGAACAGGAGCAAAATTATTTGATTTGTTCAACTCCACAGCAAATGAAGTTCCTGGTCTTCTCAAGTGCAGGGTTTTAAATATTTGGATCTATGCAATAGATATAAACCATCTCCTGGTTTCATAACTGGTTTTGGGGAAATCTCATTTGACTTTGTTTCATAAACCTAAGCCAGATTTTCTCAATTTGAGTCAAAAATTTGACATGAGCATCTTCACTGGCACTCCTCCAAAAGGATCTTGAAAGGACATCAGCAAAATATTTAGCAATATCAAAGAACCTCCAGGTGACTTCTACAATGTCAATTTATGCCAATTCTCCATGAAACACTGCATAAAACAGCATCTGTTTGCTCTGCTCAGAGTCAGCTAGGAGATAAGAGATTGGCTGGGACACTGAAGGTGATTCTTGAGCTGATTGATAGAGCTCACAGAGGCTTAGTTCAGGGACTACAGCCAGGTTTAAGTGACAGAAGTGCTCTCAAATTTATCCACTCAACAGAATTCTTTAAAGGACTGTAATTGTTTTGCTTTATAGACAGTAGAAAATATATCTAAAGCTGTGTGCATCTTCCTATTATCTGATGAATACGTTGGGATTTTGAACATAAGAAAAAAAAAAAAAATCAGTTTTGAAGCAAATAAATCTAGATGCTGAATGACAATAGAATCAGATGCTACCATATGAGAACAGCAAAAGGAACTAAACTTTGGAACCCAAGTATCTTATTTAAATAAGGATCAATGGTAGGACAATGTTTAAAATTTAGAACATAGAGAAATAAAAGCAGGAGCATTTCACAGGCATTTATCAGGGAACAGAACGAATTGAAACAGTTATTTATTAGTTTTCTTTTTGTGCAGAAGGGATGAGTTTTAGGGATAGTTCAGATTGTAATGGATTGAAGAAGGAGGAAAGCCAGAAAGTTGTTGTGGAAAGAAGTTACACACCACCAGTGCTAGGAGACAAATGAAGGCTGAGGTACCTTTGAAGATATTCAACTTTAATGGCAACTGTTTTGCAGGCCTCACTTCATTTGTGCAGATAAAGAGATTCCTGAGTTGCCTTTTCCACTTTGTCTTGCTTTAGAATTTTATTCTTTTACTGATGAATGTGTACTGATGAACTGTGATGGATATAAGGGTATAACTTATCTACAAAGGCAAACAGAAGGATGGCACATATTTTTGAATCATCTGGTGAGCACCATCTGAGAAAAGGTGGGTTGAGGTCAGTGCCACATCAGTGAAAATCCCCAAAAGAGGGATGTGCTTCAAACCCAGGATCCCTTGTTGGTGTATCTAATGATGCAGTCTCTGCCTGTGATGTGCTTTACAGCTTTGTGAGCCCCTCAGATGTGTAATGACAATTCATCCTTGAAATCTTGGCTTGGATGAGTCATTCAGTTTTTTCTCTTCATTTAAATGTACGTTCTGTCTTCATGTCCATTGTCCTCTGGGTATTCTCTGCCTCCTGCACAGTGACAATTTCTTTATGTCTTTATCTAAAGCCTCTATCCAGCACAACATAGCTCACTGCAGGGAAGAAAGAAGGCCTTGCATTTGCATATATCTCAAGGAGTCACAGAATTTCTTCTTCTTATGGGTCCTTATAGATTTTCCTCTCACACAGAGCTGGTGTGTGGTCTTCTTTCCAGTAACCCATCCCCATCCACAAGTTACCCCAGCGTTTCAGATATGTCCTAGCCTGGTGGAACAGAAACTTCCTAGGGACTTCTTGTCCCCTCCTGTTCCTGGACACACAGTACAAGTAAGCTGTGGTGAGATGCCTGAACTGGTCCTGAACATCCCCTGAGCAGAGCACTGGAGTGTGTGCTGTCCTGTTGGCCTGCAGGCAGCAGTAGGAACAGCTTCCCCCAAAACTCAAGTCATCAGCTCTGTGAGAAGAGCAGAGTTCCCAAAGGCACTGAGTTCAGATTTGCTATATTGCTATATTTGCTATATTAAACCAAGTATGTAGCTGGTTTAATGTTCAGGAAAAAACCTATGGTTCTGTCTATTTTGAGTTAAAATTCTGTTATAGGAACCCATGAATAGAATTAAATAGAAATTCCAGGGTATTTTCCCACTCTAGTAAAAGTAGGTAAATCTTTCCTTTGTTACTATACATTAAGTCAGCAAACACCTGCCCTTACCAGACCAGGAATAAGATACAATGAATCTCTGTTTTTCAGATAAAAGGTCACAGCTGATTATTGCTGAAATATCTTAGAATTTGTAATAATTTTTCTTTTAATTTTTACCTAACAGGGAACCTCACACATTCTTTAAGTGGTTCCCTTTTGTTCTAGGATCATTTCAGAAGTGCACATGAGCTGGCATCCTACTATTGTGTAATTGCTGCAACTCATTTTTCCAGTCTGTTTGGGCCTTACTGACAAGACAAGCTGTTTTATTTCTTTCCTCTTTGAGGATATGTAACACGAGGAGAAAAACACCAGGCATAATGAGACAGAATTATGTTATAAATCCTCAGAGGGAAATATATTTTCTCAAAATTCTTGGCACAGAACTTTGCAGAATGACCTAGTTGGTAAGTGGCAAGAAACAAAAAGTTAAGTAGCATAGTTAAACAAAATCCTGCCCTAAGGAACATTAAACTGATAAAAAACCCAACCCTGCAATTATCACTTAGGCATTATCCCCTTCACATTTCTCCTGTCTTTCATGCAGATATCTTTAAATTATGGAATGTCTGATTTCATTTTCCAGTGATTGCTCTGGGATTACAATCCACTCTCCTTTTCTCTGACTTCAGGTTTGAATATTGCTCACACATGACAGTCCTAATCTAGAACCAGCCTGTCCAAATATATTTAATTTCCAAACCCCAGCATGGCAGTAACAACTTGTCTCATGAAGTCTAAAAAAATGTACTTTTCAGTAAATAATATAAATACCTCCATTCTTGTAGCTGTATCCCAAATAATGGTGGTGTTTTCATTGTACCCACTGCCACAAATTTATTGCTAAAATGTAATTTGGCTTTTGCAACAAGACTGTGCATAAAATGATCTCACATGAATATTTTGCAGGCTGCTTGAAATGCATTTTTAAAATTTCTCTTAAAATAAAAAGTGTATTTTGGTGAATTAATCAATAGCAATAGAATAGTGGGGAAAATGCAAACATTTCCCCTATTTCTGTTTTAAATACCTTTTCAAAATGAAAAATATCAGGACTTCACTCACCATTATCTGTAAAGGTCAGTTAGAAAAAAAGAATCAAATTTAAGCTGATGAAAAATTGAAGATAATAAAGGTTACCTCCTGTTAAGCACTCAGGGAAAGCTCAGAGATGTAGGTAGTCCAATATTCCTGTTGGAGGAATTCAACTCCTAATAAATACAGTGGCAAACTAATGATTTGAATAAACAGTAATAAACACAAAGGCAAAACCATGAGTTATTAAAAAACCTCCCACATTTGTAGCTGAGATAGTCAAAAAGAAAAAGACTTTTATATGTCAGACACATGGTGGGACTCTTGGGGCTGTCCTTTGCCAGGAGTTGGACTTCAATAATCCTTATGGGTCCCTTGCAGCACAGTATAATCTGTAACTCTACTTGTTTATATAGAATAAATAGGATTCTCTTTGTTTATGTGGAATAAATTGATTGCCCCATTCTTTCCCACAGCTTTACTGTTGATCTTGGATTAGATGGATCCTACCCTTAGATGGTGCAGGGATATTGTCCTGCTCAGTATCCAACAATGCTAATCAGCTTTGTGGATGCCACTGTGTATGTGAATTAGCTAAAAAACAGAGGAATTATTGCATATGTTCTTCACAGTGATCTGAGAAGTAGAATGACTGTGATTAATAGAGATATCACTGAATGCATTTCCAGCAAAGTTAACACTTCTTCTTTTGTCTTAAGTACAAGTCTGAGGAAGTAAAAGACCAATTTTCTCTCACAGAATATATAATACAAAATAACATCCAGAGAGAAAGGGTAGCTGTTAAGTCCACAAATCTGTGTAAGTTTCCAACTCAATTTCAGATAAACTTCATCCTCATGAAGCTGACTACCTACAAACTGCTGGAGGTCAAGAAGGTCCATGGCAGAATTAAGCTTTGATAAAGACTCAATGAGGTAACATTCAGTCAAAAGTCATTTGTCTTTTTTCAAAAATTAATATTGTTCCTGAGGTCTGTAAAAACTGAAAATAGAGAAATAAAGTTACAGACATAAAACCATGGCAGGGAAGCAAAGCAGAGAGTTTTCTCTAGAACCTGAGTCTAGAGCTTTCCAGAAGCTCTGGGCTGTGTCTCAGACATGTTAGGAAAAAATAGTCTCATCCTCAGAAGGCATCATTTAAAATTGACTGCAACACAGAAGCCACTGTTTTGGGAGAAACTGAAGCTGGTGAACAAAACCCCCTTGGGCACACCAGTCAGGGGAAGTTGCTTGATAACAAATTTTTTATTTTTATTCTGCCTTTTCCATTTGCTGACAATTTTACATATTCTAGTTTATAAATCGTAGTTTTTTAATTTTCTTTGGTGAAGTCACTATAAGAAAAAGACTGAAGCAAATCTTTATCACCTTTTGCATTAATGCCTTGATTATAAGCAGTGTGGAAGAAGCAGTGTGTTGGTCACCCAGCACCTGGAGTAATCTTTAATGGCTTTTCTTGATTTGAGGATGGTTCAGTAGAGGACAGTTACCATTTACTGCCAGTGTTAAACTCCAGCATGCATCTGTCTTTTGAAAACTGGAAGATATATGTAACTTACCTAGTGGTAAGGACAGAGAGATACCAGAAATTATTACCAGAAGTAATTGCAGAGTCTCTGCCATACTAGTTTTCAAAAAACATGCAAATGCCTATTAAGAATATTTCTGGTATAAATGACCCCACTTTTGGCAAAGAATGGGCTAAATGCTGTCTCTCCCAGGATGCTGCTCTTTCACATTTCTCCTTATCAGACATTCTGAAAGATCAGCACACATCTGTATACAAATCTTCCTTCAGAATACTTTTCTCTGTGTGACTTATACAGAAAAAGACAGTCCAAAATGCTGAAATAAGAAATTAGTACATAAGCTGTTTATCATTTAGCTTACTCCAACTTCCAAGATACAAATAGGATGAAAGACCCATGGATAATTAACCTTCAGGGAAGCATAAAAAAGGCCAAGGACAACATCACTGAAAATACACAGGATTCTTAACTCCTCCAGGTCAGTATCTATCATTCTACAGCTCTCTCCAGCTTCATTAAGAGGATGAAAGACATGGTGCAATATTTAGAGGAGTCCTGATTCTGTAAAATATCCTATTGTCTCTCTAGCTTAGTCTTATCGCCTCACACCCAACTATTAAAAATAAAAAATCCTGTGAGTGAACTCCTCCCTCCCATATGCATATCGTTTTCACAAAGCTTTTCCATAATCTCTGAACTCTTTTGGTGTTAGCCCCATGACAGATAACCAGCTTCCACAGAGATTTCTTCTTAGCTAAGATCATAGAGCTTAAGTTTGTCATATCCTACAGAACTAAGCCTTCCAGCTAAAGTACACTTATAAAGCTCGAGGCAGACTAGATCCTTTCTTGTTATTGTCAACAGATTCATTAAACATGATCATCTATTTATTTCACAGGGGAAGGCTGGGGAGTCTCAGAATGTACTCTGTCCTTACATGTAATCATACTATCTTTCTAGCATTAGTGAAGGAATTTTTTAAAATTTATTTATAGCTTTAAGAAATGTGATAAAGCATGGTGATAAATAGCACTAGGTAAATGAAGAAAATCCAGAAGGAGGCTACAAAATAGAGGGCAAAATGAAAGGACAGGTTCAGAAAGAATAGAAACAAGGGAATATTGGTAAAGTCTCTGTCTTGGAGGCAAGAGATTTTAGTTCTATTTCTGGTCTCTACTGCTGACCAGCTATTTGTGTTAGAAACCTCAGCTGGCTCTTCCCTTGCCTCAGCACAGATGTCAGCATCACACTGCCCACCTCCTGGGTGTGCCACTCCCTGCTAAGGCCAATCCAAATTCCATCCTATCAAGTCACTAGCATTCACTAGCCAAGGTCAGCACTGCCACATTAATATTTCTGAGTCTCTCTGAGAATCTGGCAATAATCAGTTCATGCTGCCCTACATAGAGGGTTACTTGGAAATTTGTCATCTGGGCTGTTTTTTGGTCTCAGTGTCTCAGAAAAGGTGCAGCCACAGATCTCCTTGTGTAGGTATTTACAGCCAGAGACTTGTGTGTGAGTGGGACAGGAGAAGCCACATTACAATCACCAGAGATCAGCCAACAGTTCATTGTAAAGCTGGCACCTACACTTGATTTTTCATAACATCTGATCACAGATACACAGGCCAGGGAAAATACCTAGCACTTCCACAATTTCTGAATGAGGCTATCCTCCAACACACCTTCCTATCTTCAAGCTGTTTTCCCAGTAATCAGTCAGGTCATAAAGCCCCAGAGCATTCTTCATCATACCTAAAATAAACCAAATATATACTTTTTTTTTTTCCCTTCTCAAAATCCCCAATCAGTTCAAAGTATAATAACCACTTACAATATATAGGTGGCATTTGCTTATTTACTGCTTGGAATAATTTTTTTATTTTATCAGGTTTGTGAAGAGACAGAAAATCCAACCAGCCTTCATGAGTCTTGCACTATACAGCAGGAATATGGCATTTTTCTTATCTCCAATGTTGTTTCCAGTGAATCACCCACTAAACCTATTTACATATGCCCACAAATGTCCATCAATCTGGTTACAATAAAACCCTGTTAAACCTTGCAATTTTCTTCTTTGTCTGTAAGCATTTTTCCTCTTTCAAACATAATTTCAATATATCAAACACCATCTTTTTACAGCCTTTTTAAATTGCTAACCCAGAACTGTCTTGCTCTTTTCACATGAGGAACATAACTAATACATTTGCTTTAGGAAATCTGTGTATTTTTTTAAAGCAGCCTTAGACAAATAATATTATATAAATTATTTTTCCCGATTCCTCTTGCAGAACCTTAATAACTGCTTCCTCTTTTAACACCTTTTACAATCTGACAAATAGACCTTCTAAAAATGGCATCTGTTTCCCCAGGTGAAAATGTAGTTTTCCTTCCTCTGAAATCATAAATAACAATCTGAAAAAGGCTAATTTTTTTTTTCTGAAGCAAATTTGAAGGTCATCTAGTTTAAATGTTGAAATAGGTTGAAGCTGAGGACAGTAAAAAATGAAAAAAATTATCCTATGGTCACAGCCTGTACATAAATTAGGGTAATCTGACCCAGTGTCAGGTAATAACACAGGTCAAAAATTTTCAGCTATCACCTCAGGTATAAAGCTGATTAATCTCACTCAAGCTAGAACATAACTTTTGGGAAGTCATACGCTGTGGCTCACTGCACAAGACCCCAAGTGTGAGTTCTTTGGGCAGAGACCTCCCACTGCTCAGACAGCTCTTAGTGCAACCAAAGCTTGGGTAATGTCAGACTTTCCTTGACTCTAGGACACAGACTGCTCCTTACCTAGATTTAACTAAATTTACATTTTCTGTCAGATGGTTTCAAGCATGACTTATTCAGAATTCCTTGGTGCTGTTTATCCAGAATGGACCAGTCTCAGCTCTGAGGGTACCAAAGCACCTTGGCTTTGCTGAACACTTAGTAATTTGTCACATCAGAAGACAAAATATATCATGAATTGTCCAACCATAATGTTTTTTGGCCATCTTGAATAAGCCACTGTATCTTAGTAAAACTGGACATTACCATGACACATTTCTGCCTTCTTCTTATGAAAAGTGTCATTTACTGGGATTTTCCCAGATTCTATGATATTCCATCTGTATAACTTTTATAACTACTTCAACATTCTCCCAAGCTCCCTTTCCTTTCTCTAATTTCAATATGATTTGGGAAGAACTTATGGAAAAAGAAATGGAAAAACTCTCTGGTATGATGGACAAAGATTAAAAATTAGGGCCTGCATTTATGAGCATATCTGCAAGAGGGATAAACATTCATTAGACCTTGTGACTGCAGTTTGAAAGTTTGAATAGACCAGAAATGTTTATTTGACCCAAGATGCTATTTCAGGTTGAGGAAAGGTATTACTGACTCTTCTGAACCCAACAAAGAGCTATATTCTTAGAATAAGGTTAAAAATACATTGCAATGATGATTTAATTGAAACATTCAGAATTATAGTTTGTTTTCTAATTGAAAACTTTTTATTGTACAATTTGCCTGGATATAATTAAAAATAATTTTTCTAGATTTTTGACTCTCAGTTGTTTTTATTTGCTGAGAGAGGCTAGTTTTTTTTTGTTTGGTTGGTTTTTTTGGTTTTTTGTTTTGTTGTTTTTTTGTTTTGTTTTGTTTTGTTTTGTTTTGTTGTTTGTTGTTGTTTTGGTTTGGGTTTTGGGATTTTTTGTTTGTTTGTTTGAGTTTTCTTGTTCCACTTGTTTTCAGTTTGGTCAGTGAATTAAAATTTTGAAAATTTGCAGAGTTCTAGCTAAACACCAGTTGCTTTTAAGGTGTGTGTGTTTCTCGCTGTGCCAAGGGCAATGGGGAGCTGGAAAGTATTCTGGTTTTGTCAAAATGCTTTCTAAATGCAGTTCACAGGGAGCTAATTCACCTTCTGCATGAAACAGGTGGCTCATATAATTTTTTTGGGAACCTGTTGTGTAAGGATTGCATACAGTGATTTCAGTTGCAATTGTTTGTGTGCTACAACATGGAAGCACAAGGCCAGGGGAGACACAAAATCTGTGTCCTGCAGGACAGAACTATCAACACTGCAGGAACTTTAACTTCCTGCCTTATGCAGGGAAGATATATATTTTAAGTCCAAAGATATGAATGTCTAGGTTAGATTTAAATAATTAGGCTCCATGTTTATAATTTTCATACTGAGCAAATAAATACCTGTTTAAATCTGAAGGTAGCATTAAAACACAGGTTAGAATTTTCTTACACTGAAATAATATAATCTTCCTAAATTAAGTCTTAATGCCATACAATTAACAGCAAAGCACAATAATCTAAAATTCTCTCCTATTCAATGAGTCTTTAAAGTGATTACAGGTTTCTTACCCAATACATTGACCATGCCCACTGCATGACACTAACATATTAGCCAAAGAACATTTATTATAGCTTTTTACAGACCCATGCAACTTTGATTTAAAGTCATGCATTCTAATATGTTTTGACAAGTAAATTGCTTGCCTTTTTTCCTTGATAGCCAACCATATAAATAATGCATGCATAGTAATAGCTAGAGCAATAATGTAAAAGTCAAGTAAGGAGACACATGCAGCATGTTAATGATAAAGGTGCTTTACCCATTTCAAACAGAAGGAAAAATAAACAGCTGTAAAATATATGAAAGAGAGGAGTCAAATCCTTAAAACAACAGTTTTTAAATGTAAGTTCTAATGGATACTGGAAGTGCATTTATTATAGTCCATCATAAACGAAAATATTTTGGGAGCCTGAAATTCTTTCTCTTCTCAAGGGGGATTGATTCAGCATGCAGAAGCTGAAGCATGACAGCAGCAGAAGCTTCACCAAACATCTTCCCCACAGGAAAATCCATGGTTTGAACTAGGCATGGAGGCTAACAGGGAGCTCTCTAGTCTCCATCTGAAGACCTAAAGCAAATGAAACCTCAATAATTTGCCAAATCTTATTGGTTAGGTGATTGACCAAATAGGTTAGGCAGCCAACTCTAAGAATTATATGAGAATAAAACTATTTTTAATGTACAAAACTTTAGTTTTGTGGTCTGACATCCCTCTCTAAAAATAACCTCTTACATTTGAACAGGGGGAATGAAACACTGCAAGTCTTACAGAAGAGCTTGGACATTTTCTGACACACTCCTTTTTCCATACCTTAGGGGTCTGACCACAGAGTCATTGTGAATTATTTAGACTTTAATGAATGCTACAAACAAGTTAGACAAGCACTGCCAATTCAGCCCTTTTCCATAAGATACAAATCAGTTGCAAACCTGGCTTGATTTTTTGTAGCTGTTACTCACGAGATGTTCACTGAGTAGTACAGTCAAGTTTTGAAGCAGGTCCTTTGAAATCATCATGTTCATGGCTAGAGACAACCTTACATTGCTGCTTCCTGAGAGCTGTGGAACCTGCTGGAAAAGCATAGAAATAATTCTACACTTTCATAGACATTTAGAGGATTTTTTATTGAAATGTAATTTGGTGAATATTTATATGCTTTTCACAGAAAACTGGTATGTTTTCATCAGGTCATTCCTAAAAAGTAGTCAAAACAGAGAAGAATCCAATTTAAGATATTGTAAATTTGCTCAGGCAGAATCCTGTACCTGAGTTTTCAATTGTCAGAAACACAAGCAGTAAAGAAATTCAGCCAATGGTTCTCAGTTTTACAGGGTAGTTTGTGTAATTTGATCCATTTAGAATGATTTTGTTGCCATCAGATTTTATTCCAATCATGGGAATACAATTCACATTGAAAGGTAAGTTTTCTTCACTCTTTTCCAAAATATTTGATATTTTTTCTTCCTCTCAAGAAAGTCTGGACCAAATCATTTGTATAAAACCAACGTTCTGTCATTCAAACTGTAAGATGTGGTTTTTATTATAGGAATTTTGGTACCCATTCTTCCCATAATTGGTTCTTTTTAATAAAGGAATATAAAAGAATGTGGTTTAAAATGCAATTATTATTTAAATAACACAACAGATGCAAAGACATTGTCTTTTGTTTTATATTTTTAGTAGCTGCCAGGACTCATTTCTGATCAGTTTATCAGCATGTCATTTAAATGCTCATATTTTCTCTGACAAACTCTATGATTAGCCACTTAAATACCCTCATTTTGTTCTTTTAAACAATTGCTATAAAGAGAAAGTCTTTGCTATATCAGCAAATGATTTAAACATGAATTATGCAATATGGGTGCTGCAGCTATAAATAATAAGGAAGAACTGATAGGAATGTTTAAAATATATCATTTTATTGAAATCATGTTGAAACACATATACTGCACATTATTCATAATAATGATATTTTAGAATGTGTGTGCATTGCAAATACAACCCATCCTTCCTCCTGTCCATTTCTGCCTCCAAAGACAAGGAGCAGAACACAAAATGTGGTACCAAAGTGAAAGAACACAAGACTCTGTGATTGTGCTAAGAATTAAATATCAGAGTTTTATAAATATCACAAATGTGCCTTCTGAAAGTATTTGCTGCCTTCTGACAATCGTTTACAACAAGAGGTCTTGTGTGTGTGCATTTTCATGCCATTCTTCTTTGGATTCTCCTGAAAAGTTCGTTTTAACATCATCTACTTTGCAGGTATTTTCAATTAATATTTATATTATGAGAATATCTTATAAACTATGTCTACAGCAGCAGCTTTCCCAACCTAAATTTTGACTTGCTACAGAATAAACTAAATTGATCAGACAGTGGATTTCACTGCTGTTCTGTTGTGGCAACATCATGGGGCCACTTAGACTGTTATCATTACATTCTCTAATGAGGGAGAAACATTTTTGCTGATATTCATCATAATCATCATCAACAGCAGATCTCACCATGCAGCTATCTCAGTTTAACAAGGTTTCTGGTTAGGGTTATAGTGAAAACTATAAAAGTGAGCTCCTAACACACTGCTGGATAGTTAGTAATATTTTCTCTTTGTCTAGCATTAAGATTGTACATATATTTTTATGAATGACAACTTATTTTTGCTATGAAAGAAAATTTGAATATTGTCTGTTTGGCAGATGTGAGACTGAAGAAAGTGCCAAGTTTCAAAAGGGAAATTTTATTGGCCTTTAGAATAAACTTTGTAACTTGAAAAGTGGATTTTTTTTTTTTTTTTTGGTAAGGACCTCTTGACCAATGACACGAGAACTGAATGTAGCTTCAGACTTTATGTCCTTTCTAATTAAGTTAAAATTTAAAAGACAAATAGGAGATAATTTAACAAAGTGAAGACACTTCAAATTTTGTGATATGGAACCTTACCAAGAGCAAAATATTTGAGATAATGTTTCTAAAAGTAGAAGAATTTTCAGTGAGATGAGAAATAGCTGCTGATTTCTCTCAGGACTGAGAGCTGCAGTTGGATCAGAAGTTACTGGGAATCACCCAGACCCTAGAAGTATTGGACTCTGAACCAATGAAAATTTTGGATTTTAGAGATACCAAAATACCTGCCAAACCTGCTTACTGTTAAGGTCAATCAAAAACCAGCAACAGCAACAATGATAACAATAAAAAATCTGTTTTCTTAGCATTAATCATAGTACAGCTGAGATCAACTGAATTGAATTTAACTGATGCTTCTGATAACAATTATTTAACATTCTAAAGGTCTAAGAACATATGTGAAATAAATAGGCCAGAAAATGAAAATTGCAGCATGGCCAGAAAGGTTTTATTGTGATTACAAACCAGTAATGCAAATGCTCTTTGTAAAGTAGCAAAGCCCTTAGGAGGTGCTTAAGAAGCCTCATGTTACTTGGAAAATTATGGGGTGAAAGAAAAAAGAAAAAAAGAAAATAAACTGAATAGGCATAAGAGGAACAAAATTTCCATATCAATCTGCTGAAGTAATGGGAGCTCAAACTGAGCCTACTGTACCAGGGAAGAGGAAAACAGCCTATGTTTTGGGTAACATCTGTGGAGGAAGAAAAATAATGGAGAAAAGTATTTTTTGTTATGGAAAGCACAGAGCCCACCAAAACACAGACATTGGTTTCTGTGTTTTAGCACTGTGCAAAAACTGTGCTACTTGTGTAAGTCAGAACCTGTCCAGAGCCTAAAATTGTTACAGACATGTGACAATGGATCCAAGCAATTCCTGCTAGATTACTTTATGCCCAAATAACTTTCTCAGTACAAGATTATTATGTAATAATAATAATTCTGGGTTCTTTGAGAATTACTGATTCCATCACCAAAAAAAAAAAAAAAAAAAAAAAAAATCAAACCCAAACCAATTATTCACTTTATTGAATTTGGCATTATGGTTTTCATTTCCAGTAAGCCTTTCAGTATAAGGGCTGGGCAAAGGTTTAGGATTGTGGCTGAGACATGCCTCTGCAAAATCAGCCAAATAAAATTCCCTGCTGATTCTGGGGTGCAAACAAAGCACAAATGACACACCTGATACATTTCTGAGGGGCATGGAATTTTTGGGGACAGTCTGGCCCTGTCTTGACAGAAAGGCAGACAGAGAATTTGCAGTGTCCTTCTAGAGCAGGCAGCAAATCCTTAAAATTACTACATGGGTGGTGGGGGGGGAGCCCATTCTGGTGGCAGCAGTTTAAGGTTGTCTGCCTTGGGGAAAATAAGGACATGAGTCAAGCCCACCAGGAACAGAGTCACTGCTACTGAGAAACCTGAGGGTTTCAGTGGTAGAGCTCATACAACTAAGTTACTCCCCTGGAATGAATTTGTGGTGCAGCAGGATGACAGAAGCCACCCAAGAATGTCACACAGGTCACTGAGGGAAGCTGTTTGCCCAAAGAGGAGAGCTGTGGGATCTTCCTCTAAAGCTGGCACAAAATGCTATAAAAGATTTAACCAAGCTCCCTCCTTATGAGCTGGCAGAATATTAAAATGTAAACATCTGTATGAAATCCTTACATTAACCCACATTTTAAAATATTTACTTCATGTATTACTGTAACTGTCTATTACAAAAACTCTGTAGTATCCTCAAGGATTTGAATAGGAACTGTTTTACCAGAATGCTTAGCTTTGCTGTGAAAATCTGGCAGCAGGTGAGCTCTTTTGAAGTTTTGATAATTTTTAAGCTATAACACAGCTGAAGCTAACATGTTGTTTTGAGAATGGTAATATGTAATTCTGTGCTATGGATTGCTTTTAATTTCAATTGGTAAACTGACAGTGCTCAGCTGGTATAGCCATAGAGCAGTTTCTGAAAGGCAGATCTTGCATTGAAACAATAACACAACAATGGTAATAAGAACTATTTTCATTAATAATTACTATTAATATTAATAATAATTATCATTATTTAATAGGCATATTTAATCTGCAGTAACTTTAAAAATAAATACAAACAGTAAACATCAGAGGCAAAAGGAGCACTGCTTCTAACTCTTCAAAACCCAAACCAGTGATTTAAAAAAAGAAACAAAACCAAGCCAGGTGGCATTCTATGCACTTGTACACTTCAATTGAAGATCAGAGTCTTTGGGTTTAATTTCTTAGTATTTGTCTTTCAGAGGCAATAAAATCTGTGCTGGCATCTGTTTCATTTGACAACTTAATTTAGTCTCCACAGACTCACTTCAACAACTCCTTGTTGTGATTTGACAGTGTGGGTGTCATCCCCAATGACATGCACAGCCTTTGCTGAGTCTGCATTTTGACATTTAAGTGGGCTCAGCTGAGAATAGATATCCAAGATGTTTATTTTCATTCACCTTCTATTTAGACATTGTATCATTTTAGTAGATCCAAATTCTTCCCTAAGTAGGTTATTCCCAGCTGGGGAGAAAAAGTTCTTTGAGTTGGATGTAAAATTTAATGTGTATTGGAGAAAATGTAACTAGCACTTCAAAAATGAAGAAGTATGAGAAGAGGAATATTTTCTGCTAAAATGAAGTTTCCCTTATCATGGAGTAGGTGAAACAGCTCAGAAAGAACATATGGCATTTTATTTTGTTTTAGCATTTGTGCATAGAAGGAAAAGCCAGCTGAAATAAGTGACATTTTTAGAATTAATAGGAAATTGTGGTGTCAGAAATGGGGTCCATCATGCCAAAGGCAACATTCAATATTATACAGATGATTAGCATATGCTATTATCTTTCCATGCATATCTTTAGGTGTAAATGTCCTTTATGTCTTTAAAAGTTTATATGCACATCTATCTCTCTGTATGCACACACTATAATACACCACAGGCTCATAAAGGACTTTGTACAGAGTAATTATAAATTCAAACTCTTTTTTTTCTGAGAAATTAAAGAAATCATAATCATTTCAATTAGGAAGAGCATACAGAAGCCTCATTCTATGAACATGCATAGGCTTAGATTAGTATTAATTATAAATCTTCCAAATGAAAAGTCCATCTGCTTCAGAGTCTAGACCTCAGAATTCACCTACCTGTGCTCATTTTTACTTTTACTTTTCTTGTCTGCAGGGATAAACACCAGGTTTGGTCAGTTGATGCACAGAAATAACACCATGAAAATGTAGCTTGTTAATGTAAGGGAAGCTAGATACTTTCATTCAATCTTCTGTGGATGAGCAAATCATTTTTAACATAGTAGGTATAATGCATAATATATTTCTATCTATAAACACTGGTATATTTGTATGTGGGGAATACATTTAGAAATAAGTTTATATTTTATGTATACCTTTATATATTCTTTATGCTTCCTAAAAATCTTAAGTTTATATTACTTACTCCTTGATGCTTTCCCAAACACTGAAACATCTGGGGTGGGAGGAGAAGGAACGGAGAAAGATAATGTAAAAATTACAGACTAATTATCTCAGGAGGAAAACGTACCAGAGTGCATTATTATCACCAATTTCATTGGGGTTCACTCAGCAAAATTTGACAGTTCAGATCATTGAAAGAGGTGGTGAGAACTGAGGTACCAATTCTTCAATTCTTCATTTGGCACCAGTTTCTCTTGCCAGCAGTTACTTTGCATCACAGGAATAGGATCACCACTGTAATTATGTGATTTATGGTTTAGTGAAAGCTATTTGACCTCCCTGAAATTTCATCAGCTCAAAGTCCATGCAGACCAGCAAGTAATCTTTCAAAAATTCTGCTCTATGTGCATCAAAACCTGTTAGATCTGTGTCTGGCAGTAGCATTACAACATCTTCATCTACTGGAAGTACTCAGAGGATGTAATAAAGTGTTTGCTACTTCTGGAGATTCAGATGAGGGAACTTCTAATTTTCTGTGCTAATCTGTTGACAGAGAATGGAAAGATGCCAGTAACAATCCCAAATCAACAGAGGAATTTTACTACATACAGAAATTAATTATATTTCTAATAATAAGAAAGAGGGATCTATTTTCAGCTTTCTGTCCCTGACACTTGCTACCTAGACCTGCAGCTAGAAGTGTTCCATGCTTTAGAGGGTATCTTAAAGGGGAACTGAAGTAACAGCTAATCAATACTAAATATTGAGTTCATTGGTTCTGATTACTTTATTCCTTTGTAATATTCAGCTATATGAGGAAAAAGAAACCCAATCAACAAAACCTTAAATTTCCATGTGATTTTGAAATGTATCTTATGGATTTTGAAGTGCCTTAATGTGAAATACTGACACCACAAAATAAAAAGAGATATATTCATTATGTCTGTTGATGTACTGACACATGGTAAGCTCTTAACTGCAAGAGACATGGTAGAAATTGCCAGAAAACTCATGGCCATGCATTTTGGGAAGCAGATGAAGAATCAATTGTTCTTGTAGCTGGGATGGTCCCTTTTTGAGGGAAAAGCACAGATTGCTGGCAGGGTGAGGCAGTGGCTCATTCCAGACAGTGCCTATGGCTGAACAGGTCTGCAAACCACTCTATAGAATTATTCCTTGGTTTCACAGGTGTGGAGCCTCTGCAGGCAGTGCCTGCCCCAGGCAGAATATGAAGCACCAATGAGCTCCCAAACAGACTGTGTTGTTATCTGAGGCAGAGTCCTCAGATAAGAGGTTTCTTATCCTGCCCATGGTGACTAAAATGCAGCCTCACACTCCCAATGCCTTGCAGGACACCTACAAAATTTATAAAAACAATCAAAAATGGTGGAAGAAAAAAGGCACCAACCCACCTAAAACTATATCTCACCTTTAGTAACTAAGATTTTTTAACATGGAGAAAACATAGAAGTTTGCACTCCTGGCAGTCAAAAGCTGTGGAGGCAAGAATAGGAAATTTGAAGCCTTTATTGGGACCATGGAACAGCAAAGTACTTGAGGTTTTTAAAGGGGACAGGGAATGTGTTTCATGTACAAGAGATCCTTCACAACCAAGGCAGGTGGTTTAGAAAAGCAGTGTCTAAAAATGAGATAATTGTGGGGTTTTTTTAAAGTAAAAGCATTTAACTCCAGCCTCTGGACATAAAGCCAGGAAGGTATTTCCAAAATTTTAATAACATTGCAACCATTGGCCTCTATGGTTCTAACAGCCTCTTTGAAAGGCTGCAACAGAAAGGTGAAATTCTTCCTGGGATATATGACTCTCAAAAATGCCAGACTGAACATAATGAAAATGAAATCCCAAACCACAGGAAGCCAGTGGAAGTCATGTCATTAGGTCCAGCCTTTCACAGCTCTCCTTATCCCCTTTATCTGCCACTTTTACAGGTGTGTGCCCCAGATAACCACACTCAGCACATAACAGCTGCTTACTGACATTCTAAACCATTGGCTGGATGTTAAAAAAACCCCAACTGAATACTTACAGTAAGATTTCATCTAGTTTAAGTGTTTTGATTCTGTTCATAGGAAAGCCAAACTATAGCATTTCACAAAATGTGTGGAATAACAGACATTCCACAGATATCATAAATATCAAAACCAGTAAATATACAGCAAGTTTCCCTGATAAATCTCATTCTGTCTTTTTCACTAGTAAAACTAGTCAAAAACTATTTTAGACATGCAATATTTTAAAATATTGGGATACATGTAATTTTTAAGAAAACTTTCATTGTTATTCATTTAAGAGAAACAAAGGGGAAAACCAAAGCCATACTTCTGCTTTTTCCAGGTTTTGTTCATGAAAATGTTTTAATTAGTACTAGACTGGTCAAAAAAACTCACATAGAATCTAAGCTCATGGAGAATATAACATCAGTGGCTCAAGCACCTCCAGAACTGCTACTAAAGTTTCAAGGAATATTTTGCTATTTCCAGAGTCTGCCTGAACATTGATACTTCCCCAGCTCGTGGTGAAATATTTTTAACATAAATCCTTGTCATTTATTGAAGTAGGCAAAGAAAAGGGTTGTATAAAGGACCCCTCACCAACTGGTCTTCTTCTTCATCTGAACAACCATTTTGTCTATTTGTTAACATTTGTGTATGTGTGAGATTTCCCTCTACTTTGCATTTTATTAGCCATCATTTTTTAATATTGCTTAATTTGGTTTAACACCACCCTGAAAACAGACTGGAATTTCCAAAGGACATCATACAGGCCATAGAAATCATATTTAAATATTAAATATGTACACCTTGTAACTGTGTTTGCTTATTTAACTTTTTAGGATAAGTTAAATGATTAAATTACTCTGACTTCTCAGGACTGTTCTGTATCCCAGTAACACCTCATGCCTTTAAACACATTCTTCTTTGAAAATAAATTCTCCAAGAACCCTCACCTCCTAAAAACTCCAAATAATCAAGGTGCACCTTGAATTGACTTGAGCAGAATCAGAGGCTGCAAGGATCTTCTGTGGAGAAGGAGGAAAGGTTTTCATGCAAATGAGTTTATCCAGGAAGAATAATCTATGGAAAAGGTTTCTAGTTGTATCACACATGCACATACTTTTTTTCTTATATTGTAGGAGTTTTTTTCCTGCCTAACTTTTGGGTTGTATCTATAAACTCTGACCCCAGCTAGTTCTGCTCACCTCATGCCACTTCTTGCTTTGGAAAGCAGTGGGTTGTTGCTGCTGCTGTTCCTTGTGGAACAGGATGCCAAATCCATTATTGTGTCAGGTTTTCCTTAGCACAGAAACCTGTGTGTCCCTCAGAGAGGGTCAGAACAGCAGGTCTGGTTCATTGTCCTGCTCCACCTCCGTGGTGGAGCACAGGTGTTCCTCAGCAGCACCACTTACCTGAGCACCCCTTATGAGGTACTGGGCATTTCTTGGGCTCTTGTTTTGGTACAGGGTACCTACATCTATTTCCTTATCACAATCCATTCCCAAAAAACAGTCTTCCCTGCTGTACTTTTTCCCCCATTGTTTTTGCTCCATCTGTTCCCAATTAACTCTTTCTGGTGCCATCACCAAGCTAAACTGAGCCTTGTAGGATGCCCATGGCAGGAGTATCCCTGTGCCAGGAATGGCACCCATGTATAGCTGGCAAGGCACAGCAAGCTGCCAAAGGGCCTGTGATTTGGGGAGGCTAAATGTTTCTTACCTCACTCCACTGCCTACAAAATCCATCTCTCCTACTTGGCACTTTCTGTAACTTTGACCAGCTTCTCACATTGTCATTTGTGTTATTTGTTCTTTTCAGCTGTTTCCATGTCAAACTGCCCAGGGCTCCTGTAACACTCCATCCCACAGCAGACAGCCTGGGACTGAGCCACACAGGAATGCACAGTCCAACCACAGAGCAGGACTCAGCACCAGATAGGGAACCAAGATCAAGCCTGTATGTTTGCAGCTTCTCTGTTTCCTGAGTGCAAAAAGAATTAGTACTTGTTTCTGAAATGCTAAGTCTTCATGGCCCAGTATTCTGTGCTGTCACTGGCAGCTGAGATAACATACTAATATAACAGTGTCCTAGGAAGATGTTGTCTTAACAAGTCTAAATGATTATTTTAAATACTTGACTAAAAATCAAATATTTCCAGCTAAGTATTCAACTACACTCCAAACCTAGAAAACTAAGTAAACAAGTGTGGGTGGGAACTGGGAACAATTAGTCCTCACTATGGCTAAACACTTTCTGCATACTTGTCACTGCCATTCCAGGATGATTCCAGACAGACATTCTTCACTGACATGCTGGTCTAACCCAAAGGCTGCATAACAAAGAGAGTCAGAACCAGGATTTGTGTCACCTTGCAGAGATGTGTGGGTACACACTGACTGATCATTTCATCTGTGGGTTCATTGGCTCCTTCCTGTTTTGTAAGAGATTTCTGTTTTCTGGCCAGTTCATCTGGAAAATAGAGACAACACATAACTACTTGGCAAAGTTGTCTGATGATGCTTAAAAACTGTGTTGAAAGTGAAAATTACTGTCAGTTATCTAAGCCATGAAAAAAGTGTATTCCTTTAATTCCACTTTGATCAGTAGTCAGAGTTGGTTTATTCTGTTTTTCATCTTGAAGAATTATGGCTGAAGATGTCATCCAACTGCATACAAACATTTCAATGCCATCCTTCATTGTTTTGAATTAAATTTTTTCAGAAATATGTTTGCCAGAAATCTGTCCTGTAATTGAGAGGTGATGTTCTTTTTCATTGCCACTTATTGCATCTTATCATCTTTGACCCCAATACCTGCACTGTGGCTGTGTTGGGAAATATAAGCCACATTTTACTGGGAAAATGAGACTTACAGACTTAACAGTGTAGCAATGAAATATTATGGAAGCTTCCAGTATTTTTATACCTTTTCTTAGGAATGCAAATTCTGTTGTTACTAATCAGAAAATCATCTAAGCTAAATGGTACTTGATATATTTTTGGTCTACATAGCCTGATGTGATTGCCTGAAAGTAAGAAGAAATGTTTACTGCAATGCCCTTAAAACTTTTATCTTATTTTCTAAAGTTAATAAATCACCTGAAATTTGTAATGGAAATATTAACCTTTTTTACATATATTTTAAGCAAGTTCTTATTCCCTCAATGCATCTTGTGATAATTCCTTTTAATCAGATCTTGAAACCCTTGGCAAATCACAGTTGTTTCTGCAAGAAACCAGCAAAGGTGTGAAACGTGTAAGAAAAATGAAAGTTCTGACCTAGCATGCCCAAGAGATGAGAGAGGATGTTCTTCCTCTAATTAAATGCATCTTCAGTCCATATGATATAAACCAATTAATATTTTTTTTTCTCACTGACCAACTCTACTCATTTTGCATGCTAAGGAGACTCTGACATCCCCAACTAATTAATTTTTCTGTTTTCTCCCCAAAGCTCATTTTTATTTCAACTTGCTATTGACCTGCCATTCTGAGCATCATGACCCTGGCATCTTTAGTCAAAATTAGTATTGAATGAAAAAAAGGACATAACAGGAAAAAAGGCTCATCATGAAGACTAATTATTTAGTACAATTGAAAAACATCCAAACTTCTTACACAAGTGTAATGCATTAATTAAGTTCTTCAGCAAATGGAGAACATTGTGTGGTGTTAAGTCCACCACTTCTGTTACAAGATATGAAGGTACAAAATACAGCTGATGTACTTTAGGAACTGATTCCATCTGAATCTATGAGTACATAGCATTTCTGGGGATCTTGGCCTAGAAATCATATTTAATGCAAACCAGCTCTAATTGTTTGAGGACAATTGTATCTAGGTGCATCATGTCTGAACACACACCCAGTTTCCCCCAAATGGTTTCTTACATTAAAAACATATATTGTTTAAGCTGAAAATATATTATCTGACTTGCTACATAATTATAGGTGATTTGCATCTACATTCATATCTATGTATAGAAGTTATGCATGTCCATTCCTCCACTGGGTCTTAGAAGCACTTTGTAAAAAGTTGCCCTGACTACACTTCACTCTTTGCTTTCTCTTTTTCCTTGTGGGTTTTTTTTCCTGCTGCATGATCCCCTGCTGGTGGGTGACACTCTCTTGCCTACTGGTTTGTTTATCACCTGTGGCTGGAGTTGGCACCAGGGCTTCTTCCCTTTGAGAGTCAGATACTGG
Organism: Oenanthe melanoleuca; assembly: GCF_029582105.1. Taxonomy (NCBI): domain Eukaryota; kingdom Metazoa; phylum Chordata; class Aves; order Passeriformes; family Muscicapidae; genus Oenanthe; species Oenanthe melanoleuca. The sequence continues at coordinate 137,836,822 of NC_079335.1, forward strand.
AGATACTCAGCAACAAAGGAGCCTTCTCTGAACCAAAGCATTGTTTATTTAAGCACTGAGAACAAAGTATATGCTGGGAAAAAAAGAGATTTCAAAACAACTAACAGTGTAAACATATGTCTGTTTTACATAAACTCCTTGAGAAGATGTTACAGTCTGCTCAGCAGGGTTGTTTTTTGGCCACCCTCAGGAGATTATTGAACATCACTCTGGTTTCCTGCTACTGAACAACCATTACTGAACTCTGGAGACTGCACTCTTTTTGAAACTGCCATAGCCTTGTAGATCTCTGAGTTTCCATTTCTAGCTTGTACAAACATTTACACTCAGCAACCCTCAAGCATTTGGAAATAAAAAAAAATAATTTAGACTGAGTTTTGAGTCTCCCTGCTTTGTTTTCTTCTTTTATTTTACTTCCTTTCCCTTCTTACCCACTTAAGAAATTAGCACACTAGTGACCTAGTCAAGGTTAGTGTTAAACCTAGTCCAGGCTCTAATCAACCTCATTCCTAGACATTTTCAATAATGAAAAAAAAATGCTGCACAAATCCACACATGCCCACAGGTCTACCCCAAAATTTTCTATTGAGATACCCATGAGCTAAACACTTGTTAAAGCCTATATAAGGCACTTGTGTCACACATCACAGGATATTTTAAGCAGCAAAAAGTGCTTCTGCCAAGAAAACTGATTCTCATCTCTTGTCACACTGAGGAAACCTTTCCTAGACCTTGCTGACTCCATTGGCCATAATCAGGAGGGAGCATCTCTGGCACAGAATTCCCATGAGCACCAATAAACGCAGTTAAAATCCCACTCCAGATGACCTTAGGCCCTTCTTGCACTCCAGTCCTCTAGGCTGAGTTGTCAAATCTGTAAGCATCTGTAAAACTGCTTGCATTCTTCACTGCATTTGTTTTTCTTTAAAATATTTTTCATCCCCAGATTTTATCACCTAGAGTTTTATCTCTTCCACACTGAAATTAAAGATGTTCATTAGATCTCCAGATAGCTATTTTTAAAATGATAAGACTTTTCTCCATGACATAATTACATGAGAAGTCAATCAGATATCCAGACCATTATACATTAATATTTATTGCATTTCATACATTTTTGTTAGCTATTGTATAGAACTAGCATAGCTGTACCAGCTTATCAGACAGAACTTAATTAAAAGCCTTACAGCTTTATCAACAAGCTTTTTCAACATGACCTTTTTCACAAAAGTTACTATTTTCACAAAAATAGTAATTAAATCAACATTCTACTACTGCTTACTAAATCTTCTATGAATTTTCCCCCTTTTTTTTGACATGATATTTAAGTAAAAAAAAAAAAAAAGTTGCAAACACTCAGCCACTCAGCTCGAGAACCCTAATTGCTTTTAAAATTAGCACATTCTTTCATTTTTCTGAATTTTCTCAGAACTTTAGGAATTATTATTAGTGAGAGAAAACTAAGGCTCCCTTAAGTTAACTCTTTTAATATTTTGTGGGTTTTATTTTATTTAGTGCAATTCACTCTGTTGGTTGAATAAATATTTATGTCCTTAGCAGATGTTGATTCAAATATCCTTTGCTTACTAATAGAGCAGAAAGTAATGCACAATCTTCCTGCAATGTCTTCCACTTCCATGCAAATAAACAATAGGACCAGCATCAAAACTTCTTTTAATTATGCTAATGGTCTTCTATTTCCATCTGGAAATATTTCTATTTCTATGACATCTTTAACTCTTGAAGGCCTTCTATATTCCTTCCTGTTGGCCTAAGATGCGCCCAATAACTAAATTCTTTTTTCTTTTGGATTTGTTTTGAGTTTGTTTTTTTTGTTAATGTTTCCCCCTACTAAAATAATAGTTAGAACAATACTTTGAAAATCATTTAATAAACATGATTTCATTTCCATTTTATGTGTTTCACCATTGACTTGTGAGGTGATGTTAAGCTTTATAGTGACTGTGTTCCATCCTGTCCCAGGCTCTGGGACAGCTTCACCTCAGGCCTGTAACTCCCTCTGGTTATTCAACTTCATGGTGCAATGAATTGGTTCAGCAAATGAATAAACTACACCATGAAATATTCAGCATGGACAAGAGTGGCCATACTTGAAAATTACACTTGATTTACAACCTTTGTGAGTCACCACAGATCTTCAAACAATAAAATAAAATTTAGGCTGGCACCAAATCATTAACATTATATCATTCAATAAAAATTCTAATTTTATATACCAAAAATGCTATGAATTATTTATTTCTAATATAAGAAGAGAAACATAGAATTTTTAAAAATGTGTGATTTTTCCAAGTCAAAAAACTGCAGCAGAGGATTCAGCACCTAAAATTTTATATTGTCCAGTATATTTCATTTGTCCCTTTTAACAATCTGTAATACTGTGTACTGAACATAATAGGAGGGTACTTTGCATTGCTGTCTCAGGTAAGGTGATGCATTGGTTAATTAAGACTTTGCAGTCAGGCAACAACAACAGCTGAGCTCATGAAATTCTCATATAAATACAATTTATGTGAGTTCAGTGACTCTTTGCAGAATAATTTTTAAGCCTACCTATGGCTCATACCAGCTGCTGTTCCCAGAATGTAACAATATTTAAATGTAAGATCACAGGGTGAAGACTTGGTGGCCCAGCTTTTATGGACATGTGATTTAGCCCCATATGACTTTGTGTGTTCCAACATAATCTGGGTGAATCGTTTTCCAGTGACCTTTGTCAGTTTGCTCAGGCTGAAACTGTCTCCTGGGAGTGATCAACCATGTCACCAAATGCCCCCCAACCAGTCTGATAAAAAGGTATTTGATACGTGCTGAAACCACTTTCTTTCCATGTCTCCAAGGCCAAGAATGGAAGAAGGAAAAAAAAAAAAAACCAAAAAAACAGGCCCTAATACAAAATTAGCAGCTATATAGAATTCCCATCAAGATGGAAAAGGAAGACATTGATTGAGACATGTCTCTGGTTCATTAGCATTGTTTGTCTTTGAGAAAGTTCTTGTCAGTCTAACAGATGAAGAGATATTGCTGAATGCAGAGAAAATGAAGATAACTGTGGTAAAAATAGAAAAAAATAATGAAGGGCATGCTGTTAAAACTAATTACATTAAGATTGATATCACTTAGCAAAAGAATGTTAAACCTCATCTCCCAAAAATGCGTGACTGCTCATATACCATGAGCTGTCTGCATTTTACAGGCATTAATAAACTTTTGATTCCAGTATTCCATATTTTGGTAATCAAAACAAATTAGCAATTTCTGGGTTGAAGAACTCGTTCTGAACATGAGTGAGCCTCTAAAACAAGATCTCCATAAAATCATTTTTCAGTGAATTTGCACTTGTGCTTTTGAATTTTTACAGAACAAAGCCCAGGTAAAAAGGAGACATGAATATTCAGTCTTTAAATTTCTTGGTCTCCAGGGACTGTGGCTACATAACAAATACATGATGAATAAACAAGATCAATGGCAGTGCCCATTAAAAACTTGTCCATAGATTTAGACTGTTTATTTTGGCTTATTGCTTATTCAAATGCCAGTTTTCTAGGCTGTAATTCCAAGTTATATACAGCTATCTTCATAAAGATTTTTTTGTTCTTGGAAGCAGCCATTATGTTGTAATTATTTGCTAGATCAGAGCTGGGTGAAGAGCACTCTTCTGTCCTTTCAAGCATTCTGTCACTTTTAAGCATGAGAGGAGTCACCCACCCTACTGAAGGCTGTAGGTTTATGCTACAAAAATGACAGCAGGGACATTGGCTTTGGAGGTCTTGACTGCCCTACTATTCCCATGAACACTTTTTTCATCCACATCTTGTGGTCATGTTATCAGGTGTAAAAATTGGATGTCTAAATTAATCTGTGTTAAAACAAGCAAACAGAAAAAAAAACACTCCAAAAACAAACAAACAAACAAAGGCAGGGGGATTGTAGAATCTTTTTTTAATCACTACTGGGTAATCACTGTGAGTACAGGTTTTGGTATGAATCATGATTCATTTAGAGGTTGTACAAAAATCTTGCTAGAACTTCTCTGTTGAATATCCATAGTCATAGGTGTGCCAAACAAAACCAGCCCAGAGACTTAATTCATAATCCTAAAAAACAATGAATTATATGTTCATGTCCTTGTAGCTGTGTCCATATGTCCTGATTATTACTGTGTGTTATTTCCCTACCTTATGAGAACCCATGGGTTTTTCTCATTATCTGCTCTCCAGACCCTTGACATCAGCAAAAGTTCATGGCCTATCCAAGAATTATGTCTGATATTTATCCAGATACATGCTAAATACACTGCTCTTCCCTGGCAGCATGAAAGAAGGTCTAGCTCTAATTATCTCCAAAGCATGATTAAGACAGAAAAAATAAATCATAAATTTATAAATCATCTGTGGGTAAGTGAAGAGCTTAGGCAGACACTTCTACAAAGCAATAAGTGAAATCTGACAGTTAGATGGAGTTTTCCAAGTTTATGCATAAGAAATACTATCATTCTCCAGGCAATAAAGCATAACAAAGATAATCAATGCTTAAAACAAAAACACTCCACATAATACCTAAGGCTCAAAAAAATGCAAGAAGAAAATCTGAACGTATCATTCTCCAAGCACTTTGCCTACACTGCAAATTAGAAATGCATGCAACTCCTGCAGCCAGAAAACAGTTTAATTATGAGAGCTGAACACAAAATCTCCCATTGGTACAGATTGGCTTTGAAGTGTTATCACATAAGGGAGGATTTTGAAAATACCCTTGACCAGTTTTGTTGGAAATATATCACACTTCTATTTGTGTCAGCCTTAACCATGTATCATGTCACTCCTTTTCATAACATTAGAGAACCTGATCACAGTTCCAGAGTATTAAACTAATCATGCATATTTTATGCAAACATTAACCTTTAGTGTTAATCCAACAGCATTAAACCAAATCTATAATGAACCATAAAGGTGGTTTATAACGTAATGTGGTTGCCTTTTATGAGTATTTTCATTTCTCTCACCAAAATATTTTAAACCTTGGAAATAGTACCCAGATTTTTACAGTGGAGCTTCATGTAAATAATACCTGGCCCCTTTTCTGAGACAGCTGAATTATTATTTTACCTGTAAGCAAAGTAGATGGACTTTCAAAATAATGGATTCCAAAAACTTTAGTACCTCATAAAAGTGAACATTGTTAAGCTCCTTTCTGTGAGCTTTTTACATGGGCAAATTTCCTGTTTAATTGAATATTTAATCTGTCTTGTTGCAGTTCATTCTAATAAGAAAAACAGTTGTTCCTGTAGAGAACCTTTCATGTTACACATCCCACAGCACTTCACAAGATATGCACATCTCATATCAATTATGAAAGAAAGAAATTAGATGCATAAAACTGAAACATTAGACTGAAAGTACTATGAAATGTTGCAATAATACTATGGGGCTGATCAAACCATGAGAATTGTGGTTATCTAAGCAGCAAAATAATAGATAAATTTTCCATCAGTGTCCAGCATCTAAATCTCTACATCATTTGGCCTATAGACTTATTTTGGAAAACAGCTATTAAACAATATTACTATGATAATTACTTTGAAACCTGCAAAATAAATATAAACAATTACATCAATGGAAAGAGAACTGATCAATGGAAATAAAACCGATATTTGAACTCTTTCTGCTTAGGCATTACCATGGCCATCAGCACTGCAAGGTTGTAAGGAGCTAACAATCATTTGTAGAAATTTCTATAAATCTTAGAAGAACTATTCCTAACCTAGTAGTGGGAAAAGGAGAAAGACATACAATCCTGTTTTTTTTTCTGAGTCAAACAGAAAATCTACAACCTAAAAATGGCACATAAATCCAGACTAGACAGGACTTCATTTATTCTGTAATTTTTCACACAAATTAATAGGAAGAGGAGAAGGGTGAATGATGTACAACACTTTAAGATATAAAAGGCTGACCCTTCCCCATCCCCAACAAAATTGAATGAAACCTTCCTCCCATTGTCTTCTGGGTTGATTTTGGGGCCATGCTGTTAAGATAAATAAACAAGTCTCCAAAATGTCAGTTATTGAAAGCAAATTCTAGAATTATGGAACAGTTCCTATTATTTCTTCTGAAACCCACAAGATCCCATAATTTGAAGAGCAGAAGACATTTCACTCACCTCAAGTAACACAAGAAAACCTGCACACTTCCATACCTGTCCAGACTGGGAAAAGCCATCTCTCTATAACAGGAGTCAAATCAACAGGGCAGGGAGCTGATGCTCCTCTAAACAGTGGAAAAGCTGGGACATGGGATGATTCTTTTATATTCTCTACAATGCTTCTTTTACCCTCAAGTGAAGCACTAACAAGTTTTCAAATGTTTTCTTTCCTCACCTCATTCATAATTGTCTGTTTCCCTCCAGATCCCTTCTGGCAATTGATGGCCACATGCAATTCTGAGGTTAGAAGTCTAATGCCTTATTTATGAAAAAAGATAGGTTAGGTAAAAAGGATTATTGTTGTGGTGAAATGAAGTAGCGTGTCAAACAGACTGAGCATTTCTTAACATTTTGCTTCCATAGTTAGACACCATGTAAATAAATAATCTGTCTCTAGGATAAGAACTCCTGTTCTAAGGAGAAATGACATTTCCAGGAAAAGGAAAAAACTGAAAAACGACAAGGCAGAAACTGGATAAGGATCTTGATGTAAGGCTGTAGCAAATATCAGAGAAGGCCAGATTATTTGTGATGGGAATTTCTTTCCTTTCACTGCCTGGTTTCTTACCTCATGAAGAAACTGTAGCTGACCATATTGGGAATTGAAATGGAAATCTTATAGATTTCTATAGAATCTACAGCATCTTGTAGATGTGCCTAGGTAAGAGTCAGTATTGCTGTAATAGCAGAGAAAAAAATGCTACAAGGAGTGTTGGACTGATGGCTCACTGCATACAGTTTAATCACTCAAAGAAGTGATTCACAGAAGAACCATTCTTGTACATTTATCCCTTATCACCTTTCTGAAATAATTTAGAAATACTTAAGCAACCTGGTATCTGTGGCTACTGGATGACTGGAAAAAAAAAAAAAAAAAAAAAAAAAAGAAAGGAGTAGTGGAAGTTATGGCATATTTTCATTAAATGATATCAAATGTTTAACTATTTTTAATTCTCAAATAGAGAATATTCATGAGAAAGGCATGACATCACATACAGGTAACATGAACTCCTGCTTACCTGGAGAATCTCAGATTGGCAGCCAAATCATTACACAAGGGTATTTTTTGTTTTTAAAGTACTCATCCATAAGATCTCTTCAGGACTGCTTAGAATTAGGGTCAAAGACCAGTTGCAGGAAAAAGGGTGGTTGTTTTTTTTAAGATTGTGGCTTATGCTTTGCACTTCTAAGTGTTTACCTTCATTTGTGCTTGGCACACTGCTTTAGCTGTTATTAACCTCAGGCTGCAGCCCTGTCCCAGTTCCTTTGGTCCTTCTTGAGTCCACTTCAACCTGTTACCTAAATCCTCCTCTGCTTTTCACATCTCAGCTACTGTGATGTTTCAGTCTCCTCACCTCCTTGGAAATGTTCTTTTCCTGTTTGAAATAAAACTAGGTTCAGTATGAGATTTTCAAAGTAAATGATCTCTTTGAGTAACATAAGATTTATAGTAATATAGGATATTATTAAATATCTCACTGACACCATAATTTAGCAATTTGGAATATCCATAATGTAAATCAGTTAAAGCACTCTGATTTATTATCAAATTGGCTTGAGAATCTATTTTTGTGGTCCCCAAAGACGAGATGCAGTAGGCAATATGGAATGAGACTGAGAGAGGACTGAGACAAAATTCTATGTCTGACTCATAGCTACTTAATTTTTCACATCTCAGAAGATCTCGAAGCAAAGGGAGCTTACAATGCAAATTTAGGGACAAAACTATTCATAAGTTATTATTAACTGTGAAATACAGTAAATATCACTTAAATTCATAACCACTGATATTTCCTAATTATTAATTTATAAAGACACAATTCATCTGATGGTCTAGAAAGCTGGAAGAACAATTAAGATTTAGATGATTTTTTTTTATGAAATTGATGATCCCACAGATAAACAGACTTAGGTGACTATATAAATTCATAACAGACTCTAGCTTGGCACATTCTCTCTCTGGACTGCTGTGTACACGGTGTTTGAGCCACTGATGGCAAAACAAATAATCATAGCAATAACATCCTCTCCACAGGAGGTGATGAAAGTCAGTCAGAGCTTTCCATAGAAGCAAAAAATGCACAAAATCAAGGTACAACCAGAGATTCTTGAGAAAAAAAAAAACTAGAATTTTATAGGTTTAAAGATGGTTACCTGTGTCCCTACAAGAGAAGAGAAAAGAAGAATTTTGTTTCTTCTGTAAAATGAATACTTTTATTGCTGATATTTGATAGCTTTATGCTTAGGGCATTGTAACAAATAGAGAACACTTAAAAATATGGAAGCTCACAAAAGGAAATAGATTGAACTTTGCAAAACTTGGCAATATTGTAATAAGAGGAAGGATAAAAGAGGAAATTTCTTTAGAGGTAAAGGTCTGCTTTCCCTTTACACTCATGACGTGAGTCATTTAATTCAAAAGTTTAAAATCAGTGTTTTATGATAATTGGGAAAAAAATCCTATTTCTTTCAATTGGCTATGGAAGTTTTGACTAAATAAATATCTAAATACAAATATCTAAAGAGTGGTAAAAATATGAACACCCATAGCTTTCTTATCTATATCTATATCTATATCTATATCTATATCTATATCTATCTATATCTATATCATCTATATCTATATCTATATCTATATCTATATATATATATATATATATATGGAAACCAAAGAATCAGAAATACAATTAATGCTGTAAGGCTATGAGGTCAAGGCAAATATAGTCTCATTAATATTAATATATACATTGTTCTGTCACACTTAATAACCTATGTCTTGCTCTCATTATGAATTTTGTATGTGGGTGAAATGGCAATAAACCAAGTTATTTGAGATATCTGTATATTCATTTCAAACACTGATCTCTATGAGCACAGCATGCTACTTTTCAACCTTCAGCATTTGAACATTTGAAAGGCAATTACACACAGGAAACCGGGGATTTCAATACCAGATCAGACTGCTAATCAGCTCTTACTTGGAGACCTGAATCCTTTCCCAAGCTGGTTTCATTTCATTCAGAAATCAACTGTGAGAAATCCAGACGGGTGTGTCATCACTTCAAAATGATTTTTTTTATTGTCACCTGCTGACTGAATCACTCAATTTTCTACTTTATTTTGTGGGGTCCAGAAGCCTCTTGAACTTACACAATTGTAAGTAATATCAATTAAAATTTAACAATATCTTCTTGGAAATCATTGAAAATTAAATTAAATAACAAATTGCTTTCTGTGTAAGTAAATCTGGTTTTTTTCCCATTTCTCTGACTCCAAGCAAGCAGTCATGGGCTTGGAATATGTAAATGCTGTGTGAATAGAGAACTAACAGTTGACTCTGGCTCCCACAGTTTTCTATCTTAATACAAGATGAAGCGAGTATTGGTAAGAGAAAAAAGAATGAAGATGGAAAATTATTCAAATTATTGATAATGATCATAACATATCAATAAAGAATGATTTTGCAGGATGATGAAGACACAGTTTTTTAGATGATAAGGGGAAACTCCTCCCTAGATTTAGGATAAAGCAGCATTAAACAACACAAGAAGATGAAGAATGCAGTTTCAAAGATTTATCAGAATTGTTGAAGGAGGCTGGCACCACAGTCCATCCAAATGACTGAGAAATGATTGTTGGAGTAGAAGCAGCCATGAAGGACCAGTTCTTGTGCTCAATGAGCCAGAAAGCAGAGCCAGTGGAAGGAGGAAGTGGGAAAGGCTACAGGAGCAAGCTCACAGCAAAGCTCTGAATTGGCATTGCCAGGAAAGTCTGAATCTGTTAATCCCAATAGAAAAAGTATTTATAGCAAGGTTTATAGCAAGGAGAGGATAAAAGACTAAAAGTCAGGATTTACTGCTGGCCTTACCTCACAAGTGATGAAGTAGGAATTGGCAACTTTGAGACAGAACCTGAGAAATTAAACCAGCCAGGAGGTGACATACAGGTGACCTACAGGGGAGTGGCCATCAGGATGACCCTGCTGTCCACAGAGACCAACAAAGTATGAGAGACAAAATTCTGAAGGGAGGCCCAGCTATGGATAGCAAGGTCTACACTTGACTCAAGGGACTCAAGGGCAGGACAGTTTCAGGATTTGTCAGAGGACAGTTGAAGCACAGGGAAATGGGACTGAAAGGAATTGTAGTGGGTTTTATCCTAGAGGTGGCTGCTGAACACTAATGCTTTATGTCTATCATTCAATCTGTCCATTGCTCACAAGGAAATTTTAGCTTTCATCCCTTTGCTGCTTTTTCACTCTAAAGCCTCTAGTCTGGATTTAATTTCAATATCTAAATAAATTAATGTTCTTCATGTGCAAGGAGGTCTTTGTCATCCAGGAGGAGCAGTCTTAAAGTATGTTGAGAAACACTTGATGAGCTCAGCTTGTGGTACAGGGTTCCTTGCATATCCCACAGTAATTAGCTGAGGCAGCCTGGCTGCTTAACAGGAATTGCTATTGAACTGCTCATGAAGGATATGGAGATCAGGAATTAACTGCAGAAATTATTCAGCAAATAATTTTGAATAATACTAAATGAAAGAAAAGAGTAAACTGTTTGCAGGCAATTTGCAGAATGAAAAGTGAGAAAAATTCAAAGAATAAATTACTCATCCAGTTCTGGCAGACTGGGTCTGCATTAACCCTCTTGTCCCCTTTCTGGTTTTCATTATACAGAGTGATTTAAAGACAGGAATGTTAGATTGTATTGTGTGATTCACACATATAGGAGAAGCATGAAGCAATGGGCAGTCCATGGTTCTTCCTTGCAGTGTAAGGGAACACATTTCCCTGCAGAGGAGTCATTTTCCCAGCTCAGGTAGAATTGGTTTGAGCTGTGTTGGCATTGCCCTCCTGACCCCACAGCTGAGTGGATGGATCTGCAGAGGGGCAGATCTGGTCTCTGGAAGCAGAATGGTTTTAAAGAAAATGCAGAGAGAAAGCCTCAATTTCTACTTATTCAGATTCAGACAGCAAATTGAGTTTCAAAACACTTTTATTCTTAAAGAATAAATTGTTTGGATCATTTGTTTAATAAATGAAACTGCTGTTATATCCTATCTGTCTTGGTATTTACTGCCTGAAGATGTTCCTTGACACTTCCTTATTTTTTTGAACCTAGGAAAGGAAGATGGCACAGGGCATAACCCTGAGCTTTTGAGATACCATAAAAAATTGATGACTAGTTGTTTTTTTTCCAAGAAATATTTTGTGTCTCTGTTTTCTCAATTGATAAGGACTTTTTATAAAACAATAAATACGTTCTGCTTTATATAAAGTGATTTTAGACTGATGTGTTGATGAAATACACAGCATTTATTCAGGGTAATTAAAATGGCTAAGCCTGAAAGGAGAACTCCTTATTTTAACATCAGATGTAGAAATATTACTTCTTTTCTTAGTGATGACTATAACATACATGATGAAATGTGGGGTTGTTTTTTCTTTTCTTCCCTCTTTCTCTTTGTAAAATGTGTTTGGGAATTGAATAAAGCAGAGGACTATCAATCACATAAACACAGCTACCTAAACCTGTGCTCCAAAAATACTCTTGTCTTTCCATACCATATTTTAGTGTGCACTGTGTAAATGGAAGTCAAGACATCAGAAACATCCTTGTCTTTCCTTATTTTCCAATCAAGAAAGAATTCATGCAGTTCATACTTAGGGACTGAGGTAGCAAGGACATGTTAGAAATGCAAAAGTACTGAGAAAATGAAAATTCAGTTATGAAGTATTATTGTAATGAAGAAAATAAAGATAAAAGGGTTGGGGAAACTTTTGCCCTCAGAGCAGATGTGGTTCTAACAGAGATTATTCTGTCTGCTTGATCTAGAAGAAAAGCCTGTGGTTGTATCCACTGAGGTAAAGAAATAATATACCTGCATCCAAGCAAAATTACACTAGGATTTTTAAATTCTGTACCTGAGCTTCCTAACTGAGGTTTAGCATCTCCCAAAAGCAAGAGAATGTCTCTGAATCAGGCTGGGTGACACATTAGATTCAGATGCTGTACAGGAAGGCAGATGGAGGTTCTCTGCATCAACAGTCCAAGTTCATCTGCAGCTGAGCTAATCTTTCCAACCATAATTGATGGACAACTCTATCTGAATCTGAGGCTGCAATATGAAACAGTAACAAGTTTCTCAGTAAAGGACACAAATCAGACACTAAATTTTACAAAGCCTACTACACAAGGTCTCTGGATTATGGTACATGTGTAGGTTAATGGACAAGCACAGAGAAAAATTACTTGCCTTCACTTTTCAAAGCAGTCAGAGGAGCCTTGCAAACAGTGAGCTATGATGAACACTGCAGAGCTGTATCTGTGCAAAACAGACAGCATGCAGACTGGAAAAAATAAGATCCTTTCCAAAGTGATTTTCAAAGCAGTTACTCTTCCTAAATTACCCACATTCCAAAATCCACTGCTCAGTGCAGAGAATTCTGTTTAGTGGGTCCCTTTACCCCTGGTGCACTGCACAGCCTGAGAGGTGTGTCAGGGGATTCACTGCTTCACCACGGGCTCTAATTACCACTTCTGCTGAAAGTGTGCTAAAAAAGTGCTAAATTTGTGTGCTAGTAGAACTTAATATACAGCAAAACTGCTAAAAAAACAAAAATGGGGGAATTTTCATCAGTTAGATTCCTACTATAACTCCAACCACACAGTCACACAAGCACTTGCACCACACCAAGGGATGATGAAGTTTAGGGTCTAAGAATTGTCTGAGGTAACAAGGAGAAAAGTCTGGGCTTTCTCAAGCTGGCATTAGCAGAGAAAAGTGTTGTAGGAGATTATTCCTTACCAAATAACCAGTCTCTATTGGATCTGCAAGTGAACTGATGCTTTTTTCCTGGCAAGTAAATAATGATAGCAGATTCTCCTCCGTTTGTAGAAAGATGAATTGAGTATTTACATTATTAGGGATAAAGCACAACAGACAACATAAGGCCAGAATCAGACTCTTCTTATTTTTGTGGTGATTTGGCAGAGACATTCCGAGGACATAATTAGTACCAATCTTTTACCATATGAGAACCAAAAAAGTGAAATGTAAGTTTTACAGAAGGTGCCTTTAAAGAGGAAGCATGGCTGTTAAGATCAAAATTTTCTTCACATCAGGCTTTTTGTAGGAGAGAAAAAAACCACTAAAACTAAAATAACAGAGAAATATTGTTTTACTCATGAATACAAGCCCAATTTCCATCAGCATCCAAACTAATATTACTCTTAATTACCTTTTTCTTCTCAGTTTCATACCAAAAACAACCTGATGTGATTAGAGTCTCTGGTTTTCATGCATGTTTCCTTGCTTACAGCACACTCACAGACAGCAGCAACCTAAAACCATCACAGAGCTGGCAGAAGTCAGGGCTCCTGGGCAGCTTCATGGTTTAAGACACTGGTGTTATTTCGGTCATTTCAAAAAGAGAGGATCAGATATTCACTCTTTCATTCAGCCTGAGAGGACTGAAATGTTGTGTCCACCACTTTCAAGGAGCTTTATTGTATCTCCAGGTCTAGCAATATGAATTGCCTATTACAATTCTTTTTAAATGAATAAATCTCGTGCTGCAAAGGCCATGGTAAGGAAAGGTTACACCCTGGTTTGCCAGTTCATTTTAGAGCTGCCCAAATCACACCTGCATATTTTAAAGTTCTGGTAAACTGTGTGCACAGATCCATTTATTTAAATGACTAAGTATCTAACTGTGAACATAAATCATGTATTTTAGGGTCTCTACCTGCCAGTGAAACTCAGAGAGAGATGTGCACAATTTCAAAAGGTTTTGGTTTGATTCTTTCCTAAAGAAAGCTTTCATGTGTTCCTAAAGATACAGTAAAACTGTTTCAATAGGTTTTTCATAACTCATATTCTGTGTAATATACTATAAAGGCTGTAGATCTGATCCAACCACTGCTAATGTTATTGGCAAAACTCCCATTGATTCAAAAGACTCTGAAAAGTCATTCTGAGAGTAAAAGTAATGGGTGAAGAGCAGGAATATTAACATCATTTGCTTTGTAAGTACTTCTCATCTTTTTTATTTACATAAAAAGTTAACATTTCCATTCTCATAAATAATTTAAATACCAACACAACAGCCATGGGTTTTACAGCAGCCTCCAGCCATATCTCTGTATGTGAACTTGTTCCTCTATGGGGAGATTATAATTTTCTAAGGAAATGTCTCCCCTGACTCTCTTTACTAAAATTTCTGCTTTAGTAGTGGCCAAAAAAATGATAGCATCTGTCAGTTCTTCATGAAAATCTCTGTGTTTTGGATCCCACTAACAGTAAACAATTTTCTGAGAAAAGTCACTGTGGGATTCACAGCAGGGTTTGACAGCCACTTGTCTTCCAAGAGATTTCCCAGTATTGAAGTTAACAGTATCAATGCCCACAGAACATAAATATCTCCCATTAAAGAAGCTCCAGACATCTGGGTTTATTTCATCAGAAGGGCCTTCAGAATGAACTTCTCTATTTATTTATAAGTGAATGACTGCTTTAAAACAATGTGTTGGCTCTGCTGATTATTCTCTTCATGTGCCATTTTCTTCTAAATTATGTGATAATCCAAAGGGATAAAAATGCACACTTGCTTTTTTTTATTGATTTAATCTTCAAATTCTTTTAAAGCATGAATTATAACATTAATATCTTCTAAATAACAAAGTAGCAGCAAGCCATTAATTACCTGCTACAACTTAATACATCATTAAAATTATCAATTTTAGTGACATAATACAGTGCAATTATTATTATTTCACTATTATTATGATCATATAAACCTACATTAAAACTCTGGATCCAAATGTATTTCAGATAACTCCATTCCTTTTGCAGTGTTTACCCAGTTCTAAATTTCCTATCTTTCTTAGTTCATTAACATACCAAATGTTTATTTTGGTACATTTTTTGCAGAGCAAGGTTACCTACAGGATTTAAAGACTGGTGTGCCAAAGTTCTGGGTTTGATCCATCCACAAGCAATTTGCATGAGCAGTTCTCATCAAATGCACATGAGATTTTAGAGCTTAATTTTGTGACACAAACTCCAGAATTTCAAGCATGATAAAGGACACCTGATTACCTAGTTTGCATTCTGACAGAAAGCTTATAGACATCAAAGGTATGTCAGGAGCTTTAAATAGCTTGTTCTCAAAATATTGGATAATACCTGTCCCCTTACTTAGACAATCATAGTATTGATGAACACCAGATGAGGACCTTCCACAGAGACAGCTAGAGAAGATCAGGGCAGAATTATGCTAAATACCAGTCAGTTCAGTGAAGGGAAGAAAAAAAGAAAGAAAGTAAGAAAAAAAAAGAGCAGATGAGCCAGGAAAACACAAGAAAATGTTGGGAGCAGGGATAAGAACCAAATGATAAAACAATAAAGCAGAACCAAAGGTGACCATCATTTGTCATTTCTGTTATAAGTGTCATGCCCAAAGTGAGGTTTAAAGAGACAAAAAGAGCCTCCCAAATGCTGCTCCTGTTCTGACTCTCCCTGACTCCCCTGTGACACAGTGAGGCAGCTGAAACAAAAGAGGCTGAATGAGAGAAGGCAAGTTCCTGATCCCAGGTTTTTACATCCCTGTGGAGTGAATAGCCATTTGTATCTTGTGGGATTGGTCCAGTCATTCATTCTTCCCTGGATTTTACAGAAAAGAAAAAATCAAGCCTCACATCTGTTTATCTTCTGAGGGAACATCTTTGTTCAGACAATCACAATAAGCAACAGAGAGAAGCCTGAAGCAGGAGGAGAGCATTTAGCAAAAGCACATCACATTGTTTAATAATTTTCCAAACATTTGTCTAGGTCAGGTGAATTAGCTCTTTACAGCAGCCTCAGTTTAATAAGGTAAAGTTTCCCTAACTTTGTAAAATATACATCAAATACAGCTCAAACACTTAATCCTTGATAAAGAGAATGAAATTATTCCCTTATAAAGGGCCCACTCAGTAATTTATCATCAACTATCTAGTCTGTCCCCTTCCATTTGAATATACTGCCATGCTGGCAGAGCAGTAGGCAGTAGTTATTAGAACTTAACTGAGTTTTCCAAAGGGAAACATTTATTTCACTCAAAGAATCTGTTACTACATTTGCCATAAGAGGTTTCCATCTAGTCTGGATTTTAAACTAAGCAGCTTTGCAATGTCTCATCAATCCAAACCACATTTTTTCAGAGAACCCACTGAATTAAAGGACATGGCACTTCTAGCCTTTATAAAGGGAAAAAAACACCCAGTCAAGGGACTTCATAGAGATATAGAGTGATTAGAGAGGCAACTTCATTCAAATACATGGGGAAAACAGCTCTTTAGCCTATAGATTCATTTTAAGGAAGAAGCCTTCGTGTTTTACATTATACTAAATGTAGTTCACTTCACCAGAGAAAACAATTTCTACATGGAGTATCTACATAGATTAAAGACTGTTGGTTTACTATTTGTATCCATCAAGACTAAAAAAAGCCATGATAGTTCCTTTAGATGACAATTTTAGCCACAAACTTGTAGAGAATACTTTCAATAAGAAGGGATCTAAGATTCTAGCTTAAAACCATCTGACCTGCCTGTGGTATAAAATTCAGGAGTAGGGAAGCAGGACACGGAGAGAAACAGTTCTGCAGACACTGGGGTCAGTGCAGAAGGAGGGGGAGGAGGCTCCCCAGGAACTGGAGCAGAGTTCCCCTGCACCCCTGGGGCAGACCTTGGAAGGAATCAGGTTGGAGAAGTAGATGGACTGTCTGCAGTGAGAGGAACCCACACAGGAGCAGAGCAAAGGAGTGAGAAATCCTTCCCCTGAGGCAGAAGGAACAGCAATGTGTGCTGGACTGACCACAACTCCCCCTCCCTGTCCCTGTGTGCCTCTGTGGGGGAAGAGGAGAGAAAACCAAGAGTGAAGTTGAGCCTGGGAAGAAGGGAGGAGTGAGGGGAAGGTGTTTTAGGATTTGTGTTTATTTCTCATTATCCTACTTTGCTTTGATTAATATAAATTAAACTGTTTCCCCCCAAGTTGTTTTCCCTGCTATGATGGTAATTGGTGAGTGAATTTTCCCTGTCCTTATCTTGAGTCTTTCATTATTTTCTTTCCCCTGTCTGAGGAGAAGACTGATGAAGGGGCTTTGGTGGGCATCTGGCATCCAGCCAGGGTCAGCCCACTACAAAGCAATAAATGCCAGGTATTTATTTCAATCTTTCCAGGATTTTTCCACTTTAGTGCTTAGATTGCACCAACAATAAAATAAAAAGGATTGGATTTGCATTGCTGCAACATCCCCCAGACTAACTTTAGAAAATGAAAGTCGTCCAAATCTCTCTTCAGTTTGCAGATTAACAGTACAGAAAAGTTTAATAAACACAGTTAAATTATCTTACCAATGTCAATGATATTTTTAACGTCTGAGAAGATGAAATTGGCTTGATGAGTTATCTCAGAGCTGCTGTTTTCTGAGGCTGTTCTTGTTTAATTGGTTTCATACCAGCATGTTACCACAACCACAGACATGTTGCCTCCCCAGAACAGTGCACACAAGAGAAAAGAAGGCAGAGAAAGGGTCATGGGACACACTGCTCTGCTCGCTGGGATTCACACCCACCGTGGGGGCAGTGCAAAGCAAACAGATTCCATTTCAGTCCCAGGACAAAATATAAGCTAAAGACAGTGAAAAGACCTCACATGCTCTCAGTGGTTCTGGCCTATAGACTGCAAAATCTGTTCCTTATCTACCAGACAGAATACTGCTTTATCCCTGACAGAGCTTCAGGCATTAATGCACAGCAATCATCAGCCATCACCATCAATCAGTCATTTAAATGGTATACAAGAATTTGGCTAATACTTTTGTACTTGAGTGATTTTATTCATACACAAGTGCCCTTGCAATCAGATCTGAGGCATCTTTTGTGACAGCAAGTATGACACTTCTTTTCAGACAGATGTTCCATAGTTTGAACAGAAGAAGTGGATTTCTCAGTCTGAGGGGGAAAGGGAGCCATTTAATGGTTACATGAAAATAAAATATCAAGTGGTGTTGTCATATCTTCATAAGGCTCAGTGGAACAGCTGGAACTCAGAAGAAGGCTAACCATTCATCAAGAATTTCAGAGAGAAACTGGAGGAAGTAGTTTGAGACATCTAGCCTTTCATTACTTTTCTGAATACTCAGTATTCTTGGGTTTTGTACTACTCTGCTTCTAGCAGTGCAGGAAATTATTCATACATGTTGGAAGATTTTCTCTTCCCTCTTGGCAGGAGCCAGGACAGCATCAAGAGCAGAAGCAAGATAACTTTCCTATTTTTTATGATTGATACAGATTAGCTGGGGAAAGGCAGAATTGCAAGGAAGTCCCCCGTGAGCTCAGTAGCCTTTACATCAGAGGTGTTTGGTGCAGAGCTGGGCAGCTTGTTTGCCAGAATAAAAAATACCTTCAGTGAGCAAATAGGAGCAGTTTAAACAGACAAACATCATCATCCCAACAGGACACCTAGAAAATATCATGCTCCCTGTTTACTCAACCATGTCAAATTTCACCTCTGAACCTGAGGGCACTGCTTGCTGTCCCAGCAAAGGGCATCACAAGCCCTTCCTAAAGGACAAGTCCTGCAGATGCCAGGTGAAGGTGAGAGCTCTACTCGTAGGCTGGAGCCAAACAGAAGCAGCATGACCACAGCTATCTATAAATACAGAGAGAGGATTTGCTGACTTTCAGTTTATTTTCAGGACTGTTCTCCTGGACAAAGATAAGAGTTTAGGCTGTACATTTGTACACTTCTGGCTGTGCCAAAGGAGTAGAAGTGCTGATTTAGCCTTCTGCATAAGACAAGTAGCTCTCAGTCTGGCCCAAGTGAGACCATGTCCTGAGACTCAGGCACTGTCACCTTCCTTCTCAAATCACTGGGGATTGCAGGAATTCAATAAATAGCAATATCTTAATTACATACTATTCTACTTTACAGCAGAAAATCTTTTGTGACTTTCAACTGTTCCTCAAATCAGTTAAAAATCCTTTTAACCTTGTTTTTTTCCTCAGATAGGAAGACTTGCAAGGATGAAGACACAGAACCCATGTGATGATGAAGTTAGTTTCTTGTAGGCTGATTTTGACCCAGGGTATCAGCAGTGTTGTAGGACATATGGAAGGGGAAGGAGTGGATGCATTTCCTAGATCTCATATGTTCAGCAAGGAGCTGGAGTTTCCCTCCCACTCTGCAGTTAAAGCAAATTTCTGCAGCAGGGTCCTTGCCTTGCCCCACCTGCATGTCTTACCTCTTGTCTGAGGTGAGAAGGGACCAAAGCCACCGTGTGCCATGTTTCAAAATCTCATAATTCTGAGTGCAGTAAACTATTTCTGTCATTCATACTTAGGAGACAAAGAAGGGCAAAATGTGGAAGGTGTCCTTGGCAAACAGGGAAAGTAGAGAAGTCTGAGAATTTCTCTAAAGTAATTTGGAAAATCTTGATTTACATCAGCAGTGAAGCTAGATTTGGGGTATTGTCAGCCTTGTGCAGAAAGGTGTGGGAGATAATTCTAGCTTTTGAAAGATGCAAATGATGTAACTGAAATGCATAAAAACACAATTATTTAACTAAAAGATTTTTTTTACTTAACCTATTATTTTATTTTCATGCAGAAACATATTCTCTATGTATAGCATACATATCTCTCCACCCATTTATCTTTCTTACCTATCATATTAGATATTTAATTTTACAAAACAGTCATAAAGCACCAAGTAATTCCTAACCTGCATTTAATATTTTAGGGAAAAAATAAAAATAGATGCTGGAACAAGTAGCATCTTTTTTATGTTTTTGTGTTACCTACCCATAAATAAAAATAGTAAGTTTTGCCCATAGCCATTATTGCATCTTCCCCATATAATTAACTAGAGATTTGATATAATTTTGAGATTAAATTGACTTGCTCACTGTTATTTATTACTACTATTCATACCTTTATTATATTCATCTTCTAAGTTTTTGAGAACAGCAAGTAGATATCTGAATATCAGACAAAAGAGATTGATTTCTTTTTATCTCTAAAAATGGCAATAAAATCTACCATAATAAATAGCATATGTAGACCTGATATTTTAAACTTTGGATGGTTGCATGATTTTAATCATCAACAAGATAACTTCAGAGTATTTTACAGTAATTAGAAATACAGATACAAAGAAAAAGGAGATGAAAACTAGCTATTTTCAAAATAACCCTCCAGCAATACAAAAAGGAGGTTAGAGGAGGTTCCAAAGATTTCTGCAGAAATGAATTTATGAAAAAATATTTTATAAATTATACTTTCTCAAGTAATGTAGTAGCTGAGTATATACAATGATTTTTCTTTCCACCTGGAAAATATGAATCAAAAGACAGTTGGAAATTCACAAAACATTAGGACTTTGGAAAAAAAATAACTCTCAAGAGATGATTCATGTCCTGCTCCTCCTGCAGCATCAGAGGAAGTGTGCCCACTCC
Source organism: Oenanthe melanoleuca (assembly GCF_029582105.1). NCBI lineage: Eukaryota > Metazoa > Chordata > Aves > Passeriformes > Muscicapidae > Oenanthe > Oenanthe melanoleuca. The sequence continues at coordinate 137,857,550 of NC_079335.1, forward strand.
TTTTCTTTTCATTATTTTCTTTAAGACACAAGAAGCATACACCAAACAAACTGTGGAAAACAGTAGGAGAGATTTCAGGACCAAAATTTCACCTGGTTATATGGGCAGATTTCTAGTGTTTTAAGAAAGAAAAAGAGCAATTTTAATCCAATAATGATATAACTACTTAATTTTATTTTCATTCACTGAGATTATAACAAAAGTGAGTTAAAATACTTGGTGCAATTTATTTTCACTTTGTCAGGCCAGATCCTGCCAGTTGAGCTATTAAAAGTAGTCAAGGTGAAAATGAAAAACTCCTCAGTGTGAGCACAGAACAGTGACTGGGCAGAGAAAGAGAACATGAGGGATGTGTAGGATAATTCACAGCTTTCACAATGATGCTGTCTCCTGTGTGAATTGGCACAAGATGCCCCATGTCCAGTGACTTCTCAGGGCTCTCCAAATGTAGCTAGCACCTTATACAAACCTAAGCTGAACTAATCTTTCTACTTTAAATAAAGTTTCCAGCAAGACCAAAAGGACAAGCCAATGGAGAATCCAGGTGTGAGAGAGCTTCTGGAATTTTGCTGCACAGTTTGCTTGCTTATCCTTTTTATTAGATTTCTTTTGCAGTTACTGCTTTAGCCACTGGCCTTTTGTTTTTCTCAGACTATATAACTACTTGTCTAAAATATTTTTTTCCAAAATGAACACAATTCCAAGTTCCCTTTATCTCTCCTCAAAGTTCTCACATCCTCATACACAGACACACGCATTTTTTCCAATAATCTAACCTAAAAAATTCCACCACTGTCAAAACCTGCCTCTCATGCACACATAAAATAGTTTTTATCAATTCTGTAGTTTTGCATTTACTTCTAAGCCTACCTTGCATTTTGGCTGCACCAGGAAAAAAATTTCAGCATGTAGGAATTCTAAATAGATTGTGTTTTAAAAAATAAGCTTGCAAGATAATCAATGGTACTTTATTAAAAATAACCTAAGGAATATCCTATGCAGTTAAGATGTCTTTAGGACAAAAACCCTACAGATTCACTGAGATTTACATTTCACTCAAAGCTCTATAAAAGTACATGAGACACAAACTCAATCTTGTGTGTTCAGCTGTATCTGATCTAAATAAACACATTTGAAATGCAAACATGTAGCTTGATATGATTTTGCTTCAACAGCTAAATATCTGAAACACTGGATTTGCTTTAATTTTGGAGTAATATCATCCTGAGCATTAACTGAAACTGTTCCACAATATTTTAAACTTCTTTGTGGAGTTTTTATGGGCAGGTAAGATCTTTCAAACCAGATGTGGAGATCTCATAACCTGAGGTCTACTCTCCAAGCCCACAGCACATTCTGCTGCTACCATCATGGTTCACCACACTGCTATTTCTGCTTGAGCAGAACCAGCACACAAAGAGCTGATTCACGTGTTGCTGCTGAGAAACACATATTTCTGATGGGTTAATATAGTATTTATTGCACGGATAAAGCATGGGGCAGGGCTGCTGTAGCACAAAACTTCGTGCACAGGTGAAATAGGATTTCTGGGAAGGTGCACATCAGGTACTAGTGCCAGCCTCAGCAGGAGGTGGAATTACCCACAACAGGCACTGCAGCAGTCATATGGCATGGCTGCTATATCTGGACACCTCTAGAGTGCAGACTGCAAGGGGCAGTGCAATTGCTGTTTCTGTCCAGAGAGATCAGTGTGCTCCATTATCCTGCACCCAAAAAATGAATGCTGAGAGAGGAACATGGAAAGGATGCAGGTGTATGGTCATGTCTCTGCAGCATGTTCATCCATTTGGCACTGACCTGTGCTGCAGGGGTTCTCTGTGAGAGCTCTGCAGGGTAACACCAACCTCACTCTTCACAGGGCTCTCTCCCTGAGGTACCTGCCCCAGGCTGTCTTTGCACACCACGTTTCTCCTGACCTATTTCAGACATTTATTTCAGCATGGGATGAATTGAGCCCTCACTGGCCCATTTCCCTCCATCAGTTGTGATGGGTACTGAGATGATTGGCTCAGATGTCATTTGATCAGATGCCACAATCCATTGTGCTTAATAACCCTATGGTTACAAGGTTATACCTTTCTCAATTCAGGCAAAACTATAGCTTCCACAATTTCCATAGCAAAAAATTTCACCTTTTTTAATGAAAGACTGTGTAATAAGGGACTTCCTTTTACTCGTTTATCAGTTTGCCTCAGGTAAAGGAGAACAGGAAGAAAATGAGATAATATAAAATGATAATGACTTCAGTATACCAATAATCAGCTCATCAAGGGTTTTAGTCATCCTAGAAAAAAGTTTGAAGTTTCTTGTAATAAGTCAGTGACATATTAACTGAAGAGCCATAGGAGAAATTAAATGGAAAGATAAATGCTAATTGAATGCTAATTATCAATGTTATTTTTATTCTATACATAAGTAATTATTATCATGCAACAATTTATTTTTAACCATTTCCACCTAGGCAGAACATCTGCTTCAAGGATTTCATCCTTAAATGCATAATAACAATTTTTAAAATTTTAACAATGGGTTTCTTTTTACTTGTCCCTCCCTTAATTATGGAAGGAAAAAAAAAATCTTAATATGTCTACAAACTCATAAACAAATACCCAAAGTAAATAGTGGGCATAAAGAAAAGAGTGCCAGGGAAATAGGATAAATACAACCAGTATGCTTTGACATCATCTTTATTAGGTAATGATACCACATATTTGAATAGCTGTAAAAAGTGGATTAAACGTGGGAGGATTTTAAGCTCTGTAAATGACTGGGCAGATTGCACCATATTCAGGGAGCCATTTAATAGTGAGCATGGTAAGAGCTGAAATTGAGATTTAGAAGAATTAAGTTCCTTACATTTGTTTTTTTGGATGAAAGGAGGAGATGTTATTGCACTGGTTTATTTCTTTTCACATATCCTATTCTGTGATTTATTTAGTTGAGTTCACTAATTGTCATATTGTACTGCATAATTTTACATTTTCTTGAGACATGGGCTGTTGCCACATGAGTTAATATTGATTTAGACTCAGGTCCCTGGCTCAGCTGATTTTTGACAATAGAAATTTCATGTAAAATTAAACTAATTTTTTTTCTATTCAATATTGCAAATATGAATCAGTTTTTATTATAACATCATAGTCTTTGCCCATTTGGGTCAAAGTAGACTAATTATTTTACCTGGTAAGCAAAAGTGATAATGTTGTGACACACTGCCAGTCCTGTCAAATACATTAAACATTAATCAGAAAAAAGACTCTTTTCTTTTACTGTTTGTAGTAGCTTCAACACCTCATGCTTTAACATGTGTCTTCTTTACCCAGCTTGCCAGCTGTCTGATCTGTCTCAAGTGCTCACCCACTTCACTGCAGCCTTGGAATCAGCTGGGATAAATAACAACTGGGTGGGGACAATGGGAATTGCCTGAATGGTTTGTTCTTTGGTTTGTTCTTTAACATCTTCATATCTGACAGCAAGCTCCCAGGCTTGTTGCTAGCATATCTGCAAGGAAATGCCCTCAAGCAAAGCTTTCAAGGAGGTGGTGTAGGCTTTGGATATAGGATTGCTGATCCCAGAGAATGTCTTCCCTAAATATATCAAAGGCCACCTTAAATCTTACTATGTTCCCAGAATTTCAATTAGGTTTTTCCAGGCCTTCCTGACTTTGCAATAACAAAGCTTCTCATTTTCAAACTAATATTAAAATCAGTCAATTAACACCCATTTGTTCTTCTGTTGCATTCTCTGTTCCTTTAAACCCTCACATCTCCTCCTGGGAGAATTCTAATTGTTTTTGCTTTTTGTTCTCTTTTGCTATGAAATTAATGCCTTCTGATCCAGAAGAAGAAATGTCCTTGATAAATACACTGAATTTATTTCCATGAACACAAAATATAGCTGGAAATCACTGAATGCACTGGACAGCTGCTTCTGCAGAGGTGATGCACTGATAGACAGAGATGGGTCCCATTGCTGACTAAAGTGCAGACTCAGGTTGCAGTAACACAGATTTAACTGAGCACAGTGTCTCAGTTCCTTGATGCAGTTGCTGACTAGACATTGATGGTTGGTGGCATCTGTGATGCCCAAGGGAGGTGGAGATGGGAGGTACCACTGCAGATTTCTGTGGCCTGACATGAAATGCAGCTCCCATGGCACCAGGGAGACACAAGGTCCTGGTCAGCACAGAGCTGAGAGAGCAAGCAGATAAAAGCACATATTTTAGGATAAGCTAATTGCTTTCTAATCTCTGTTGCCTGATCTCCATATATGAGCTTACAGACAGATGCCTAATCTTAAGCAGAGAGCTTCTTCTAATACTTCTAATTCAATGTGACTCTGTGTGATTTGGACCAACCTCTGTGCATTACCAAAAGTCAAGCAGGCGAGAAATTTATAAGCTAAGCCCTATTTTCTTAATTACATATCTACACTGAATTTTACTAATTGCAAATGAGTTTTCTGGTTATAAGCTTAATTACACTGCCTTTTCAGGAGAGGGTACTTTCCCATTTGAAGGGCTTAGGAAGGCCACAGTGATACAAGCAAGCATCCTAAGGGATGAAAGCAAGTTAGGAAGCTCCATCTTTTCTAGAATACATTGCCTCCAACTAAAAATGCTGTGTATCTGTTTCCAAGAAACTGTCATAGCATAGGTATACATGGAATGGGAGAAGATCCAGTGGCTCTGGAACCAAAAAGGTTTAAATTGTGCTTGGAGCCATGTGAAAAGCAGAGTAGAATTTCAATAGGTAAGTGGAACACCTCTGGGAAATACAGGGTGAGGTTTTTGATTACAAGAGCTGAGATGAGAAAGGTATCAACAGACTATGGGTAAATTTGGTATGTAATTTAAAATACATAATTTTTTCAATCTTTTTTTCTTATCCTTTTTCAGTAGTAAATTTAACTTGTAATTAACCATCATCATCTAAGTTACATAAGGTAGAATCCAAACAAGCAAATAACACTTTTAATTTTTCACATGGTTTCAAGAGCATGGTTAAGTTTATAGAAGTTTTAGTTAGATAACATCGAGAACAGCAATTTATTTTCTTTGCTTCTTTAGTGAATTTAAAGAATAAAAACATAGTAGTTTCTAGCTGATTGCAACCAACATCCCTCTTCTTGACGATCTGTATTCCATACTCCCTGCACTCACCTACTGCCTCACACACAGTGAAATGCTCTCCAGTCAGCTGGAGCATCTCTGTTCACATACAACCCACTTAAACTCATCACTGAAATGATCAGAACATAGTAAGTTTTTGGTTAATGCTTTCTAGTAGTGCTTAGGTATTTATCTCACTTTCAAATCAGCAAGCTGCTCCAGATCTGATTATCTGCACCCACATCCTTCTCTCAACAGCTATCCATACTACTTTTTTAATGTGTATAGTCATGGAAGTCTGTAATAAAACCTGAGATGCTGCATATTTATTTCTATTTTTCATGGTTTATTATCCTGACATTTCAAATTGCTCTGCTTAAACTTTAATAAGGATTATATGATAGAGAAATCAAACTTTTACATAAGAAATTGCTTCAATTAAATGTCAAAAGACACATAAAAATTAGTTTTAAAGCCAGCTATGCTTCTTTCTAAATACCCTGTGCAGAGTCTGACTCAGGAGAGAAAGTTCTGCTCAACATCTCCTCCTTACATTTGAAAATTATTTTCTAACATGAACCTTCACTGCAGTATTTCAACATTTACTATATGTTGAATTTTAAGACCTACAAATTACCTACCGTTGCCTTTTCTTCCTCCAGTGTCAAAGAGTATTTAGATATGTAATAGAGTGTGTAAAATCAAGTCTTGTAGGGTGCCTCCTGTAAATATAAATACTTTACCTGTTCCTTTTTTCCTTCCTCTTTTGCAATACCATTCTTTTTCCCTTACATCCCCTGTGACGTATTCACATATAAACCATCTGCCTCACTGTATAGCTGTATTAAATATTTATTACCTGTGCAATCTTTTTCACTTGTGTCTTTGTTTTGATCTGCATATTTGAACTATACATATAATTATTCCTGCTACTACTATATGTTTCCTTTTACCATATTTCTATTTCCTATCAAATCACTTTGATGTTATTTTCATCCATTTTTTTCCTAAGTTTATATCCTCTGGCTAATGGCACCTTCCCCACAACACAGCACTCCTCTGGCTGATTTCTTTCCCCTGAAGCTCTTTCCCAGCATTTTTCTCCTTTTCAGACTTCTTTGTTCCTATTCACTGCTAATCCCCTGATTCCCCACTTAAACTCACCACCACATATTCTTCAGTCCCTTGCTGTTTTACCACATCCCCTTCAGCAGACTGATAATGCAATTTTAAGGGAAACTAAGAAACTTTAATGCTGTTCTGATCCTTCTTGGATTTAGGCTTGTGGATAGAGCCAGAAGCAAGAGGGGAAGGGGAGGGATGGTGGGGAGGGAAACAGCTGAGAAGAGACAGAAATGCAGAGTTGGTAGCACTTCACAGGCTGTTTATTTCCCAAAGACTGCCCACTCAGCTGGGTGGCAGAGCAGTGTGAGCCACCAGATGTGCAATTTTAACACTGGTGTCAGCAAGAGCTGCTCAAGCAGCTTTTGGCCAGCAAATGAAGTGGGAGATCATTGCCTTTCTCTGCAGCCAGGATGCACCCCAGTAACTCAGCAATGCAAGGAGCTAGGAAACAGCAGGAGAAGCAAAAAGAGTGGAACTGTCTTTTGAGAGGACAAGAGTACTGAGGGAAAATCCACCAAACAAATATGGTGGTAGAAAGGTGGTTCTTGGTCTTGCTTAAGGGAAGCCATGTATTTATGGAAGAGTACAGGCAGGGCCAGACTGCAATGAGCTGAACTCTGCTGGCACACTTAAATAAACCTAGTCCCAAGTGGTCCTACTTCTGCAGTGCCCTAACTGCACCCACACACACAAAGACAAGAAGCCAGGCAGTTCAGGACCAGCATCCCAATTTTCTGCCTTTCTAAACTTGAATTTACCATGAGTATCAGCTCAGGTATTCCTTGCTCATCTTCTAAAACACAAATGGCATTGAATTGTAGGTCTGCATTTCTGAGTTTCCAGATCTTGAGCATGCACGAGTGGTATGGATATTTTCAATAATGCACAGCATGAAAAAAATTATTTTTGTTGTATAAAATGCTGTTCAGTACAGGCATGAAGTTGTTCTCCCTGAAGATAAAGTGCATAGCAAGAAAGGAAGAATATATTTGGTTTTTTTATGATGGTGAGTAGCACAGATGAGAGGCCCAGAAAGAGGCTTAATCCATGTGTAAGATACTAAAATTTAGGGATTACATTTATTTAGCAGAATTCAAACAGAGTGATTACCCACCTGTTATTCATTGTAAAAAATTGGCCTGCTGTGTTATATGTGACACAATTAGCAAAACATTACAGCCTGTCTCAATGAATCCAGATATGTGCAATTTTCTCTAAAGTTTGATTAAAAAAAATGATTGGAGGGCAAATGGAACAGCTTTTACTGAGACAGCTAACAATAAGACATATTGGGCTCTTATTATCTGCTATTAGCTTTGGCTTTCAGGTAGGATAAAAGTACATTTTAGGCACCATTCAGTTTCTTATTATAATAATTCCTGAAACATGTCAGTTGGTAAGAAAGTTGACTTTTTTATCTTACTTAATATTTTCACAAAAAATATGGAACCTGTGGAAAGCTGTGCCAAAAGATTTGTTTAAAAGTTCAGCTCAAGAGAAATATCTGCATATTCCACCAAGGAGCATTTATTAGCAATACATGGAGCTGGACTTAATGCTCCAATTTAGGGCTTGAAACTGGGTTTTCCATTTGACACAGGAGTGAGACACTTATAAAATCTTTGTTAAATCTTACACTGCTTTAAATTCCTTGGCAGCTGGGCACCTGCTTACTTAGTAGTTCTTGGCCTTTGTTTCTCTCTGTGTGGTTTCCCAGTGTCCATCTTGAATGACATGTGAGTTTATCATTGTGCTGGGGGCACTGATGCCCCAGCCAGTGTAGTTCACTCTGGATTAGATGCCAGATTTCCCCTATGGCAGTTTACCTGATGTTTTATGGCAACCAGAAAATTATTACCATTTCCAGGTGGTGCTCAAGGCTGTCTTTCTTTCTCAAGTATAAGAAGCTGAGCCTGTTGGAAGGAGCTCATTAGGAAAAAGGAAATATTGGTTCTTAAAGAAGCCTCTGTTGAGCAGCCATGTCACAATTTTGCTGAATTTGGACCTTGAGGAGAAAACCTCTGTCTCCCTGGTCTTCCACAAGAGCTTGTGTCTCCCAGCTCTGGGCTGGCCCAACCTTACACTATATAAAATGTACCAGCCTGTGGCACCACACACCAGAAAAATCTATCCTTGCTCTAGATCCTGTCATAACATAAATCGTAGGAAATGTGCTGTGTAAGCTGTGGTGTGATCTCTCCCTGGAGTGCTAAAAGCCTTTTGCTTCCCCACATTTTTCTTGGAGGTATGTCCAAAGTACAATTCTAGACAATTGACTCTCCATTTCAGTCCTGTTTTGTGAGAACACTTGGCTCTTCCTGCTTTCAAAACTCAGCTTTCTATTTTCCTTCCACTTACTGACTGTACAGTACTTTCTGCTTAACTGAAAACTTTTGTAGCTGACTGAGAGAAGCTCTGTATTGGTGATAGGACTGCAGAGTTAAGGACATTTTAGTCAGGGTAGAACTTAACAGCATCTCCTGCCACAGGAGAACTTGAAATTGTCTCTAGGAAATTAAAACAATTTATTTTGTGGCACTGAAAAATCTGTTGTCTGACGACAGTCAAGAGGCAAAAAGAGAACCACTTCCCTGTATATAAAATCTCAGCCCTTCTCCTGAAAAACAAATCAGTCCTGTTATTCCCCATTAATGAGACTACCCTTAGCCTCTATCAGCTTCTTCTGAGCTGCTTCTTAGAACATCTTTTAACCTTTATTTGGTTTTTCGCTGTGGTTTTCAGTATTATAAATTGTATGCAGTTTCCCCACAGAAATCCAGAAGGTTTTAGCAAAGTTCTACAAGAATGAGACAGATGTAGGTGTCACAGAGTGACACACAGAGTGTGTCAGCTTTTACCTGCTGAGTCCAGCAGCTTTGATAGTAGAAAAGAACTTAGGAGGAGTCTGCAGCAGACAGTGTGTCTTCCAGACAGGATTAGCAATGGAAGATTACTGATGCACAAGGTTACAAGCAAAGCAGGTTTTTGGTTTCACAACAGCTAATTTCACCACTCTGCACCTATGGCTCTGTCCACACCCATCTGCACTTGAGATTTCAGTTTTATTTTCCTATATTTTCCTTTAAGATCCCTAAAAAAAAATCACAGGGAAAAAAAAAAAAAAAAAAAAAGACTGGAGAAAACCACATTCCCATACAGGTCAAACTCATTGCCTGACTCCTGGGTTGGAAATTATATCTATCTTCTACATAGCTGGTTCACTACCACTTATCCCACCATTTCCATGCCTACTGATCATTTCTAAGCTGCCTGCTTTTTGTTGAAATAGCCAGCAGTGGTAGAGCCTCTGGGCTTTGATTTCCTCTTGCAGGAAAGGCTCAGGTCTCAGTTGCCACTTTTGATGTTTCCTGTACTGCTAATGACTACCGTGGAGCTCCTCTCTGTGGGAGCTATGACACTGAGAGCCATTTCTCTACTGTTGTGAGACACATCTAGTAGAGTTCCTTGAGTGTATATATATATCTCACTGAAAGAGTAAGCCCAGCTAGAGCAAGGCATTTCATTCTATACAGATTTCAGAAAGCATTTTCTATTAACCTGTGTAAAAAAACACATCTGAAAAATCTGCTGGTTTAAGGAGGGAAAGTAGCAGGAGCCATTTTATGTATCACCTTACTACCAAGACAGCCAGTGAGTACTGCAGAACTACTCTCTCAGACTCATCAATAAATTAAAACAAGACACCTATTATATCATCCAATATGGATTAATATTCTCAATAATCAGTTATGAAAGCTTTTTTGAAATGTTTCCTTTTTATATAGGTAATCTTAATAGTTATCAAATTCTCATAAATGCCTATTGCTGAAAAAACTTACAAGAGTACTATGACAAAACAACCAGTGTCTCCAGGCTAGAGCAAGTGTATTTTTAAATGCATTACAAAACCAAAAGTTTTATTTCCTGGCAAAACCTTCACTATCACTGAAATCCTCTTTTAATATCAGAATAGCACTAGAGGTGCTGAGTAGTCACAAAGCAGCAAGAACCAGACATTCCTTTCATGAGCTTTTGGAGCTGGATTTAGGTGCCCAACTGCAGGCACATGTGACAGCTTTAACCATCTCTTCAAACTGGTTATTTTAGACCTATCATCTCTTGGATACTGTGGACCATGTGGTTCTGCTGACACATTGTGTGAATGTTCTTGAAATAGATAGATACACTCTTAAATCATTATTTTCCTTTCATTCCATATGGTCTAGGTGCCCTTGACATAATTTAAAAATACGGTGCAGCAGCACAATTTAAGATAAACCACTACCAATAAGCCAAGCAATTTAAAATCTCATATCCCCTTCACCTTCGAACAAATCCCCCCAACTTACCATTCCTCTCAACCTTCCTGAAGGGAAAAAAATAAATAAAAAAATGAACTTAGCAATATACCTTAAAAAAACCATTTGAAATTATACTGTCATTCAGTAGTAAAAGAGCTGCTGAGATACTGGATATACAACATCCCTGCATCACAGCAAACAAGTTGCACAGACCACAGTCTTTCAAATGCAGATGATGAATTAAAGATACCATTTTGGATAAATACACACTTATGCCATTCTTGTGTGCTGTCTGTTCCTTCTGCCTCATAATTTACCTCTGCAACGGGCCCTATATACCAATCCCTAAATCCCAGAAACATTCCCACACAAGGTTCTCTAGGAGGCTACTTTGTGATTTTTTTAATCTTCAGCTCTACATGAATTGTGTCCTTATCAAAAGTCACTTGATTAGTTAAGAGGCTGTGCACAGGATGGGCTCAAATCGAGCCCCTCATGGGGAGTCAGACCCTGCAGCACCTGCATCCCCCTGACAGCAGCTCTGCATCAGCCTTTCAAATGGCCAAACTGCAGCAGTCAAGCTGTTACCATTTCACACTTACTTTTCAGAGGTATAAACAGCAAAGAACTGTGCCTTCCATCACCTCCAGTTTTTATAAGGCTTCAGCAAACTGGGCAACACTGTGCCCCTTGTGTCACCCCTGAAACTGCATCCCTGCCTCAGGTTCATGGCAGTGTGACTGAGCACAGCACCTGGCAGAAAGCCCAGAATTTGACCCAGCAGGTTTATGGCGTATGGAGATGATATTAACACACATCATGAGCCAAATCTGCGCTCTGGGCTGCTTCATAAAAACCCTTCCGCCTCTATCATGGCATTTAACCTCTTATATTAACAAGAAAGCAGGCCAAACTGATCACTAAGAACAAGTTAGCCTAGAAAATTTGCTATTTATCAACAATCAGCATTTGCATTTTGTAACATTTTTCACTATTAATAGCTTTTTAAGTAACAGGAACTGAACAGTGACAGGTGGATTAACATTTCACTAAGCATCTAGAGTATTTTTTAAATTTACCATGTGATTGCAGATGCACTGGAAAAATATAACCACAGAGTGAAATTTTCACTCTAAGTTAATACAAGGAGTTTAGTTAAATATAGACTTCTTAGTAAACAACTGGCTTTCAGTGTCATGACTAACACATATTTTTCCCACATAGCAATACGTAAGAACTGATCTTTTGTTCCTCACCTGGAAGACTACAAAAAATAAGGTAAAATTTTAAAAAGCTCTCCATTAAGATCAAAAGAAAAGATTTCCTTTTCCTTGGGACTTCTTAGCTGTTTCTGTCATTACAATTAAGCATTTTGATAAAGGACATCAAGATCTTTCAAGACACAGAATGATTTCAGGCAATGTAAAAGCTGGAAAATGTCATTCATTAAGTGAGTGGTCAGCATGCAGTGGCAGAATGGTCACAATTCATTTTCTTGCCTGTATCAGCTAGTTGTAATTACACATATAACAATAAATGAAGTGAAGCCAACGTACCATGCATTGAATTGATCCCTGAGTTTATCTACACTGCCCTGCCAAGCCCCTCACTGCTCTTCCTTCAGCCAGGTTACAGTATATGACTAACAGCTGAACACTAGTGCTGGGCTGAATTAACATCAATTAGCATTTAAATTGCATGTTTAAATGCGTGCATTAATGGGTGCAAGCAATTTATAATTCTCTCCCCTCCACCTCCAGTCTTATCTAGTGCTAGAGATTTGTCAGACAGCTGGTATCAATCTGCCTAATCTCAGAATTAGAATGACTGCTCGCCTGCATACATTCAGCTGGCATCCACTGATTAGAGGAAAATTCTCCTAGGTTGGATTTAAATATACAGTGTGGTGGGACTTACATCTTATCATCTGCCACTGATTTTGCCAGCTTTCAGGGGCCAAATATTATCTGAATTACAATCACTTCCCAGTGCCTTCATGTGCTGCTCTTCATGTTAGGCTGTAGCAAATCTGGCCCCATGTTTCACTCTCTATCCATAAAGATATGGATCAATTACCAACTGTGCCATGACATCTCTGCCTTCCCATTGGGGGAAGCTCTGGATATTAAACCACGGTTCTTTAAGGGTGGTAAGAGTAAATACCAAGTGAAAACTGCCTACTACTAACTGCTAGTGCCATGAATGAGTTCATTCTGTACACTTAAATTTTCAGTGAGGGATATACTAGAGGCTTAAAATATACAGAATTTCTCCACCCTGAAATGAATCAGTAATGCCACTATATTATGAGACATAGATAATGTGATTTATGGCATCTATTATTATTGTTATTGTTCTTATTTTTATTGTATTGCTATTGTAATACAATATTTATTGTATTATTATAGTATTACTATTTTATGGAAAAAAGGAATCTGTACAACCTCAGGTAATGAGACAAAGTATATGTTGAGGTAAAAAAAAACAAAAAAACAAACAAACAAAAAAAAACCAAAACCAAAACAAAAACAAACACAAACAAACAAACAAAACCACTTCAAAATCTTTTTCTGTCTTGTCTGTCAGATCTGGCTAAAATCACATCAGTCTCACCACAAAGATTATGAGCTTGGGAGCCCAACTGAGGCTCATCTTCAGTGTCCCTTACACTCCCCACAGCTCAGGCAGCACACCAAGCCTGCTGTCCAGAGATGCCCAGACACAGACCAGAGGGTGTCTGCAGGATTCCTGCATGGCAACTCTGGGAGTCAAAGGCTACAATAAAGGTTAGACCAAAATAGGACTACATCCATGTAATGCTGCAAATATCAGACATAAGGGTAAATTGCATAAAGATATGGATCCAGCTTTGGACTGCATCAATACTGAAAATATAACACCAATACCATATCAGAATAAAATTTCAAAAGCAACTTTTCATACCCGCGTTGAAATATAAAGCATCAGAGACAGTAAAATCTATTTCAGACAGATTTTATGGGAATCAACTTAACTATAGTTAGCTGAGAAACACCACTTACCACAAGAAATTTACAGTAGGTAGGCACTTGTAGGTATAGAACAGCAGCAATTGTGTGATAATTTCATTTGGTTCTGGTCTCTGTCCTCAAAGATGTTATGCTATGCTTTAAATATTTCATGTCTATGTACTGTCTTGAGATTTATTATTTATGCAATAGATGAAAGACCCTAAACTTTGCTTGAATAACACACTACTATGGCAAAACGACTCATCAAGGTTAACCATCCCTCTTGCTTACCACCTTCAGAAATTACGTCCTCAAGAGGGATTGCACAACCAAGTCAGATAGTGTGGGCAAATTTAATTAACTAAATGTCAGAGTCCACAGTTGTTACAGATGACATAAAGAGAAAAAAGAGATAGGGCATAACCTTGAGGTACTTGTTATTGCTGCCAAATGCTTTAAAGAATTGTTCACTTGGACATGAAGCCTTCAGTCTGTGGCACAATTAATATATGTGTGGATCACGTTGTGTCACTCAAAATAAAATTCCAATATGATATTTCTCACTCTCATTGAAGAAAGTCCAGGGTGTAAGGGAATAAAACACAAAGGCCTCTGCCAGAGCAGATCTGACACCCATACACTTGTTAGACAGGAGAGATCTGGACCCAGTGCTGCTCTTTAATTGCAACCACAGCAGGGAAGCCCAAGATTTCCCCAGCACAGACTTACACTGGCAAGTGGCCAGTGACCTTGGGCTGGCCACATGTCTGCATCAAATGGAGCATCTGAAGATGTCCTGTGCCTCACATCTGAGCAGGGCTGCTGGGAGCTGGCTGCCCCAGCCTGGACAAGCTGGGCAGCACAACACCAGGCATTGCCTGGAAGATCTTTTTTTTTTATGTCAGAGTAATGCTAACTTTACAAAATAGCTGCATAGTCTAAATACTGAACAAATCTATCATTCGCTCTTTCATCTATACTGGTTTGGGGGAAAGTATTTTTTTTAACTGGAAAGTATTTTTTCTTTTTTTTCTTTTAAATCCCAAAAGTGTGATTAAGAAAAAAATCTGCCACTGACTGAGCTGTCATATCCTGTTACTTTTCTTATGGGCCAGTGGAAGTTTGAGGTGTGAACATCAAGTTTAACCCCTTGATTTGGGAGAGACCAGGGAGACAACTAACTCAGACTTGCCTAATTTCAGCAAGAGGGATCTTCCTGGTCCCTTCTGGGAGCCCTAGAACAAGTCTAGAACTTGCTTTCCTTCATCTCTGCACACCCAAGGGTGTGCAAAGATTTTACAGGACTGCCAGAGGAAAGAGGTGACCCTACTGTCCCCATGATGTCATCAAATGACCCAGCAACTGAAATGACACAATAACTTAGCATTGTGAAGAAGAAACTTGTATAAAATTCCCAACAGACTTGCTACAGTGCACCCATATTCATTTAAAGTGGCCTGTGAGTGGCAGAAGGAAGCAGCAAGAGGATCACAGAGCTAAATAATTTTCAGAAGCAGAATAAGAAATGAATGAGGAGTCACATGGAGAAACAAATATTTAACAGAACTTCTAAATTATCTGCAATAAACTAACCATCTCACAATAAACCCAAAATAAGATGGAGGAAGGGGAAATTATATACAGTGGCTTATAAGAATAATTCTGCCCTAGCAAAATAATTGTAATGCTTATAAATGAAACAAATATATCCATTTTCAAGCTTGAGCTATCATAAATAAACAGGAAAACACCCTTCAGGCTATTAGTTTTTGGAACAACATAAAACAGTTTTGTTTTCTTTTAAGAGAATACTGGATATTTATAGAGTAACACAATGATTACAAGATAGTTGTTATTATTAAGGCTTAGCAGACAATACTCTGTATTTGATATTCCACTAAGGTACAGTGGAGTGGAGAGATTTTTATTAATTTTTTTTGAGAAGCCTATAGAGCCACGTCTAAACATTTATGGGGAATATAGGTGCTATTCCTAGCAGAAACAACCTTCAGAATTTTCCAGGCAGCCTTGTAATGAGAGAAATTTTCCCATATTGCAATCATGGTTGGGAAATTGTCCTTTCTAGACATCCTTTCTTAGGCTTTGTTCTGATAGGAATGAGCTACAATAAAAGCACGAGGAATGAATGCACACACACTGAATTTGTTGTTTGATTCACATTCCCCAAGGAGTGTTTATGCCTTCAGAGATGTCAAATCATAAAGGCTATACTGCACAGAAGCACTGTGTGAAAGAGATGAGCATTGTTGGGATTCAGAAATAATAAAATAACACGGTTGGCTGGTGCAAGTGACACTTGTGATTTACACCAGCTTAGGGTCTCAGTGCTGATGCTTTGATGCTTATCTTGGAACACACTCTGGTTAAGAAGCCTTTTAAGGCAATTTTTATGGATGCATACCTTGCTTGAAGGATGGAGTTCTCATATAGTTGACCAATGGGTTATCAAAAAAAATTTTTCCTGAAGATTTGGGTTGTATATTCATGAACAGAATCAGTTACTGCAGAGTCAGTTCTCCAGTGGGTCCTGCCTCTGTTTCCTGGTTGTTTTTTCTCCCTAGCAGTCTCACCACTTCCCTGATTCCTGCTATTCTCTATTCACCTGACCTAGAAAGGCAAAAAGGAAGAAGAAAGGCAGGACCTTTATCCCCATCTGCCTCACCTGGATTTAAAGTGTCCTGCTGCTTTGGAGGGAGGGTACTGGAAGCTCTGGACTTAACACACACCCAGGATCTGGATGTATGAGTAGTACTATACAAAAATACAGTCATTAGCTCATGAAACTTTTCTTTTGTCAAATATTCTTAGAGATAAAGGATCAGAGGGTTGTTTCCCTACCTGCTCAGAAATCCTTTTGTTTGCTATCAGGGTAAGGTGCCAATCATCATAGAATAATGAGATGCCAGAGGTGGTGCTGCACTATTGTTGAGTAGGGAAATTATTCTTTGCCAGTTGCCAAAGTGGTTTTGAGCAGGGCATGATGCAGCCTGAGCACAGAGGAGAGGGACTTTTTGGGAGAAGAACAAAAATCCCACCAACACTATGCTAAAATTTAATGTGGACAGTCAGTTCCAGGTGCCCAGGAGCACCACTTGGAACTTTATAAGCTACTAAACCTCCTAGGCCAGGATGCTGTCCCCAGTGGTACCCATGTGAGTGACACTATGACCCTTGTGTACAAACCATCATTTTACTACTGATGCTATGTCCAAGCAGCCATATTTTGAGGGTTTTTTGAGATTTTTTTTCAATTAAAACAGCTCCAATGGGAATCACAGCACAGTAAAATTATCCCACTCTCAGCCTGTTGAGAATAAAAGTGAGGAGAGGACGCAATCCCATCAGCCTGAGGTAATTAAGAGAAGTTGCTAGGTGAGCCTGTCTGTGAGCCTCACTCAGCAAACCACAACACAGCCAATGCTTGAGGAACATTCCCACTTGTTCTCTAGGAAGGAGAACAAGGAAATAACCATATCCTGTCTGCCACAGAACCCTGCATCCAGCCATGCTGGGTTAGGGGGTAAGCCTGGTGAATGGCACTGCAAATGGATTTTAAGACTACTGATTAATACTGTATGTAGCAAAAAGTTTAATTGGGATAGAACCTCAAGTCTGAAAGGGCTGAGTACTGACCACCTTCATTACCCACAAAGTCATCTAAAACAATAGACAATTAACCTGCAGTCACTGATAGGTAGTGGTAAGCACTTAAACATTCTCACAGACACTGTATATCTTCTTTTTAAGGAAAAAATCAGAAGTAAACCATTAAAACAAGACATATATGTTGCATTTAACAGGGAAAATCAGCCTTCATTGAACTTGGATATGGCAATCTCATTTCCTGTTTCTCTGTGCAAAAACAAAATCATTCACTATCCTGAATCTTCAAATTATAATATTAACAAAAAATCCTTCCTGTTACTGCATATTGAAAAAGAGAAAATTCCTGAAGTTAAACCTGAATAAAAGGGAGGAAGGGAGGAAGGGAGGAAGGGAGGGAGGGAGGGAGGGAGGGAGGGAGGGAGGGAGGGAGGAAGGAAGGAAGGAAGGAAGGAAGGAAGGAAGGAAGGAAGGAAGGAAGGAAGGAAGGAAGGAAGGAAGGAAGGAAGGAAGGAAGGAAGGAAGGAAGGAAGGAAGGAAGGAAGGAAGGAAGGAAGGAAGGAGATAGGGGTTTTCATAGTTCAAATACAGTACATTCAGACAGACTTTAATTCCATTGATATTTTTCTATGAATTCAATATCTGAAAAAAAAAAAGTTTTATTTCTTTTTTTTATGCATCTCTGCTGCTGGAATTAACCCTTCAAGGAGCAAAGAGACTGATGGATATTCCTGCATACACTCAATGCCAATTGTGCTACTTACACCTTCAGATCAGCTTCAAATCAAATTGTAGCAGGCAAGAAATTGCTCACTCCTGAGTGCTTCTGTGGTTCTGTTGTTTAGATCTCATGAGACTGCTAAAGCCATCACTTCAGGCTCACTGGTAGGAGCTATGTCAAATTATTTTGTGACAATTTGAGTTCTTATATGTCTATTATTTACCACTTCAGTGATTTAAAAACAGTGGAAATTTCTATGGCTGCTGAACTGAGCTAAATTGACAGGAGAAGGGAGGAGAGAGGACGATGTGAGCAAACAGTGCCACTATACCAGTAAATGATGCTGCTGATTATTTTTGTGTTGGATGAGTCTGCCACAACCAGTATTGCTCTTAGTGAACTTTACAATATTAGTAAGTGCTGCTTCAATTATTTTTTCCTCTTAATCCTTTTCCTATATGTTAATCCTTTTTCCATATATTCCTTCTCCTTTCTTGTGATTGATGTTTTGCAGTTCTTTCAAAGGACAATTAATACATTGCAGAAGCAAAAACTCAAAAACTATTCTTGAAAGAACAGGCGAATATATCTGTAACTGTGCAAGTCAGAGATGACTTGGATCATGCAGTCTTCTCAGCCTCTGCCCAGCACAAGATTTTCCTTCATGTAGGCCAGTCCATTTTTAGAGATCTCAAAAGATGGAGATTCCCCCTTCTCTTCTGCCATAACATCATCTTCTGCACTGAACAGACCTTGTCCCAAAAAAATGCTGAAAGTCTTAACCTGAGTTTTTATGCAGTATAACCACCTTTCCATTACAGCTGTGCATAACCTCAGGGTAATCTGAGAGCCATCAGTGACTATTACATATAAATACCACTTTGCAGAAGAGGTGCATGTGCTGTTAAAGTACATAATTGGTGCCCTGCAATGCCCTGACCTTGCTCCCAGGTGTGTTGCAGGATATGCTGTAATAAGGCACTTCAGGAGGTATTCACACATCCAACTTCAGTGTGGTCAATGGCAAAAGGTAACTCAAGTGCTTCAGATTGCTACTCTTTTCATGGACTGTGTGAGGTGTTTGGGTTTATTTCAGTGCTTCAGCTACATGTCTACAGTTTGAAGTTGTGAATACCCTCCTTTGTGACTTCACTATCTCAGATCTCTGCTGGCTATGCTGTGTATCATACTACTTGACAAACTTGGGCTTACAAGGTGGTAATTACCAAGCTCACCTCCTCTCTTTTCAGACTTTCTCACCTAAATTATACTTTTACAGCAAAGGGGTAGGATTATTTCTTGTGAACAGAACTACCTTTCCCTATTGCTTTATCTCTGTTCTCCATGCTTCTGCTGTATTTCTCAGTCTATAGCAATTGTTTCTATTACCACTCAGTCTGATGTTTGTTCAATTTGCATAATGACTTCTTCATTCCCAACCTGAAACCAACAGTGTTATGATCTATGAGATTTTGAAGGAAGTCAAAAAGACAAATATTTCCTAACCTGACAGAATATTAATATTCTGTCTCATTAAGAATATCATATATAATAAAACATATTTTTTCTCCAGATCATGTAATTGTCATAAGAAGGCAATATTCTATGTCTAAACACATTTATCAGCTCTGTTACTTTCCCTTTGCTGTTAAATACTTTTATTACATTGGCTAACTAAAAACTTATGATTTGTTACAGATCTTACAGAGCTACTGACAGAGCTAATTGCTAAATTGCCACTGATCATACTCTGGGTAACTTTATTACCAGGTTTGATGTCACCTCCAATCCTTTTTCCCAGAAGCTTTATAAGACTCTAGCATTTATTAAATTTGACCAAACCAATTGACCATCCTGCTTCATGTGAGAACAAGGTTTAGTAATTTGACTGTATCTTTTACCTGGGAAATTTCAAGCTAGCACATCAATTTTCAAAGGTCACTCACTTTGCTCTGTTTCATTTCACTCTCCTTACCCCAATCTGTTTGCTTTCCAGTAAGTCATTCCTGCTTTTCAGTTCATTCTGGGGTGACAGAGCTCATTACCTCTCCAGAACTCACAAGAAGAATACACTGCAGTGTCATGTAGTGATCCAGAATCATCAATGATATTCACCAGCATTTCCACCTGCAGTAGAACAT
The DNA here is from genome assembly GCF_029582105.1 of Oenanthe melanoleuca. Classification (NCBI taxonomy): domain Eukaryota; kingdom Metazoa; phylum Chordata; class Aves; order Passeriformes; family Muscicapidae; genus Oenanthe; species Oenanthe melanoleuca. Next base: position 137,877,583 of record NC_079335.1, read on the forward strand.
CTTGACAAAACAGAGCATTCTTGAAGGCCACCTGCATTCTTCACTGCAGGTCCCATGCAGTCAGAAATAATGTTTGTAATGCAGGCATGGGTAGAAACCAAACAGAGGAAAAGATGGGGTCCAAATAACTAATTGTTTAACTTCAGATTAAAAAATAATTTGAAAATTTATATGGGCACATGGCCTAAAATTATATTACTTTTTAAAGGCTGGGTTACACACTTTCTTTCTCTTCAGTAAAGTTACTTTTTCTCTGGCTTCTTCCCCTACTTTCTGCTTTTTCCTAAGCTCTTCAAGTGATATTAAGTTTGTTATGTCAGCATGTTAGTCAATCCTATTGCAGTTTTTATCAAACTGGCAGACTCTGGCTCTGTGCTGTTTTTATGACATGGTTGCTCTGACAGATTGCTCCCACATGACACTGGAAAATACAGAGGCTCAAAGGAGCAGCTGGGAGCATGCACTTTCAGCCAGCTGCTTTGATGGATTAGAAATTCTCCCAGAGCCTATCACAGGGAGAGGTTATAATGCTGTCTTGCAAATGTATCACACCTGTACTGAGAAACTCTGCAAACTGCTGCCACACTAATTTCAGAGATAATTAGGGAAAGCATAAACCCAGGTTCCTCTCTGTTTCAATGTCTCATACAAGCACATAGAGGAAGTTTTGTGATCACTACTCCCCCAGTCCATTACCTTATCTTTTGATAACTGACATTGGGTGTTTCAGAAGACATGCACAAGACATCCCAAAATAATGGGTCTTTAAAATTACTGGAGTAAGTTTATTGCAGCCCTCACTGTCTAAAGGCAGGTTTATGCCTTGAAGTAAGTGAGATTGCAATCAATGAAAACCTCTGTTAAAGTTTACTGTTCTTCCTATTGTCATTTTGTTAGCTATTGAAAAGATGTGTTTAACAGTTCAGCTAAAATCCAAAGTGTCAGTAGTAACATGCAGGAATTAGATCAATAGAGTGCTCTTTGTGTGAAAAAAACCCACAATTTTTCCCATCCAGCCACTCTGAGTTTGCCAGCTTCTAAGTTTGTTGTGTGCTTTTCTAACCATGGATTATTTGGGTAAAAATAAACTAATGGTTTGCCTCCTCTAAACTCCTTGTTACCATTAAATATTTTTGACATGAGGCTTCTTATTGCCTTCCTTCAAACTGAAGCAAAGTTCAGCCTTCTTATTCCCTTTTTTTTTGGTGTGTGTGTGTGTCTGTGTCTATATTTTTTTCCCATTACTTGTCTTCACATTCCTTGTTTGCTGCCAGTGACTTTTGCAGCCTTTGGCCACAAATCATACTCATACTGAAGGCCATAAATCTCCAAATAGACACATATAAGACATATTTAGACATTTTCCATGCTCATACAGGAGTCATTTGTGTTGCTTCTAAGGTTGTGTCAGAATGGGAAGGTGCAAGTAGGAGGGGGAATGAAACCAAGTGAGGTTCTGATCAGAGGTGGTGATCAGAGACAAAATGAGCAATAGAAATTTCCAAACTCTAGAGGCTGCAGGAAGCCCAGGGGCCTCCTCACAGGTTCCAACCACCTCACTATCTGTGCATTATTAGCAATCCCCAAAGGCTGGTTTGAATCGTAGTTAGGTTCCATCCCAGAGAAATTTGGTATTAAATTTGAAAGGAAACCTAAAAATAAGTTCTATTTTTTCCTTCCCTCATCCAAATTCCTTCCTTATTTTTTTCATGTCTGTGCTATTTTTTATTCAGTGTTTGATGTCTCGGAGTTCAACATGAACATTTGGTTTGTGGGAAAAATTATCTCTACATTTCAGGTAGCTATTAACATCAATGGTATATTTTTATCTGTTACTGTTTGATCATCTTTACCATGCAAAAATAGATGATCATTTATATTACCTTCACTTCAGAATCCAAATCTTTTTTATTTATGAACTCAGGCAGAGTAATACAGAGCATACTGCATTTTTCTGATGAAGATCCCAATCATTATCAAGTTGCCACATTCATGATTAAAGATTAGTTAGCATACCTTACACCTTGCTGTATTAAATTGTTAGAATTCTAAAAACCAATATGAACAATTTTAAGATCCTAATATCTTTTTTATTCTGATATTTAGGCTTAGCATCTGTGTTTAATTTTCTGTCATATTGAAAAGGCAATTTAAAAGTTTAGCATGATCTTCGGGCCAAAATGTTCTGGACTAAATTTTCTGAAATCAGTTTGGTGATATTGGAGGAACTTTCCTCCTTAATAAAGGAATTTCTTCTGTTGAATGTGAAGATACCAAACACTTATTTTTAAGTATTTGTCCAAATCACAGTATTAACCTTTTCAAAGATAAAATTCTGTATATGTTTGTGTCCACTTTAAAGTACTTAGGCATATCTAATTGTAGCCTGAAAATGTGGCTCAGAATTTGTTGTTGTTTTCTTTTTCTCCCTCCTTCTTCCATGTCTATCATGGCACATGCTAGGAAAAGAGATAAAAAGCAGGTTTCCCATTATAGGACTTATGGCTTTGGGACTGCAAGGTGCACCAAGAGATAAGAATTCAGAATTTAAAAGGAGCATGATAAGGTCTCTAAGACCATTTCACTCTCTGAAACTACCTGTTCTAGGAGACCTTTTCTGGGTGTGCATTTTATTTATCAGAGAGCTGTGGTCACTGAAACAGTGGCAATTGGCTACTGCAACTAGACTGGAACCAGCAAAAATACATCTGCAAAGAGCTGTTCCCTGGGAGTCAAACTCTGGTGAACAAACTGTTATAAGTACTCCTCCAGTATGTGGACTGTGAGAGGGAAGGAGAGAATCAGAGCATTTCAGATAGCAGTGCTTTTTCAGGTTTAGGAATGCACTGTGGAAGTTCAGCTGCACACCAAATTACTCGTGTGCCAAGTGCAGGCTAGTGTTACTACAGTGCACCATTTGTAAAATGTTTAAATACGGATCAGAGCATGAATGCAAAAACCATGTATAATCTAGGCTGCTTCCCACACATACACCAGAGCAAATAATGATGTGATTTGAGAGACATAATGACAATATTGTGCCTATAATGCATTTGCCCAAAGGTACACTTGTGAATATGTTTTCTATTCATTTCTGTTCTCCATTGCACATTTCCCTCAACTTAATTATTCCACTGATTGTAATTAAGCTCCCTCTAAGTCTGTGAGTGTGGAGTGATTTTCAAAATAAATATGAGCAAGCTGACTTGCTTCTGAAGCTTTTTAAAACTCTGTCAGCTCTATAAAATGGCTAACAGGCACTTTATATCTGAGAACACAAATTCATTTCAGATACTTTCTATGACTTCATCCATTTTAAGAACAGAGAGAGAAAATCCATTGATTTACAAACAAATCAAACCTATGGCAATTTTTAAATTCATTATTCTTATTATTGATGTAATATTAGCACCTATTAAAATGTGAGCACCCCTGCAGGGATTATTATTGTTTCACAGTTGTAGTGGAACAAACATGCATTAAGGACACTCACTGCCCAAAAACAAGGCTTGTGCATGGATGCCCTGAATGGGCTGAAGAGCAGAAAGAAAGATAGTTACTAGAGAGTTGCAGAACTAACTGTGTAACTAGATATATTTTTGACATAAAACTGTAGTCTCAGTTTGCCACCTGTCTAACCATCTCAACATTGCAACCTATTTTCATAACCTGAAGAAATTCCTTGGATTCTCAAAGTTTATATAATATTGATCTGCCTCAAATGCACTGTAGTACCCAATATCTGATTTTCCTGTCTCTGCCTCTCTCTACTTCCCCAAAGCCACAATCTGTCCCACAAGAGCAAATGGTGCTCCAGTAGCTTTATAATATAAACCATATATGTAGGTTTATTTGCTTCTGAGATTAAGGTGCTGTAAAAGCTTGCATATAGTGTATTTTCATCTAGCTTAATTAATGAGCACTAAGATTCCTTAATACCTCAGCATTACCATGTCCAGTATAGTGCATCAATATTATGTGACTGTAATATGTTCTAAAATATGATAATTTGAAATCCACAGGTATTTAAAGATTTCTGGTTACAACAGATGCCAGATTTGAATTTAAAAAAAAAAAAAAAAAAAAAAAAAAAAAAGGATAAAGATAAAAATATTTAATTAGAAACAGAAGCAGCTAGAATATACAGAACATACACAATAGGGTATAAATTTGGATACAGCATACCATCAGATGAGACATAACATATGCAAGACCATATTGTAGCAGGATAAAGTCACTTTCTTACATTAAGCCTTTTGTGTTTTCTTAAAATATCCAAAATAGAATAGTTATCCAAAAACATATTACTAAAAACAAATTATATTTGATAACTCTTAATAAATATTGTTTGAAACTAGTAGTAAAATTTTTGCAACGCTCTATAATATTTTGCAGTGTTACAAAGGTGCAATATACCAGGTGGTATGGTTATGATGTCACTCTGAGTTCCCAGTTTAAGTTCCCAAGTTTCATAAGTTCAGTACTTAATTTCACAAAAGCTGGTGTCTAAAATAGATCAGGTGAACTGAACCACGAGCATATTTCTTCATCAGCTCTGAAGGGAACGTAGACCAGCTGTCGAAACCCAGACTGTTCAGATCTAAAATAAGAGAAGATAGCTCCCATCCTTACATCATTTGACTTAATCTTTTCTGGTCAATGGCAAAAAATGGCAACTATGAGGACTTAGCTCTCCATTAAAGCACATGAAGTAGTGCAGAAAGAGGGATTTACAATATAATAATAAGAAATATGGTTCAGCATTTCATATGTTTGCAAGAGCAGATGAAATAATCAGAACAGGGATTTGATTGCATCTCTGGTGAGACATATCAACTTGTAGCTGCCTGTGGATCTCTTCACTGTTCTCCAGCTGTTTATTTATTTCTATTTATTTATTAAATCTGAGTGGAGGAAGATATGATGTAGTCCTGCTCACTACTCTCATACACTGAAGCTTCTGAAAGAGGAAAAGAAATGGTTTGCTCCTCAAGTGACAATATTTTCATTGACTTTTTAGCTTTGGTATTCCCAGAAAAATGCTCAACTTCTCTTTCTGTTGCAGCCAGCAAGAGTGAGGCATCACTGTTATCTCACACACCTCCTCGCACTAGTGGATCTTGTAGCAGGAGATGTAAGAGGAGCTGGGAGTCATTGACCTGCAGTGAATTTGTGTCAAGCTGGATCAGTAAATAAAGTGTTTAGCATTTCTGGGACGATGCAGGAAACATAACCAAATTTATGGTGGCAGATGTAGCATACATGAATCACTGTTTTGGCATAAACATATTAAGTATTTTGCAGCCCATATGGTAAGTGGTGCAACAGTTTAGCTGAGCTGATGTTGGTGCCTTGCACTTGCTACACCATGATGTCTTAGATTTGTGTTGCTGTGCTTGGATCAGTGGGTGGGTAGATGTGGGGAATAAGGAGTGATTCTGTGTCATGGTAACTCTGAGGTGTTTCATTTCTGCACTGCCTTTGGCTGGGATGGAGGTAGGTTTCATCTCAGCAGCATGTGCAGTGTTGTATTTCAGATTTGTGGCTAGAGCAGTGCTGATAGCACACAAATATTTTGGCTGCTGATGAACAGTGCTTGCACATTGCTGACATGTTCTTTTTTTCCCCACTCTGTCTCCCAGCAAGTAAACTGGGGGAGGGCAAGGAGTTATGAAGATATAGGGCTGGGACAACTGATGCAAACTATGCAGAGAGGTATCCCCCACCTCATGACATCAGAAATAAATGACTGAATTAGAAGAAAAGGGGAGCTTTGGCTTTTCAGGGTGGCCCTTACTCAGAGCCTGGCTTAACATCAGTCCTCTTGAGGCATGTGGTGAGGGATTTCTTTGTGTCAGCTGGGGTTTTTTTGCTCTTTACTTGCCCAATTGGTAAGCTAGGTTTATCTTAACCACAAGCTTTCTCCCTTTTTGTCCTTGCTGTTCTCTCCCCTGTCCCCTTGCCCCTGCAATGGGTGTGCCATGCTTTCTTTTATTTGGACAATTACTTCAGAAGTCTCAAGTGTCCAACTTGGGTAATTTCTGTATGATGCCATGGGAGCCAGGAGTAATCACAATCCCTGTTGGGACTCTCACAACAGTAGGGCCAGACACTGCTCCAAATGCCATCAGTGGTGATGCTCTTTTTTGCTTTGGTTCACAGTAGGTTTCAGACACAAGACAAAAGTGGACCATGACCTGAATGCTCAGAAACACTGGCTAGAGTCCAAAGTTAATATCAATAAGGTGGGTTTGTGAATCTGTGTCTTTGTCCCAGTGTAATTGTTTCACAGTGGTGCCCACACTGATTGAAATGAGGAATAGGATTCAGCCACAAGCACTACCTCTCCAGATTTTTTTGCTAGAGCCTGTCCTCTAACATTATGTTACAGTTTTCTCTGAGGTTTATAAGTTTGCCCCTCTTTAATCCCTTCAATATGGAATGCCACTGATTTGGTACATTACTAATTTTCATCATGTTTAATGAAACCAAATATTTTACAACAGTAAATTTGCTATGTCAATATGGTTACTTTAGTCAGCTCTACATGTAATCCCATCAAAAGCAATACCAACTTTATTCAAAAATAGGTGGTTTCATTAAAACAATATTCCCTGGTGTTAAGTGTATTATCCTCCTTCAATTCTTTATTAATTGTATCAATGTCAACTCCTTTATGATTTTTCAAGTGATAATTTTATGCTGACCGTTTTAACACTTCCCCAGAAATCCCATTTTCTGTACTTTTCATTTGCTGATAAGTAATTTTGAGTGTGTTTTTTTTTTCTTTGTCTTGGAATATTCTGTCTTTTAATATTTGTCACAAATAGATGTCAAGACTTTAACAACTCCACTGATCTTTTCAAAATAACTCAGGCATAAGTTGTTTCATCCTGAAAATACCTTTAAATATGAAAGTTTTGTCCTGATATTATTGTAACCACTGGCAATAACAAAAACTAAGTATTGCATTAGCATCATTTGTAGGATGTCAACATTAGAGGGGTAAGCCTGTTAAATATAAGGCACATTATTCTATTTTATCAGGATATTTCTATGTTTTCCCAGTATCTTACCTGGTTTTCTCTTAAAAAATGCTGTAAGGAAGTAACTGATGAGTATCTGATACTTTCTTCTACTGTGACACCTAAGTTAACATCTTTTTCTTGGGCTCACACCTGTATAAGACAGTTTGTGCTCTCTTGATATATTTAAACATTCTTTCTCACTGTATTTGTGAAAATCAGTGAGAAAGGTGTAAGGGTAGAAAACCCTCAGAATATTTAAAGATAAAGGACTTTAAATCAGCAGATGTCACCTTGCTTTTATGAGCCCTAGGCCTGCTACTGCTTCTTCCTCTGCTTCTTCATCAGATCATATCCTTATCCATTTACATCATGAGGTTTTGATGCTGAACATTTCCTACACTCAGCCATGGTGTGCATTCTAACCTACTGATTTATTCTACTGTTTTCACAAATTCTCTGTTTTCATTCTAAAAGCAATTCAAGTGTTTTTTCACCTTTTTTGTCAGACTTCTTTTTTTTTTTTTTTTTTTGCAAAAAATAGCTTTTCTGATTGCTGAATTGTGCTCTGGGGCAAAGGTTCATCATCTATTGCTTCTGCATACAATGCTCAATTAGTATTCACGAGAGTAGATCTCATTATTTTTTTCCTTTTCAGACTGTGTTTGTTCCTTTCATTTTGTAGAACTGACCATTCAAAAGGACAAACTATTAGTATTACTGGCCAGAAGTAGTATTTTGTTTAGCAATAGCAAAATAAGTCCATGAAAACCACAAGACTTTCGAGCATGGGTCAAGTCCTGCTCATAGATCTACTGTAGAATTATTCTGGCCTTGTTTCACCAGATTTTCTATTACAAAGTTTTAAATTTCATTGACTAGAAATAATAATATTTTTTCTGATAAATAAGATAACCCAAACCAACAAAACCCTAAAATTATCAGTGACCTGGGATGGACATCTCCTAACCTGGATCATATTCTGCTATGACCAAGAATTTCTCTCCACAGTTGTCACATGAAAGGTGTTTATGCCCTCTAACACATGAATCTTCTCCCTAAAATTAATTTTAGTCAATATTTTCCTCTGTGATTTATTTGTTTTAATACTACTCCATACATTTTCTACTCCTGTCCCTTTAAATTTTTGATTACTTTGAAGCTGAGATTACATATACACATTTCATTAATGCCCACCCATTCAGATATTATTTCTAAAATAAGTACTTATTATTCTTATTTATTAGTACTCCTAGATAGCAATAATTTAGAGGCCACAATGAGAAAGATCTTATCTCTCCATATCCTGATATCTAGATTCTTCTTATCAACTTAATTTATAGACTCAAGAGCAGAAGATTTTATATTATTTCACAATTCTTTGAAAGTCACTGCAAGCTTTCATAAAATGAATTCTGATTTGATAGGAATTGTTTTAGATTAAAAGCTTCAATATTGTTGTATATAAAAAAAAAAAAAAAAGAGAAGTGAAAGTGAACAAATTAATTCATGTTCTGCAACCAAAAAAACCCCACAACATGGTGGTATTAATATTGATAATTGGAACTACTACAATGCATTACAGCTATAGCAATCAAACTGCCAGTCTGGAATAGCTATTACATTTTTAACATTCATGAACAATGATGTAGATTATGGTTCCCTAGTTATTAACTCTGCAGAAAAACTTTCCCCCCTCTTCAGAATTCAGCATATTTTTTCAGCTGCAAATTAAGGGAGAAAGCAACATAGCAACAGTTTTTACAATACAGAATTTAAATGCTTGAATAATCTAGTAGGAAGAAGTGATCAAATCAAAACTTAAGTGAACACATTACTGTGACAAGTGTGCTCACTTCAGTACACATCTCCCAGAGGATCAATTTAACATCTTTTTTTCAAATGGATTGCTACAATGAAAATATTTTTAAAATATTTTAACATTTTAGCCTGGTAGGTCTTCACAAGACTATAAGTATGGACACTTCCAATTGCAATTATTCTTTTTGAATATGGATTATTTAAAGATATAGTTTTAATAGTAGGTGTTTAAGTAGCTTATTTCCTCTTAAACCAGAGAAGCAAGTCTTAACAGTACATTATTTTT